>NC_046293.1:88934583-89244315 GCF_004115265.2 Rhinolophus ferrumequinum
GGCTTTTAACTCAAAAAGGATAGCCCTTTGGTTTCACTATTTTAGGAAGGTCAGTGATCAATAGTAACTTTATTACCTCATTTATTACAGAAATTCTATATCCCGATAAACTGTCTCTTGTTCTGTATTTACTGTCTGAGACGAAATGGCCTCCAAGTCCCTTTCATGATTTAAAAAAAGCAATTCAGAAAAGCTACACATGGGGGGACTGGTGCTTCTTGTCCCTGTATCGTTCATTCCACAGCTGACCCATGATGCTGTCTTCTTTGATACTATTGTTAAAAATGATTAAAGAAAACAAACTTTATTTAATACTTCATGAAGTGGGCAGTCTACATTCCCAAGGGTTGAGAGAGCTGCAAAATGGGGAGGAAGACGGGAAGCTTTTATAGGCTAAAAAGTAAGGAACAAGGAAGAGAAAATGAGTAAGAACCAAGGAAATAAGTATAGAGCCTAGAGTTGGCTTGGTGTTTGGGGATTAGCTAACCAGATATACTGCATTTCCGGTCCAAGGGGGCATTTACAGGGACACAGAAGTTATCTAAGTTTCGGTTTGAGCACGTCAGGCAGGAGCATCTCCATCTTCGGCCTAGAAATTAATTTCAACACTATGTGCTAATTGACTGAACTATAGTAGTGTCAACGAAAAAAATCCAGCCTAAGAGAAGGCTTATAAGAGTTTATTTGAGCCAAACTGATGACAATTGCCGAGAAGCAAAGTTTCAAGGGATTGAGAAAATGCTCCAGAAAATGGCCATTTTACAACTTATTTTATACTTAGACTCAAAGGACGAAGGTTACATGAAATCCATTGGTTGTAGAATAAGGGAATGGAGAAAGCAAAGCGGGTGAAATCTCTGGGATTGGATAAAAAGTAAAATGGAGAGACACACACTTCTTTTACATTGGTGGGTACAGGATAATTAATGGCATTTTATAGCACATAGAGATGGTATTTAGGGAACAAGATAACAATGAGGGATTTTGTGATTTCCTGCTCTGGTGTGGTGGGTTTCTTGGTGTGTAGTTTCCTGGCTCTGGTGTGCCCCCTCGGGGGTCCAAAAAAAGAGATTACTCTGACATTCCAAAGTTATGTTATCTTAGATGCAAAAGGACAAGATAGGCTCACTTAAGGTAAAGATCGACATTTGTCAAGGCAGCTACAGGCCAAGGATGTGACTTCCCGCCATGGCCCACCTTAGTTAGGACTTCTTATATTCACGTCATCCTCTGTGGTTATTTTCAGTCTCTTGAGCTTGTCAGGTTTAACCTGTGGCCCTTTTCCATCCATAGTAGGCTGTCACAGAGCAGAGTGCTCAATAATATTTATTGAATAAATGAACCCTAGATGGTATAGTACAGGACCTCTGCAAATTTGGTCTAGTCCCCTTTTTCTCCCTATTTCTGATGTTTCTTCTTTTGCCTGACATTAGTTTAAACCATAAGAAATAGTCATTCTTTTACTGGTCAAAAATGTTTGAAAATCAGGAATTTCTCATATTTGAATCTGTAGTTGAGCCAGTCTATTGCATGTGTTAGGAAGTACTCCTTATTTAATTATTCTGGCACTAACATATATGTCGTGTAGGATCGCTCAGGCTGCTTGTTTCCCTTTCCCTCTGAATGACTACAGTTTGGCCCTTTCACAACTCACTACTACCATTACCACAACGTGGGCAAAGAACTACAACCTGTTTTGCTACAGCAGTTCTGGTAAAACATTAGGTAGATTAGGTTGACATTATTGCCTTCAGTGTAGTCTGGGAATTCCTGTAGATTTTAATTATTCGTGCAATATCACTTCCTTTTGTTGCCAAGTAAAATCAGGAGTTGGTTGTATGCAATTGTTTTTAAGCTAAGAAAACGTCAGCGGGAAGAATTTGCATATTAATGGCAGAAAGCAACAGAAACCTTAGGCACCATTGTTTAGGTTCTGAAAGAAATCGTCTGCAAGAATCTGGGCTTTATGCCTGGTATCATTTCAGTCTTTCTTGTTGACAAATTCCTTATCTATGTAAGGCTTTCGCTGTGTTGTATTGTAATTTATCTGTGTACTTGTATGTATCCTCCTTAAGACTGTGAGTTCCTGGTAGGAATCTTGTGTGATGTTAGGCACAGAAGAGGTGACCCATAAATGCCTATTGTGAAGGATGAAAGGAGGCAGAATAAATGACTTGCTGTAAGTATTTTTATCTCTCAATCCAGAATCTTAAATTATCCCTTTAATGCCTTAGTTTTTATGTTTTATTTAAAAGAATCAACTTCCAAAATACAAGCACAAAAAGCAAAAAATAAATAAATGGGAGTACATCAAACTAAAAGGCTTCTGCACAAAAAAGAAACAAAAAAATGAAAAGACTACCAATGGAATGGGAGAACATTTTTTCACACCATATATTTGATAAAGGCTTAATACCCAAAATTATAAAGAACTCATACAACTCATTAGCAAAAACAAAATCCGATTTAAAAATGGGCAGAGAAGCCAAATGGGCATTTTCCCAAAGAAGACATACAAATGGACAACAGGTACATGAAAAGATGGGCTACATCACTAGTTATCAGGGAAATATAAGTCAAAACCACAATGAAATAGCATCTCATACCTGTTAGAATGGCTACTGCCAAAAGATAAGAAATATGTGTTGGTGAGGCTGTAGAGAAAGGGAACGCTTGTTCATTGTTGGTGGGAATGTGAATTGGTGCAGTCACTGTGGAAAACAGAATGCCAAGTTCTTCAAGAAACTAAAAATGAAACTACCACATGATCCAGCAATTCCATTTCTGGATCTAAAGGAAATGAAAACAGGATATCAAAAAGATATCTACACTCCCATGTTCATTGCAGCATCATTCACAATAGCTAAGTTATGGAAACTACCCTAAGTGTCCATCAACAGATAAATGGCTAAAGATGTGGTTTATATAGAAAGTCGAATATTATTCAGCCGTAAAGAAGAAGGAAATTCTGCCATTTGCAACAACATGGATGGAGCTCGAGGGCATTATGCTAAGTGAAGTAAGTCAGACAGAGAAAGACAAATACTGTATGATCTCACTTATATGCGGAATCTAAAAAACCTGAATTCATTTACACAGAAAGTAGAATGGTGGTTACCAGGGGTTGGAAGGTGGAGGAATTGGGGAGACATTGGTCAAAGCGTACAAACTTGCAGTTAGAGGATGAGTAAGTTCTGGGGACCTAAGGCACAACATTGTGATTATAGTTGATAATGCTGTATTATGTACTTGAAAATTGCTAAGAAATTTAGTCTTAAATGTTTTTACCATGATAAAGAAATGATAATTATGTGATGGAGGTGTTAGCTAACACTATGGTGAGAATCATATTGTGATATGTAAGTATCAAATCAACATGTTGTATACTTTAAACTTACAGGATGTTATATGTCAATCATATCTCAATAAAAATAAAAGAATCAACTTGATTTATGTCACTGAAATGATACAGCTATTATAGCAATTAGAATTGCAGCCATTTGTGTATATCAGAAACCCCACTACAGTGGCTTAACAGAATGGAAGTAGATTTTTCTCACATAATAAGTAGCCTGGAGATTTAATCTAAAGCTGGTATGGCAGCTTCATAAAATCATTCATGCCACAGGCTCTTTCTGTCTTTTAGACCCACCATCTTAACACATGGCTTTCATCCACAGGCTGTTTGCCTCCTGATCACAATGTGGCTGCTCCACCTCAGCCTCACATCCATGTTCCAGGCAGTTAAAAGGACTTATTAGCTGAGTCTGACAATTTTTAGAAGCTTTTGTAGAAACCCCATTAAGCATTACCTTTACATCACAGTGGCCAAAACAAGGTCACATGGACACCCCTACCTGGGAAGGTGAGTGTTTTCCTCCAAACATATTACCATCCTGAACAAAGTCAGGGTTCTATTAGTAAGGGAGAAGACCAGAATAGATTGATCTGTGTAAGGCTCTTCTTTTGTTGTTATTTGTTTATTCCTTTAATCTCCATACCACCTTAATTTCCTTCCTCCATTCCAGCAAGCACTTTGATGTATTTAATGTATGTGGGTTTTTTTTGTAAATTTTTGCAAATTGTGTATTTTTTATCATGCATATCTCATCAGCTTTATTGATGTGTAATTTTCATACAATAAAATTCACCAATTTTAAATATTAATTTTAATGAGTTTTGACAAATTGTATGCAACTATGTAACCACCACCACAATCAAAATATAGAAAATTTCTATCACTGGAAAACTTGCAAGTATTGTGTGTGCCCTTTGCAGGAATCACTCCTAAAAGTTCTCTCCTCCAGAACAAGTATTTGTGTAGATTTGTTTTTTATTTGCCTTGGATAAGTACCTAGGAATGTGATGGCTATTTCGAAGGGTAGCTTTATAAGAAACTGCCAAACTCTTTTTTTCCAGAGAGGCTGTACTATTTTGACTTCCAACTAACAATGTATGGAAGTTACACAAGTTCCACGTTTTCATAAACACTGGGTGTTAGCAAACTTTTTTTTTTCAAGTTAAAGTTAAATTTTAATTATTTTAAAGACTTACCCATAAAAAGACTTTGTGCTTACCTTGAATAAGAACATAAAATGGTGGAACGGTCTTTAACAAGATAATACACACGTCCTGTTGGAAATCCAATTGACTTTGATTTATTTTTATGGTAACAATGTTGAAAATCCAATCCTCAAAGGCACAGTGTTGAAAATAGAATTAAAGCTTCTACAGCTCCTTCACAAAGTAGAGGTAAATGTTTTCAGGAGAGCACCAAAACTCTCCAAGGCTTTTAGTGAAACTCCAGTTATAGTGCTTTTTTGGCCCTAAGATCAATGAATTCATCTTTGACTAGATCAACACCGTGGTACAGTTTATATAAGAAAGAAAAAGAATGTGACTCTAGGATTCAATTTTGTACCACCAAGATAAAAATGACTTTTGCAAGAGTTCTAAAGTGTTCCCACGTGTTTGTAGATTATTCTTTTCAAATAAACTGGCAGAATTTTGTAATTCAATTCCATTAAAGTAAAGAAAGCACTTCCTTCAGCATTTGAAAGTTTGCAAAGATGTCAGCCTTTTAACAACATCTTAACCAAGAAAGCTCATGACAGCAAACTTTTTAAGTTTAGCCAGTCTAGTAGGTGTGTAGTTGGTTGTATCTTGTGATTTCAACTTGTTTTTCCCTAATGATGAGTGATGGTGATCATCTTTCCTTGTGCCTATTTGATACCCTTTTATATATTGTAGTGAAGTCTCTGTAAAGTTCTATTTCCATTAGAAAACAACAACTAGATTGTCTTATTATTTTTTAGAGAATTCTGGATATAACTCCTTGATCAGATACATGTTTTGTAAATATTTTCTCCTAGACTGAGGTTTGCCTTTTATTTTTTAAAGTCTTTTGAAGAACAGTAGTTTTTAATTTTGATGAAATCTAACTTATCTTTTAAAAAATATTTTGTGCTTTTAATGTGTTTTGAAAATCTTTGGCTAACTTGGTGTCAGAAAGATTTCCTTCTATGTTCTCTTCAAGAACTCTTCTAGTGTGAGCTCTTATATTTAGGTCTATGTTCCTTTTCAAGTTAATTTTCGTATATAGTGTGAGATAAAGGTCCAGATTTTTTTTTCCTATAAATGTTTAGCTGTTCTAGCACAATGTATTGAATAGATTATCCTTTCTCCATTGAATTGCTTTGGCACCTTGCCAAGAACAAAACAAAGAAATATACCAAATACACAAGAGTGAATTTCTCAACTTTCTATTCTATTGACCTACAGGCTTATTTTTACAGCAATGCCACACCGTCTTGATTACTGTAGCTTTATATTAAGTCCTGAAATAGGTGTTTAAGTTCTTCAACTTTGGTTTTGTTTTTTGTTCTTTTTTAAATTGTTTTGCCTATTTTAGGTCCTCTGCATTTTCATATAGATTTTAGGATAAACTTGTCAATTTCTCCAAAAAACTTTGCTGAAACTTCTCTTTGGATTATGTTGAATTTATAGAGCAATTTGAGGGAGAGTTGACATCTTAACAATATTGAGTCTTCTGGTCCATGAATATAGTACATCTCTCCATTTATTTAGGCATTCTTTAATTTTTCTCAACAATATTATATTAGCAGTTAACTTTATCCTTGAGTATTTCATATTTTCAATACTATTGAAATGATATTTTATTAGTTTTCAATTGTTTGTTACCAGTCTACATATATGTAATTGAATTTTTTATCCCTTGCCCTTGTTAAGCTTATTAGTAGCTTTTTTTATAGCTTCCTTTAGATTTTCTACATAGATAATTATGATGTGTGATCACAAAATATGGTGAATGCAGCTGCTGAGTGCCATTCAAAAGAAAGGCAGGGATCTTCAGTATGGGAAGTGGTGCGTCAAACCTTAGTAACAGTGTGTGACAAGTTTCAACTTGTTCGGTGCTGTCAGTCGGATGTGAGCTACAGTTGAGAGAAGGTGTATTTTAAAGTGTGCTATAAGTCATCCTCCATCACGACAGCACTCCATGTCACAATTGCTTCTGGTATATGGCAATTTCTGTCAAATGAAAACATTATGGTGTGTCCTCAGCCACCTTATTCACTGGATCTGGCACTATGTAACTTCTGGCTCTTTCCCAAAGTCAAAATGACCATGCAAGGTAAATGTTTTGAGTCAATTCAGGACATTGAGGCAACCATGATAGTGCATCTAAAGACACTCAAGAAAGAGGACTTCCAGAACTGCTTCAGAAAGTGGCAAGAACGATGGGGTGAGTGTGTTCGAAGAGAGGGAGAGTATTTTGAGGGGGATTAATGGCAATGTGTCTTTTACTGTAATAATTTATTTTATTTACACATTCCCCACATTTTGTGATGACACCACCTATGTTACACCTGTGAGTAAAAACTGTTTTATGTTTTCCTTTTCAATCACCATGCTATTTTGTTTGTTTGTTTAGTTTTTACACCAGCTAGGATTCCCATTAGACTGTTGAATAGATGTGATAAAAGCAGACATTCTTAATATTTTCCCAATCTTAGAGGGAAAGCATTCAGTTTTTCATCATTAAACATGAAATTAGATGTAGGTTGCTTGGGTATTTTTTTTTTAATACATGTACTTTATCATGTTGAGAAAATTCCTTTTAATTACTACTTTGCTGAAAGTATTAATCATGAATTGTTGAATTATGTCAAATGCTTTTTTCAGCAGCTATTAAGATGATCATATGACTTTTCTTTTTTAGTCTGTTAACTTGAATTACATTAGTTGATTTTCCGGTGATAAATCAATCTTGCATTCCTGGGAAAAACCTCACTTGGTCATGATAGTTTTTATATTGCTAGATTTTATTTGCTAAAATTTGTTAGATTTTTTTGTGTCTCTGTTCTTAAGAGATATTGTCCTATAGTATTCTTACATTTATCCAGTTTGGGTATCAGGTTAAAGCTTGTCTCATAAAATTATCTGGGAAGTGTTCGCTTTTCTTTGACTTGCTGAAAAGGTTTACATAGAATTGATATGATTTCATTATTCAACGTTGGGTAGAATTTATTATTGAAATCATCTGGGCCTGGAATTTTCTTTCTAGAAAGTTTTTTAAAAAGTTGAGACATAATTGACTTATAAAATTTTAGTATATGTGCTGCCGAAGTGAGCACAGACTTATAAAATTGTATTAATTTCAGGTATATGACATAATGGTTCCATATTTGTGTATATTGTGAAATGATTATCACAATAAGTCGAAGTTAACATCCATCGCCACACGTAGTCACAACATTTTTTCTTGTGATAAGAACTTTTAAGATCTACTCTCTTAGCAACTTTCAAATATACAATACAGTATTACCAACCGTGGTCACCATGCTGTACATTACATCCCCAGGACTTATTTATTTTATAACTAGAAGTTTGTACCCTGTTGACCACCTTCACCCAATCCCCATCCCCTGCCTCTGGAAACCACCAATCTGTTTGCTGTATCTATGAGTTCATATTTGGCTTGTTTGGTTCTTTAGATTTCACATATAAGTCAGATTATACTGTATTTTTCTTTCTCTGTCAGACTTATTTCACTTAGTAGAATGCCCTTGAGGTCCATCCATGTTGTCCCAAATGGCAGGATTTTTTCCTTCTTATGGCAGAATAATATTCGTGTGTGTGTGTGTGTGTGTGTGTGTGTGTGTGTGTGTGTGTATCACAAGTTTTTGTCTGTTCATCTATTGATGGACTCTTAGGTTGCTTTCATGTCTTATCTACTATAAATAATACTATAATGAACATGGTGGTGCAGATATCTTTTCAAGTTAGTGTTTTCATTTCCTCTGTATAAAAACCCAACAGTGGAACTGCTGGATCATATGGTAGTTTCATTTTTAACTTTGGAGGGAACTTCCATACTATTGTCCATAATGGCTGAACCAATTTACACTCTCACCAAAGATGCACAAGGGTTCCTTTTTCACCACACCCTCTTCAGCACTTGTTATTTCTTACCTTTTTTATAATAGCCACTCTAACAAATATGAAGTGATATCTCACTGTGGTTTTGATTTTCATTTCCTTTCTGATTAGTGATGTTGAGCATCTTTTCATGTACCAGTTGGCCATCGGTATGTCTTTTTTGGGAAAATGTCTATTCAGATCCGCTGCCCGTTTTTATTTTTATTTTTTTATATTTTATTTTTTTGAATTTATTATTTTAATTTATTGGGGTGACAATTGTTAGTAAAATTACATAGATTTCAGGTGTACAATTCTGTATCACATCATCTATAAATTACATGTGTGTTCACCACCCAGAGTCAGTTCTCCTTCGATCACCATATATTTGATCCCCCTTACCCTCATCTCCCACCCCCCACCCCCCTTACCCTCTGGTAACCACTAAACTATTGTCTGTGTCTGTGAGGTTTCTTTTTGTTTGTTTTTTGTTTTTTCTTAGACGTTTATAATTTCTATCCCTCACACTGTGGACCCCCCTCCCCCCATCCACTATCTCTCTGACATCGCACCGAGCCATCCCATTTCCACTATCTCCACTCTCAATGCTGTACTCTGCCTCTTGTAAATGTATACATACCTATATATACATATATATATATATATATACACACACACACACACACACATATATATAATATTATAGTTGGCATTCATTATTGTTCAGCTTCAGGTGTACAGTGCAGTGATCAGGCATCTACATCTTCCCTGAGATGGTCTCCCAAATGGGAAACATGTCTATCGGATACCCTACAAAATCTTTACAACATTATTGATTACGTTCCCCAGATTAATTTTCAAAACCCCGTGGCCATCTTGTGGTTACTGATTGTTTTCTAATCCCCTCACCTTCCCCTTTACCCCCACCCCCCGCCCCTCTAGCAACCCTCAGTTTTTCCTCTTTGTCTCCAAAACTGTTTCTGATTAGTTCATTCACTTATTCTTTTCTTTAGATTCTGCATATAAGTGAGATCATATTGTACTTATCTTTCTCTGTCTGACTTATTTCACTTAACATAATGTTCTCTAGGTCCATCCATGTTGTTGCAAATGGTAAGATTTCTTTCTTCTTTATGGCTGCATAGTACTCCATTGTATAAATGTACCACAGTTTCTTAATCCAGTTATCTACCGATGGGCATTTCGGTTGTTTCCATGGCTTGGCTATTGTGTATAGTGCTGCAATAAACATAGGAGTGCATAAAGATTTTTGAATTGGAGTTTTGGATTTCTCCGGATAGATACCTAGGAGTGGAATTACTGGATCATAGGGTAGTTCCATTTTCAGATTTTTGAGATACCTCCATACTGTTTTCCATAGTGGCTGCACCAATCTGCAATCCCACCAACAGTGCACAAGCGTTCTCTTTTCTCCACATCCGCGCCAGCACTTGTTGTTTGTTGATTTATTGATGATAGCCATTTTGACTGGGGTGAGGTTGTATCTCATTGTGGTTTTTATTTGCATTTCTCTGATGGTTAGTGAGGTTGAGCATTTCTTCATATGTCTGTTTGCCATCTGTATGTCCTTTTTAGAAAAATGTCTCTTCAAGTCCTCTGCCCATTTTTTAATTGGGTCGTTTGTTTTTTTGGAGTTGAGTTGAGTGAGATTTTTATAGATTTATTATATTAATCCCTTATCAGATATATCATTGGCAAATATCTTTTCCCATTCAGTAGGATCCCTTTTTGTTTTATTGATGGTTTCCTTTACTATGAAAAAATTTTTTAGTTTGATATAATCCCACATGTTTATTTTTTCTCTTACTTCCCTCGCGCGAGGGGATATATCAGTAAAAATCTTACTCCGGGTAATGTCTGTGAAGTTTCTTCCTATATTTTCTTCTAGGTATTTTATGGTTTCAGATCTTACATTTAAGTCTTTAAGCCATTTTGAATTTATTTTTGTATATGGTGTAAGGAGGTGGTCCAGCTTCATTTTTTTGCATGTGTCTGTCCAGGTTTCCCAGCACCATTTATTGAATAGACTGTCTTTACCCCATTGTACATTCTTGCTTCCATTGTCATAGATTAAATGGCCATATAGGCATGGATTTATTTCTGGATTCTCTATTCTGTTCCATTGATCTATGTGTCTGTTTTTATGCCAGTACCATGCTGTTTTGATTACTGTAGCCTTGTAGTATAATTTGAAGTCAGGTATTGTTATACCTCCCACTTTGTTCTTATTTCTCAAGATTGCTGAGGCTATACGGAGTCTTTTATGGTCCCATATAAATTTTAGGATTATATGTTCTATTTCTGTGAAAAACGTCGTTGGTAGTTTGATAGGAATTGCATTAAATATGTGTATTGCCTTAGGCAGTATGGACATTTTAACTATATTAATTCTTCCTATCCATGAACATGATATGTGTTTCCATCTATTTATATCTTCCTTCATTCCTTTCTTCAGTGTCTTATAATTTTCTGAGTACAGATCTTTTACTTCTTTGGTTAAATTTATTCCCAGGTATTTTATAGTCTTTGGAGCAATTGTAAATGGGATTGTTTTTTTAATTTCTCCTTCTGATGTTTTATTATTGGTATATACAAATGCAACTGATTTCTGAATATTAATTTTGTATCCTACTACTTTACTAAATTCATATATCAGCTCTAATAGCTTCTTGGTGGAGTCTTTAGGGTTTTCTATATACAGTATCATATCATCTGCATATAACGATAATTTTACTTCCTCCTTACCAATTTGGATGCCTTTTATTTCTTTTTCCTGTCTGATTGCTGTGGCTAGAACTTCCAGCACTATGTTGAATAGAAGCGGAGATAGTGGGCAGCCTTGTCTTGTTCCTGATCTTAGGGGGAAGGGTTTTAGCTTTTCCCCATTGAGTGTGATGTTAGCTGTGGGTTTGTCATATACGGCCTTTATTATGTTGAGATATGATCCCTCTATTCCCACTTTCTTAAGGGTTTTTATCATAAATGGCTGTTGGATTTTATCAAATGCTTTTTATGCATCTATTGATATGATCATGTGATTTTTATTTTTCATTTTGTTAATGTGGTGTATCACATTAATTGATTTGCGGATGTTGAACCACCCTTGCATACCAGGGATGAATCCCACTTGATCATGGTGTATGATCTTTTTAATGTATTGCTGAATTCTGTTCACTAATATTTTGTTGAGGATTTTTGCATCTATGTTCATTAGAGATATTGGCCTGTAGTTTTCTTTTTTTGTGGTGTCTTTGTCTGATTTTCGGATCAGGGTGATAGTGGCTTCGTAAAAAGTGTTTGGGAGTCTTCCCTCCTCCTGGATTTTTTGGAAGAGCTTGAGGAGAATAGGTGATAATTCTTTTTTGAACGTTTTGTAAAATTCACCTGTAAAGCCATCTGGTCCAGGGCTTTTGTTTGTTGGGAGATTGTTGATTACTGATTCAATTTCCCTGGTGGTAATCAGTCTATTCAGGTTTTCTGTTTCTTCTTGAGTTAGCCTTGGAAGGTTGTACGCCTCTAGAAAATTGTCCATTCTTCCAGATTGTCAAATTTGTTGGCATATAGTTGCTCATAGTAATTTCTTAAAATTTTTTGTATTTCTGCAGTGTCTGTTGTCACTTCTCTCTTTCATTTCTGATTTTATTAATTTGGGTCCTCTCTCTCTTTTTTTAATGAGTCTGGCTAAAGGTTTGTCAATTTTGTTTATCTTCTCTAAGAACCAACTCTTGGATTCATTGATCTTTTGTATTGTTTTCTGGTTTCTATTTCATTTATTTCTGCTCTGATCTTTATTATCTCCTTCCTTGTGCTCCCTTTGGGCTTATTTTGCTGTTCTTTTTCCAGATCCCTTAAGTGTGACGATAAACTGTTGATTAGTGATGTTTCTAGTTTCTTTAGGTAGGCCTGCAATGCTATGAATTTCCCTCTTAGGACTGCTTTCGCGGCATCCCATAGATTTTGGGTCGTCGTGTTTTCATTTTCGTTTGTCTTGAGATATCTTTTGATTTCTTCCTTGACCTCCTGCTTGACCCATTCATTATTTAGTAATAAATTATTCAACCTCCATGAATTGGTGTGTCTTCCAGTTTTTTTCCTGTAGTTCATTCCTAATTTCATAGCATTGTGATTAGAGAAGACAATTGGTATGATTTCAATTTTCTTAAATTTATCAAGACTTGTTTTGTGGCCTAACATATGGTCTATCTTGGAAAATGTTCCATGTGCGCTTGAGAAGAATGTGTATTTTGCAGTATTGGGGTGAAATGCTCTGAAAATATCGATTAAATCCAAGTGGTCCAATGTATCATTTAAGGCTGTTGTTTCCATATTGATTTTCTGTCTGGAAGACCTGTCCCTTGTTGTCAGAGGTGTGTTGAAGTCCCCTACTATGATAGTGTTACTGTTGATCTCTGTCTTTATGTCAGTCAGTACCTGTTTTATACATTTAGGTGCTCCTATGTTGGGTGCATAGATGTTTACTAGGGTTATGTCCTCTTGTCGGATTGATCCCTTTATTATTATATAGTGCCCATCTTTATCTTTTAATATATTCTTCATTTTAAAGTCTATTTTGTCAGATATAAGTATTGCAACTCCAGCTTTTTTCTCATTTCCATTTGCATGGAATATCTTACTCCAACCCTTCACTTTCAGCCTGTGTGTGTCTTTTGTTTTGAGGTGAGTCTCTTGTATACAGCATATACAAGGGTCTTGCTTTCTTATCCACTCAGCCACCCTATGTCTCTTGATTGGAGCATTTAATCCATTTACATTTAAAGTGATTATTGATAGGTACATAGTTATTGCCATTTTTAAATTTGTAGTTAGATTGTTTTGATCTTTCTTCTATTGTCCTTTTAGTATTTCTTGCAATGCTGGCTTGGTGGTAATAAATTCCTTTAGCTTATTTTTGTCTGGAAAGCTCTTTATCTCTCCATCAACTTTAAATGATAGCCTTGCTGGATAAAGCAATCTAGGTTGTAGGCCTTTGTTTTCCATCACTTTGAGTATCTCCTGCCACTCCCTCCTGGCCATCAATGTTTCTGTAGAAAAGTCATTTGATAGTCTTATTGGAGTTCCCTTGTATGTAACCCTCTGTCTTTCTCTTGCTGCTTTTAGGATTCTCTCTTTGTCTTTAAGCTTTGCCATTTTAACTATAACGTGTCTTGGTGTGGACCTGTTTGGGTTTATCCTGGTTGGAACTCTCTGCACTTCCTGGGCTTGTATGTTGGTTTCCTTCATCAGGTTGGGGAAGTTTTCGGACATTATTACTTCAAATATGTTCTCAATCCCGTGCTTCCTCTCTTCACCTTCTGGTATTCCTATGATGCGCATGTTGTTGCGCTTGATGTTATCCCAGAGGTCTCTTAAGCCATCCTCATTGTTTTTTATTCTTTTTTCTTTCTGTTGTTCTGTTTGGGTGATTTCTGCTACCTTGTCTTCTAAGTCGCTGATTTGATCCTCTGCTTCATCTAACCTGCTGGTAATTCCTTCAAGTGAGTTCTTAATTTCGGTAATTGTGTTCTTTAGTTCTAACTGGTTGTTCGTTATGATTTCTACATCCTTCTTTATGTCTTCTCTAAGCTCCTTAAGCCTTCTTATCACCAGTGTTCTGAACTCTGTCACTGAAAGGTTGGTTACCTTTCATTTGGTTCCAGTTGTGGAGGTTTCTTCTGTTCTTTTATTTGGGACATGTATCTTTGTTTCCCCATTCTGGCTGACTCTCTCTGTTTGCTTTGATGTATTAGGTAGATCCCCTAGAGTTCTTAGTTCTTGCTAGGTTATCTTATGTAGTATGTGTCCTTTATATTTGACTTGCACTTCTTCGTTCTTCTCCTCTGCGTGTACTCCAAAGGTGACTCTTGTGTTGTGTATATTGTCCTGTTCAAGAAGATCTTTAATTGCTTTTTGCTTGTGAGTACGTGGGGTTAACTCCTAGGCTGACTCGTTGTGAAACTTGGCTCTGCCCACCGCAGGGCGTTCTGCTGCGTGAGGGTTGACCACTTAAATGTGGTTTGGCCTCTATGGGCTCTTGTGCCTGCAGAGAATTCCCTCTGGGTGTGTGACTTGTAGGTCAAACCCGGTGGTACTCTGGTTTGTTCTGGAGTTGGCCTCTGGATATGTTGAATCTTGTGCCTCTTAAGCTGGGCCCTGGTAGGGCAATTTCAGAACAAAGCAAATCACCAAGCACAACAACAACAACAACAACAAAGAAAAAAATCAAATACATTCACATGTAAAAACACCCGATATCCTCCACTCGACACAGGCAAAGATATCAAAGATATAAAGACAAAACACAACAAAACAAAACAAAGCAAAACAAAAAGCAGTGCCAGTCTTGGCTTAAGCCACCAAGTAATGTCCAGGTTGTCCTCTGCTGTACAAAAGAGTCCCCTACTTATTGCGCAGGCAGAGCTGGTCACCTGGTGCCCAGAGTGACTTTGGGACTGTAGATTTAAATGCGTGGGCCTGAGGGATCTGGATGATGGTTTTTACAAAGTCAGTGCAGTTTCTGCCCTTGCCTACACATATGCACACTGAGAGTAGCATCACCAGCCCCGTGTCCAGTACTCCCGAGTCTTAGGGCACTTCTTCAGTGTGTGTGTGTGTATGTGTGTATGGGGGGGGGGGGGTGCAGGCGGGAGATTTCTGAGTTGCTGAAAGCCCAGAGCTGCGTCTGCCGCTTACTGCTGATCCCTGGGAGTGCCTCCCCACTTACACTTGCCCCGCCCTAGGCAGGCCAGAAAGGGTGGGGGCTGGTGATGGATGGGTCTTCTCTCTCCCAGACCAGCCGTGTCACTCTCTTCCCGCAGGCCAGAAAAGGTGGTGGCTGGGGGTGGAGGAGTCTCTTCTCTCCTAGCCCAGCCAAAATCACACTCTTCCCAGCCTCTTCCCTGGGTCAGAGCTGCCTGTCAGTCTTTCCAGAGCCTGAGCACTACTACCGCTCCTCTGTAATCTGACACTACTCCTCAGTTCAGGGGCCAGTTTAAGTCTTTGGAAGGGTGGGGGTAGGATTGGAAGAGCGGGGGGAGGGGCTCAGGTATGGAGTCTGTGTTCTTTGTCTGCCCTAGGGCCCACTAGCTGCCCTCCTGGCGGGAGAGATCAGCTGTGGGACACAGGGAAAGAGCCCACCTTCTGGTTTTTGTGTTCTCTGTTCTGCCCTGGGATCCCGTGCGTGTTTGGCACTGCGGGTGCCACCACGATTTTCGCCGTCGCAGCCGCTGTCGCAGCCGCCACCGCCACGGCAGTGGGCCGGGATTTCCCCGCCGTCGCTGGCCTGGATTCCGCCGTGGGCCCGCGCGTTTTCATTCCACTCCCTTCCTTCCTTCCCCTGCTCACCCAATTAGCGCACCTTCCAGTAATCCTTCCACGAGTCTCTTAGCTGTTCTGTGTGATGAGCAAAGAGTTCTTTGATGGGTTATAGGTCCCGTTTGTAATAAGATCCGGAGGAGAACTCAGAAAGTGCGCCCCGCTGCCGCCATTCCTATGACGTCATCCCCCCCTGCCCATTTTTAAATCATTGTTCATTTTTTACTGCTATTGAGCGGTATGAGTTCTTTATATATTTTGGATATTAGTGCCTTACCAGATATATGATTTGCAAATATTTTCTCCCATTTGATAGGTGCCTTTCTGGGAAGGTTTGTAGTTACAAATTGAATTTCTTTTAGTGATACAGAAATATTTGCTTTATCTATTTATTCTTGACTGAGCAAGGAATTTTTTAATTTTATCTAAGCTGTTGAATTTATTGTCATAAAGTTGTTCAAAGTATTCTCTAATCATCCTTTTAGTAAGTCTGTAATATCTGTAGTAATGTCTCCTTTTATTCTTGAATTTGGTAACTTGTGTCTTTTCTTTTTTCTTGACTAGTCTAGCTGGAGTTTTGTCAAATTTTATTCATTTTTTTCAAAGAAACAGCTCATGGTTTTATTAATTAGTATAATTATTGTTCCATATAAAAATTTTATTGATTTTCACTGTTATCTTTATCATTTTCTTTCTTCTGCTTACTTTAGTTTTAATTTACTTTTCCTTTTTCCCCCCCTAATTCCTATGGTAGAAGCTAGGTTTTTTATTTTGAACCTTTCTTCTTTTCTAATATAAGCATTTGAAGCTGTATATTCCCTCCTAAGAACTGCTTTAGCTGTGTCCTACAAATTTTGATATATAATTTTTTGGGGTATGTGTATTTTTAAATTTATCTAAATGCTATTGCATATATCTTTTTTTCTTTTTTTTGCTAAGCATTACATTTTTAAGATTGTTCCTGTTGATGTTTGTTGCGGGTTGAATTGTGTCCCCTGAAAAGATAGGTTGAAGTTCTAACCCCCAGTAAAAAAGCTAAGATGAGGTTATACTAAATTAAGGGTGGATCTTAATTCAATATAATTGGTATCCTTGTAAGAAAAGAAAACAGACAGAGACACAGCCAGACAAAGAGGGAAGACAGTCTTGTGAAGTCAGAGGCAGAAATTGGAGTTATGATGTCACAAGACAAGAAACACCTGATACTACCAGAAGCTGGAAGAGGCAAAGAAGAATCCTCTCCCAGAGGCTTTGCAAGGAGAGTGGTCGTTGCAAAATCAATGTCTTGATTTTGGACTTCTAGTCTCCAGATTGTGAAAGAATAAATCTCTGTGGTTTTAAGCCACCTGGTTTGTGGTAATTTGTTATGGTGGCTCTAGGATGCGAATACACTGTTATATCTAATCCATTGTGTCTACCTGCCACTGAATTTTCCATGGTGTAACTGCTACCACATTTTGCTTATTTATTTTCCCCACCATGGACATCCAGGTTTCTTCCAACTCCCCATCACCATAAACGAAGACTAAAGGGCACATATTGATACATGTTCTTGTATACACCTGTGTGATAGCTTCTTTGGAATATACACACAGAAGTGGAATTGCTGGATCATAGACATTTGTATGCTTAAGTAATGATAGATTGTGCTATAAAATAGCTGCCATGCATGAGGATTCCTATATTTTTATATTTCTGTCAACACTTGACATTATGCAGCTTTCTAATTTTGGACAGTCTAGTAAGTGTAAAGAGATATCTTATTGTTATTTAAAATTAAATTTCTGATTACTAATGATTTTAAGCATTTCTTCCTGTGCATGCTAAGCCTTTTGGTTTTCTAGTCTTTAAACTGGCTTTTCATATTATTCTTCTAGTGATATATTTTTTCTTATGTGATCATTACCTTTTTCTTGTTGATTTGCAGGTATTATTTGAGACTCTAGATGTTAGTGTCTTGGCAGATATTGACTTTGTAAATATCTTCTCTTATTCTATTAGCTGCCTATTAACTTTGTCCATGGTGTCATTTCTTGCACAGAAATCCTTAAATTTTATGTAATACATAAATGTTTTTCCTTATTACATTCACACATATTTTTCCTTATTAGTTTGTGCTTTTTTGATAGTATTTAAAAATCCCTTCCTGGCTATGGATCGCAAAAATGTTATTTTCCATCTTCTATTAAAATTCTAAATTAAATCTCAATAGTGTAATATTTTATATTTAGGTCTTTAATCTAGAATTTTCTTTTAAATGTGGCATTGATTAGAGATCTATGAGGGATGTGACTGAAGCATTCCAGATTTGCAACTTCTTAATTCTGTGATCAATGAGGAAAAGGGATTCTTTTTCCTAGATCCAATTTGAAAAATTGTAGAGAAAGACTACGATTTGCTTTGGTCACATGACCATTATTATGTCCTGATAGCAACATGCTTACCAAGTGCTAAGCAGATAAAACAATTGTCACTACAGCGGTGATAAGATAAATATACCTATTAACTAGAATTTAAAGTTAAAAGTTCTTAAGGATTACATGTGGAAACAATTACACCCTACTGGCGGAACCAGATAACTCTTTATGACAGAAATGACATTTTCAATAGAAGTATGGGTAAAATTTAGACACATAAGAAATTACATGTGGTGACTTCTAAGGCAAGGGAAAAGCATAAGTAAAAATTCAGGGGCAAGAAGTTAAGACTGTGTCCAAATTGGACAAATGTGCCCAATTTGGCTGGACCATAGGATACAAAAATTTTAGTGTGTTCTGACTCTGAAAAGGTATTTGTAGAAGACACAGCGATTGCTTGTCTAAGGCTACTACTCCAAATCTTCATCTTTGCTAATAGAACCCTGATTTGGGTCAGCAATGTACGCTTCTTTAGGAACTAATCTTGATTGACTGAAATCTGTTGTGGCAATTCAGTTCCGCGTTGCCTGATACTCATTTTCTCAGACTGCCTTGAACAACAAGTGGTCACGTGACTCAGTTCTGGCCAACAAAATGCAAGTGGGTATCTCCTGGGAACTTTGCTGTCCATCCACTCCTGGTTGGCACTGCAGTAGTCATACTGTGTCCAAATGGGAAAGGACAAGACACCTGCAGAGGCCAGCCCAGAGTCATCACATCTTTAGAACCAGGTTCAGCTTTGGGAGACCACATGCTTCAGCGCTTCAGAGCTTGAGATAACCCGACGCTTGGTTTAACACTCTGCTGTCACTGTCCTGAAGTTATTAATACTTTGTAACAAGGGACCTTGCATTATCATTTTGCATTGGGCCTCACAATTATGTACCAAGTTCCAGTGACAATGACAGAGAAAATTCTGGATTCACTTATTTCCAACATCTTGTTAGCAATAAATGTCCTTCTGGATGAGCATTCTATGGTTGGACTTTCTGTTATTTGGAACTAAACACATTCTGATACATTATTTAAATGTGGGGTAAGATTCACCTATAATGATGTTTCCTATGAATCACTGGACTAAAATTATGTAAAGAGCATGGATTTTGTATTTAGGCAGCTCTACAACTTGAGCGTTTTGCTTTAAGCCTCTGAACCTTTTTTGTAAAATGGGAATCAATAATGCCTACTAGTCAGAGTTGCAGGAGGACTAAATGAGTTAACCTATAAAACACACAGCTTAATATCTGATAATTAATAACTGTTCCAGTAATGTTTGTTGCATTTATTCTCAATTCTACACTTTACAATAAGCCTACCTGGTAAAAGGAGAGAAGCATAAGAATCCCATGCAGTCAAAAGTCCTGATGTGGACAAACTACCTTCAGATCTCAGTAAAAAATATTAATAATAATAAAACAACAAACAAACATTAAAGAGGTTAATGAGTAGATAACATTGTTTAAATTGAAGAATTAAAAGAATCTGAAAAAGGAAATACAATTTTTACTTATTAAGAATTACCATTTTGGTGTAGACATTGGCAAAAATTATTCATATTCATTTTTCTCCTTTGTTATAAATAATATTTGCCTGGATAAGGAAACATCATTTCTTTTGCTCATGAATCTCATTTTGGGCAGTGCTCAGCAAGGCAGCTTTGTCTCTGATTCCTGTGGCATTTAGCTAAGGTGGCTGGCAGGATCAGCTTTTCAAGATGGCTCCCTCACGTGGCTGTCAAGGAAGTGCTGACTCTCAGCTCAGACTGTAGTTGTGGAGAGGGACTGGGGGCCAAAGTTCCCCTCCATATGGGCCTGTCCAAGACTGCTTGGGATTTCTCATGACATGACTGGGCTCTAAGAGTGAGCATTCCAGAACAGTAGAAAGGTGTCTTACCTTTTATGACCTAGCTGTAGAAGTCACTCAACATCCACCTTAGCCATAAGCCTTCCCAGATTCAAGGAGAGCTCACCACTCAGTGGGAGAGTGGCAAAGTCACAGTGTAAGGAGTATATGTAAAATGGAAGATATTGTGAAAGCCATTTTAGGAAAATACTACCTGCTAAGAATGGTAGGGATTTGGGCCAAGATGTTAAATGGTCAGCAAAACTACTACATACTTCATGTTTAACACAGGCTGAAATTGGAAGGGTCTAGGTAGTGTGGAATTGATATGGTGATTCAGACGTCCTTTTACTTTACATAAAATGGAGGTGGGTGGGATGCTTTAGGGATAGGATAGTCTGGCTTCAGGAAGTTGGGTGGCATTTTCCTTAAGCATTACTGTGTTAGTATTAGTAATATGGCCAGATTCCAAATCTCGTAATAACAGTCTCTTTCTAATGCCCATGATCCCCAGGGAATAGAGTATTCTTTTGGTTTCCTTTCCTTGTCTATTGTATGATGGCAGCTGTACTGCTTATCAAGTCATAGCCACTCCACTCACCAGAGAAAGATACATTTAGACATATGATTTAATACTTTCACAGAGAAATTCCAAAGAAATAAAAATGTTAACATTGTTTACTCAACAGCATGCTAAGTGTTTAGTATTCATTATCTCATTTAATTTTCAAAATTATTCTAAGAACTAGGTACTACTATTGTCATTGCTATTTCACAGTTAAAGAAAGTGCATCTTAGGGAGGTAAGGTAATTGGCAAGGTTAGGGAGTATCAGAGTAGGAATTCAAACCCAAGTCTGATTCCAGTGCCCCTTAACTCTACTATATTGCCCTATTATATTTTAAAATATAATTTTATTCATTTAACATATTTATTAGGCCCTATGATGACTTAGCATTCTTCTAGGCGCTAAGAACACACCGGTGAACAAAGCAGATAAAGTTTGTGCTATCATGGGGCTTACTTCTAGTGGGAAAAGAATAATAATAACAGTTCAGGTAAAGTGTTATGATGATATCAAATGAGGGTGATGTTTGACGATCATTTTATGTCAAAACCTGAACAACAAGCAGAAGGCAGACATTGCTAAGTTTGGCGTAAGAGCAATTCTGGCTGGGAACAGCAAATGCAACGGTCAAGAGGCAGGAAGGAGATCAGGGAATGGACCAAAGGGAGATTAGTGCCAAATATAGAAAGGCAGGGTCAAATCATATTAGCTTTACAAGCAGGATAAAGAGTTGGGGTTTTGGGTGGCCAGATGGTTCAGTTGGTTAGAGCTCAAGCTCTGAACAACAGGGTTACCAGTTGGATTCCCACATGGGCCAGTGAGCTGCGCCCTTCACAACTAGATTGAAGACAACAAGCTGCAGCTGAGCTTCCGGAGGGGTGGCCCAGTGGCTCAGTTGGTTACAGCACGAGCTCTTAACAACAAGGTTGCCGGTTCAATTCCTACATGGGATGGTGGGCTGCATCCCCTGCAACTAAAGATTGAAAACAGCAACTGGACTTGGAGGTGAGCTGCGCCCTCCACAACTAGATTGAAGGCCGACAACTTGGAGCTGATGGGCTCTGGAGAAGCACATTGTTCCCCAATAATCCCCCAATAAAAAAATTTAAAAATTGAGAGAAAAGTGTTGGGGTTTTATTTTAAGTGTTATGGGAAGGCCTTGGGCGATTTTAAGCAGATGCATGATCTGATCTGGGTAAAAGCATCACTCCAGTTGCATGGAGAATGGATTGTAGGGGAACAAGTTGGGGTGCAGGGGAACCAGTTTGGAGCTGATAGATGGTGGCTTAGTGAAATTGGAGAAAAGATAACAGATTTGGCAAATGCATTCATAGGGAATCTATAGAGAACCCAAACTAGAGGACTTGATCATGGTTTGGATAATGGAGATAAAATAAAGAAAGGAATCAAAGACAATACCTGGTTCTTGGCTTGAGTAACTGAATAGATGGTGGTATAATTTACTGAAATGGGGAAGACAGAGGGAAGAGCAGATTTGGAGGAAATCAAGAGTTCTGTTTTGAATATATTAATATGTTACCTGTTAGACATCCAGATGAAAACGTCAACTTAATATGCTAATTGGGAGCCAGGGGAGCAGTCAGAGCTAAATATATACATGTAGATGTCATTGTTATATAGATAACATTTAAAACCATGGGAGTGGATGAGATAATGTAAGAATAAAGTATAGATTAAGAGAAGAAGGAGCCCCAAGAGTGAATCCTGAGCACTCTAACAGGTAGAGACAAGACAAATCACAAGGAATAAGCAAAGAAATTTGAAAAATAGCCAGTGAAGTAAGAAAGAAAGCCAAGAGCTTATTTGTGTTGCTCCAAGATTCATAAGTTGAAGCTGTAAGCCCCATACTTCAGAATGTAATAGTGACTGTAATTGGACATAAGGCCTATGAAGAGTTGATTAAGTAAAAATGAGTCTGTTAGGGGCTGGCCCGGTGGCTCAGGCGTTTGGAGCTCCATGTTCCTAACTCTGAAGGCTGCCGGTTTGATTCCCACATGGGCCAGTGGGCTCTCAACCACAAGGTTGCCGGTTCAACTCCTCGAGTCCCACAAGGGATGGTGGGCAGCGCCCCCTGCAGCTAAGATTGAACACGGCACCTTGAGCTGAGCTGCCTCCCGGATGGCTCAGTTGGTTGCAGCACGTCCTCTCAACCACAAGGTTGCCGGTTCGACTCCAGCAAGGGATAGTGGGGTGCGCCCCCTGCAACTAGCAATGGCAACTGGACCTGGAGCTGAGCTGCACCCTCCACAACTAAGACTGGAAGGACAACAACTTGAAGCTGAACGGCACCCTCCACAACTGGGATTGAAGGGACAGCAACTTGACTTGGGAAAAAAAAAGTCCTGGAAGTACACACTGTTCCCCAATAGAGTCCTGTTCCCCTTTCCTAATAAAATCTTTAAGAAAAAATAAAAAATGAGTCTGTTAGAGTGGGGCCCTAATCCAATCTGCCTGGTGTCCTTATAAGAAGAGGAAATTGAAGCACAACAGAGACACCAGGAGTGCACAAGCACAGAGGTATCACCATGTGAAGACACAGGGAGAAGGTGGCGATCTGTAAGCCAAGGAGCGAGGCCTCAGGAGAAGCCAAACCTTGATCTTGGACTTCTAGTTTCCAGACCAGTGAGAAAATAAAATTTCTGTTGAATCACCCAGTCTGTGGCTTTTTGTTATGGGAGCCCCAGCAAAACAATACAGTATTTTATTCCAGAAGTAAAGGGAAGAAAATGTTTCAACCAGGAGGTGGTGTTCAACTGTGTAAGACACTGACAAGTGGTGGGATAAGATAAAGATGGAGAAATGATCAAGAAGATATCTTTATGACTCTGAAAAGAGCCATTCTATGGAAGCCTGACTAGAATTAAGAGAATGGGAATGAGGAATAAAATGACCTTATTGGCCACACTTTCAAGAAGTGTCATGAAAGTGACCAGAGTAATCGGTGGTAGGTGGAGGCAGATGTGGAGCCAAGGAAGACAGTTCAGGACAGTTATTTGATCATGTTTGTATTTGTTTGAGGAATGTGAATGGGAGGCAGACAAAAAAGAAGAGCAAATTTTTTGAAAGAAAAGCTTTCATTTATTTGTGTAAAGCATATTATGCTTGCATGTGAAACATGTGGGTTCTTTCTGTTTTGCATAGAGTGCTGTATAACATCAGTTTGAAATATTTTAATAGCCAGGGGCTCCTATAGTATATAAATAGTAAATATTCCTCACTCATTTATTCATCTTTCATTAAATAAATATTTATTCAACTGCTCCTATGTGAAAAGCACTGACATAGAGCAAAGAACAAAGTCCAGGCTTCCATCAAACCTGTATTCTAGAAAACAGAGACCTGATATATAAGCAAACAAATAAATATATGGAATGGCTAGTAGAAGTAAGCACTATGAAGAAAAATGAGGCAGGGGGCTTATGGTCAAGATGGTGCAGTAGGTAACAGCTGTGCTTGCCTCCTCCCACGACCACATCAAAATTACAATTAAATTATAGAACAACCAGTCTTGAGAACCACCCGAAGACTAGCTGAACAGAACTATAACTAAGACATAAAGAAGAAGCCACATTGAGACAGGTAGGAGGGGTGAAAATGCAAAATGGGCTGCTTCCACATCCACGTGTGGTAGTTAAGAATTGGCAGGGGTCACCCCAATAAACTTTAATTAAAAAAAATAATAAATAAAATAAATAGATGTAGAAGTCTAAGAAGAAGAAAAAAGAATGGGGGGGGATAAATCTCCGCTGTGGAGAACCCACTGAGGAGCAAAATGTCCCAGCCGCATACAAGGCTCCTCAGCCCAGGATTCCAGTGCCAAGGAGAGAAGTCCCCACAACAGTTGGCTGTGAGAATCATCAGGTACTAAGTCCAGTGGGACAGAGAACTGCTGTAGACCCAGGTGTCCTCTTAAAGGGCCCATGCACAGACTCACTCACTCACAAACATTCACTCTAAGCTCCAGAGAAGAAACAGCAGCTCAAAAAGCATCAGGAACATATGGGGAGTAGCTGAATTGTCTGGTGAGGGCTGGAAGGGCTACTCTCTTTGGGAATAAAGCGCTGGCAGATGCCATTGTTCCTTTGTTGAGCCTTTCCTGCACCTTGCCTACAGACACAGGCAGGGAACAAATCAGAGCTTTCCATAATTTGACTAATATCTCCCTAGAACCACTCTGGTGATTCGCTGAGACCCCATCCCACGCAATTCATATGCCCTGCCCAAAGCTCTTTTGGAGGCTAATCTGCACAGGTGGCCAGTCTGGGCCCATGCTGTGGTCCACAAACCCCAAACTAAGAGTGGCTGGCTTCGGCATGCCCTGTACCTCTTGCTAAGTGGCCTCAAGCCTGGCACTAGTGGCAGCTGGCTTTGGTTCACAGCATAGCCACTCCCAGGCACCTCCAAGGCCAGCACAGGCAACTACCAATTGCAGATCACTTTGTAGCTCCTACCTGGTGGCCTTGGGCCAGACACATGCAGCGGCTGACCTTGGCTTGCACTGGAGTCCCTTCCAAGAGGCCCCAGAACAAACATACCTGGTGGTCAGCTTCAGAGCATGCCAGAGCATCACCTAATTAGCTCCACAAATGACAAACCCAAAAGGTGGGCTCAGCTGATGCCAGAGCCCTGCTAAGGCAAATCCCACTCTATAGGGTCAGCCCCTGAACAACAGCTCTTTTACTGTAGTCATGGCCAATCCTCACAGCCAGTCAACCTGAGGGTCAATCCTATCCACTGACATGCCAACCGCAATTACAACAGGAGGCCGCATACAACCCACACAAGAGACATTGCTAAAGCCCTCAGCTCACGTGACCAGGAAGACTGCACCAGGAACCCCACAGCACACCTACTACACAAGGCCACTCTACCAAGACTGGGAGACAGAGCAGCTCTACCTAGTACATAGAAACAAACACAGGGAGGCAGCTAAAATGAAGAGACAAATATGTCCCAAATGAAAGAGTAAGATAAAACTCCAGAAAAAGAACTACACAAAATGGAGGCACGCAATCTACCAGATGCAGTGGTATCAGAACACAGGATATAAGGATGCTCAATGAACTTAGGGGAAGAATACATAATCTCAGTGAGAACTTCAACAAAGAGATAGGAAACATAAAAAAGGAGATAGAAAATATAAAAAAAGAACCAGTCAAATGAAGAATACAATAATTTAATGTAATATCGAATGTCAACTGAAATGGAGAAAAAAAATTAAAAAATAGAAAAAGGAAAATGAAACAGAAGCTAGAGAATGATGAAAGGAGTGATACTATTTTAGATAAAGTGATTAGTTGGGGCAGGTGTCTCTGATAAGGTGACATTTGCAAATGGCTAAATGAAATGAGTGAGGAAGTATATGGAAAAACCACACTCTTCTTCCCCTGTATTTCTCCTTTACTCTCAGAATACTTACACATCCACAACACTTCTGACACCAGGTGTGTGCGTTGTCCACACATCAAGCAATTCTCTGCAATACTAGCTGGCTGTCCTACAATTCATTTTAATTCTGACACTAATCAGAGTTAGGCAGATTCCACAGGTTAAGAGCTCAAACCCATGAAACTGCCCCACACTTCAAATGCCAACTGCAGTTAGTATGTCCCCAGGTTACCCACAGCTTCTGTCCAACTTGGCGACAAATCAGAGGTTCCCATGACCTTCCTTCTTGGATTCAATCATTTGCTAGAACAGTTCACAGAACTCAGAGAAACACATTTACCAGTTTATTACATAATAAAGGATATGATAAAGGATATAGATGAACAGCCAGATGAGGGGATACACAGGACAAGGTCTGGAAGGCTCCTGAGCACAGGAGCTTCTGTCGTCATGGAGTTGCAGTGCAGCAACCTCACAATACATGGATGTGCTCACCAACCTGGAAGCTCTCCAACCCCCATTTCTGGGATTTTTATGGAGGCTTCATCACATAGGCATGATTGGTCATTACCTCAATCTTCATCCCCTCTCCCGCTCCCAAAGCATGAGGGAAGGGATGGACTGGAAGTTCCAAGCTTCTGATCGTGGCTTGGTATTTCTGCTGACCAGCTCCCATCCTGAAGCTATTCATCCTGAAGCCACCCAGAGTTACCTCATTAGAACGAAAGACGCTCTTATCACTCAGGAAATTCCAAAGGATTCCTATGTGTCTGTGTCAGGAACCAGGGTCAAAAACCAAACATGAGAACAAAAGATTCTCCTGGAGCTCTTATCACTTAGGAAAGAAAATACAAGGGAAAATACAAGCTCTGTGCCAGGAACCAGGGACCAATACCTATTTCTAGTTTTCTCTAGCTTTATTACATTGTGTAAGTTTAAGATGTATAATGTGATGATTTGATATACATATATACTGTGAAATGATTACCACAGTAAGGTTAATTAACACACCCATCACCTTTCATAGTTACTTGTGTGTGTGTGCGTGTGTGTGTGTGTATGTGTGTATTGAGAACTTTTAAGATGTACTCTCTTAGCAACTTCCAAGAATACAATGCAGTATTAACTAGAGCCACCATGCTATGTATTACACCCCCAGAACTTATTCATCTTATAACTGGAAGTTTGTACACTTTGACAACTTTCAACCCCCCCAGAACCCCAAACACCAATCTACTCTCTGTTTCCATGAGGGTTTTTTTCAGTATTTTCTTTCTCTCTGGTTGACATATTTCACTTAGCATAATGCCTTCAAAGTCCATCCATGTTATCACAAATGGCAAGATTTTCTACTTTTTATGGCTGAATAATATTCCATGATATATATATATATATATATATATATATATATATATATATATATATATCCATTCACCATTTATGGACACTTGGGTTGCTTCCATGTCTTGGCTATTGTAAATAATGCTGCTGTGAATATGGGATGCAGATATCTTTCGAGATAGTGTTTTCATTTTTTTTTTTTTTTGAAGTATGAAATACCCAGATTTGGAATTATTGGATCATATGGTAGTTCTCTTTTTAATGTTTTGAGGAATCTCCATACTGTGCTCCATAGTGGCTGAATGACTTTATATTCCCACCAACAGTGCACAAGGGTTCTCTATTCTCCACATCCTTGCCAATACTTGTTCTTTCTTGTCTTTTTGATAATAGCCATTCTAACAGGTGTGAGGGGATATCTCATTGTCATTTTGATTTGCATTTCCCTGATGATTAGTGATGTTGAGCATCTTTCCATGTACCTGTTGGCTATCTGTAAGTCTTCTTTGGGAAAATATCTATTTAGGTCCTTTTTCCATTTTTAAATCAAATTATTTTTTCTATTGAATTGTATGAGTTTCTTATGTATTTTGGATACAGCTCTTATCAGACATGTGGTTTACAAATATTTTCTCCCATTGTGTAGGTTGCCTTTCATTTTGCTGATGATTTCTTTTCTTGTACTGAAGTTATTTTTTAGTTTGATGTAGTCCCTCTTGTTGATTTTTGTTTTGTTGCTTGTGCTTTTGGTGTCTTATCCAAAAAATCATTGCCAAGACCAATGTCAAGGAGCTTTTGCCCTATGTTTTAGAAGTTTTACTGTTTTGGGTCTTACATTTAAGTCTTTAATCCATTTTGAGTTAATTTTTGTGAGTAGTGTAAGATAGGGATCCAGTTTCATTGTTTGCATGTGAATATTCAATTTTCCGACTATTTAATAAAAAGACTATCTTTTCCCATTGAGTATGCTTGGCTTTCTTGTCAAATACTAGTTGACTGTATATGCATCAGTTTATTTCTGGGCTTTCAATTCTGTTCCATTGGTCTATGTGTCTTTTTAATGCCAGTACCATATTGTTTCAATTACTTGTAGCTTTATAATATAGTTTGAATCAGGTAGTATGATGTCTCCAGCTTTGTTCTTCTTTCTCAAGATTGTTTTGTTAAAAATCTTTTGTGATTCCATATGAATTTTAGTATTATTTTTTTCTATTTCTGTAAAAAAAAGTCATTGGAATCTTGATAAGGATTGCATTAAATCTAAAAATGGCTTTGGGTAATACGGACACTTTAATATTAATTTTTCCAACCCTTGAATACAGGATATCTTTCCATTTATTTGTGTCTTCTTTACTTCTTTGATCAATATATATTTTCTATATTGAAAATTTCTATATTGAAAAGGCCACTGTGAAATGGAGGAAGAGCCCTCCAAGCAGAGGGAATAGCATAGGAGAATGTTGTAGTATTTGAGGTACAAAACATGAGTAAAGAGTAGCTAAAGTAGAGGGAGCCAAGAGGTAAGCACAGGTAAAGTCAGCAAGGTTCGGGGTTCAGACTGAACTTTGCAGGGTAAGACTGGGACTTTGGATTTTGCTCTGAGTAAGAAAGAAAGTCATTGAAGGGTTTTGAGCAGAACTGTGACATTTACCTGCATAAATTCTAAGAGAATCTTACTGACTGCTATGTTCAAACTAAAGGGAGTAAAGATGTTAACACAAGGAGACTAATTAAAAACTTATATCAATGATCTGGATGAGAGATAATGGTGGCTTGGGCTAGAAATGGGAGAGTTGGAGAGAAGTGGTTGGATTCTAGATAACTTTCGAAGGTATAACCCAAAGATTTGCTGATGAATTGGATATGGGCTGGGAGCAAAAGAGAGGAATCAAGAATTTTTCTTTAACTTTCCAAGGTGGAAAGTTATAAATTTCCAAGGTGATGTTTGTTTTAATCATAAATATTATCCATAACTGTTGAATGGTTATTCAAACAGTATTCACTCAACACCAAAGGTCAGTCACCTAGATCAATTAAGAAATATATGTATATGATCAGTCAGCTATTAGAATTAAAGCAATTCAGTCAAACCTACTGTATATGTACTAGCACAACCCAAGTCACTTGGTTTTCTACTTCTGGGCTCCTGAAATAATGTTTTTGATTACTCTTTATAGAGCCAAAGGTTTTTATTTTTGTTTTTGTTTTTTTCCATTAACAAGCACATGAATTCACCAAGTAATATGCTGCCTGTTCTACAAAACGTACTATATTATTGGCATTTGAGAGAAATGTCCAAATCAGTCTAAGCAAAGTTGTTAAACTAAACATACTTATTGTGTTTATTAAATTCATTTTCATATTGCTACTGCTATGTTAAGTCGACCTTTTCAGAGGCAAAGGCATATTTCCCCATCTTTTCTATTTTTCTTGCAAATGATTTCTGAAAGGATTAAATATTGCTGCTTTGAAAATTTGAATTTGAGCAAATCTTGAGGAAAATTTCTGATCAATCTGTTTTTAAAAATATTAGTACATTATAGCAACATATTGGTGACACATGACCTAATTCCCAAATATTAGGTTTTATTTATCTATATGCCCAAATGTTTAAATATTCAATATTTTAGATAGATATCTACTGAAAATGTGTTACATACCTCTTTGCTTTTTTTGCAGAAGATTAGTACATATAATTTAATGTTTTCTTGATATCTCAGGATCTGCATTAATACCTATTGTTTTACGTATTGTTATATATTATGGTTATACTGTGCCCAAGGTCTCTTGATGCATACAGGTTAGTCTATTTACTTCCTGATGAAAATTGTCCTTCTGGCAGAGACTGCCAATTGTCTATCAAATCTATTATGTTCCTCTCTCAATGAGCAGAATCCCAAGTTTTAGCTGCTCAGATAAGCGACTGTATTTTCCGACTTTCCCTATATCTAGATCTGAACCGTTGGCTAAGTGCTGGCTAATACGACGTAAGTAGGAGTGTTGCATGGAGCTGCTGGAACTCTCCTAACATGGAGGGATGTGTTCCTCTGTTCTTCTATGTTTTCACTTCTGGGCGTGATAAGGTAAGTGCTAGGGTCTGTATTGGACCAAGAGGAGACCCCGAGACCAGCAACCATGGGCTAAGGAAGGCAAAGCAGAAAGGTTGGAGCCTGGATACTTGATGACATTGAAAGCTGCCACACTACCTTAGTGTTATCTGCCTCCATTCTTCTTTCATGTGAGAGAAAAATAATTCATTATCTTGTTTAAGACATTGTTATTTTAGAGTTTTCTGTTATATGCCTTTCACTCATGTTTTTGTTTTCTGCCTCCTATTGGCTTTTTTTTTTTTTTTTTTTTTTTTTTTTGTCATTCCTCACTTGATCTGTCTGCTGCTTCCCTGGAAGACTCACTTGTAAGGCTGCCTTTATTTGACCTGTCTGTGATCTTATCCAGGGTTAAAATCCTTTTCCCCAGTGATATTTGTTGAAAATATGTAGAGTCAATTGTTTAACTTAATTGCTTCCTCGGCTGGTGGATAATATTACAGCAACCATAGGCTAACCTGAAGCTTAAAGAAAAAGCTAGGGAGTGATATGTCCATAGGAACTTTGAAAAGCTGTAACGCATTCCTGGTAATGTAGAAAGCCAGCACATGCTTGGGGCTGTGCCCCTGAGCAAGAATGACCTGAGAGGGCCCTACGTGTCTTTCCCTGTAGGAATATTAGCCAATGAAGGCCAAGACTTTGTCCATTGTATCCTCATTGTTATTATGAACTGTACTTTGCACATAGTAGAACTCAATAAATATTTGTTGAACAAATGAAGAACAATTAGTGAGTCTTACGGAAAAAAATATATATACATATATATTTTGGGTTTTTTGGGGTTTTTTTGCATCTCAGAAACACCAATCAAAGAATTATTTAACATTCTAACAATAAGAATTGACTCATACCCAAAGTATAATGATCAATAATTTTTTAAATGAGAATTTGATGGGATTGTACTAAATGTATTATATACTTGCATGTCAAATATGCTATATAAATATATTTTACTTGTTATATTACATATATTCACAATTGAATACTTTCCCCCATAGTTGTTAGCATTGCAAAAATTTTCATATGGTTTTACAACATTCAGTGTAAAGTACAAAGTCTGGATAGAATAAAATGAAGAAACCAAGTAGAGGTTTACTAGACATTGTATCTATATATAGGTGATAATTTAGAAACTTTTGCTTCCATTCTATTGACTCCAATGTCACATCAGTGAGAATTGAGAAATGTCTTTTTTATATGTCCTGCCTACACTTCCAGTGATATAGTCGTTAAGTATTTCTTTCCAGAATAACATACCCGTTGCTGTTTTATTATCTCACTTTGTGAATTAGTATGGTCAAGGGATTCTTATTTAGCACAATCTAATACAGTCAGGAAGTTATTCATAGTTTAAAATAAAAAGCAAGATATTTACAAACAAAAGTGAGAGAACATTTTTTAAATGAAAACACTTCCTAAAATTGTGGCAGTCTGAAAGTTTAGTCTATTAGGAATGGTGGTTGATGAAGGTAATTAGCTCTTAGGTTTATATGACAACTGGAAAGAATAGTAACAAAGTAGGGACGGCGAGATGTTGATTTAGAAAGGCAGTTGGGAAGAAGTGGTTGCAAACAGATATTTAGAATAACATTTGAAGGTACTGTGTTTCACTGAAAATAAGACCTAACTGGAAAATAAGCCCTAGCGTGATTTTTCAGGATGACATCCCCTGAGCATAAGTCCTAATGCATCTTTTGGAACAAAAATTAATATAAGACCCGGTCTTAATTTTGGAGAAACACTAGTTGGCTCATGAGACAAGGTGGTATCAAGAAATAATTTGCAGGCTGGCCTGGTGGCTCAGGCGGTTGGAGCTCCATGCTCTTAATGCTGACGGCTGCAGGTTCAATTCCCACATGGGCCAGTGCCAGATGGCTCAGTTGGAGCCGTGGCTCTCAACCACAAGGTTGCCGGTTCAACTCCTTGACTCCCACAAGGGATGGTGGGCTCCACCCTCTGAAACTGGCAATGGGAACTGGACCTGGAGCTGGGCTGCGCCCTCCATGGCAAAGATTGAAGGGACAACAACTTGACTTGGAAAAAGTCCTGGAAGTACACACTGTTCCCCAATAAAGTCCTGTTTGCCTTCCCCAATAAAATCTTTTTAAAAAAAAGAAAGAAAGGAAGGAAGGAAGGAAGGAAGGAAGGAAGGAAGGAAGGAAGGAAGAAAGAAAGAAAGAAAGAAAGAAAGAAAGAAAGAAAGAATTTGCTACTTTTCTCATCAATAAACAAACCCACGGAAATATGGCTATATATAATTACTCTCATTCTATGAAAACATAATTGTATGAAGTACACTCAAGGGAACATGCATAAGCAAGATAGATAGATAGATAGATAGATAGATAGATAGATAGATAGATAGATAGATAGATAGATATAGATATATAGATATATAGATATATAGATATATATATCGATATATACATACACCGGGGGTGCCAAAAAATTATATACAAGTGTACGCTTTGGTCAACGTTGCTCAAAGCAGTAGTTCACCGTAATTAAAGTGTCTAGATGCTGATGGTAACCACTTTGAGCATTTCTTGTAATTGCAGAAGTCAAACGTGACTTGTATTCACCTTTTGTTATTGTTATATATTGCATATTACAATTTCAATAGACTTTTTTCCTTTCTTAAAGAGTGTATACATTTTTTTGGCACCCTCTGTATATTCATATTATTACAGGATACACAAAACACAGCAGTGAGGGGTATGGTATTTTTTTTTTTAAAGGCATAGTCATGGAGGCAGAAAAAACTGCCTTCCCTGTAGTGTGAGAATTCTTTAACTAAGCTGAACCCTAACAAATAAGACTTAGAATCCTGACCTTGAGAGGCCAGGATGATACTTAATAGAGGGAAACAGGGAAGAGGGGTTTAGAGCAGCTTAGTGAGTCCACCTTTAATTAGGGTCAGCCAAGGATAGGTCAGAGCCAAAAAGGTAAATAAACCTGAGAGAAAGCCTGTGGGTAAAATTTTAAGTTTTTAAAGTACATATTATATTATATTATATTAATTTCAAAATACTATCGCTGTTACACATAAATATGGAAAAATAATCCATTTTGCTAGTCTTTTCTATAAGAGTTAAGGAAAAGTTTAAAAGTATAATGCCTAACAAGGGCATCATATAACTGGTAGCCTCTATATAATTGGTTTATTTAGGAAAGTAATGTGATAATTTTCATTAAAAGCAAAAGAAGAGATGTCATCAAAATGGCGGCGTGAGGTGAGCCTCTGGAAATCTCCCCTGGAATTTACAACAACTCGAACAAATAAACTCCACAAAGGACTCCCTGCACAGCAGACAGGCAAGACGAAGAGACTCACTACTGAATTCACCTAAAGATGGGCGAATCACGCAAGCGGGGGAGGAAGGAAGAGAGAAGTGAGGAGACGGAGCCAAGCGGGCACAGGACACAGACCTAGCTCGGTGCTCCGAGCTCGCTACATCCCGGAACTACCGCAGCTACGGGAGAGGGAAGAACTTGGACTGCTAGGGCTCCGCTTATGGCCCACAGGGCTGAGGGGGCAGCATATAACACGGCTGAACCCAATGCTCAAGGCAGAGACCTCAGAGCAAGACTGGGGAAAGAAGGCAGAAAATGGTGGTTTAAGCCCTCACTGCCGAGCAGAGAACGGAAGCCTTAGGCACTGAGACTGGCCTCCCCTTCCTCTCCCTCCCAGAGCTTGCCCCGCCCCCACCTACCCAGTGCTGGAAGTGGAACAGTAGCAGTGTCAGATCAAAAGAACAGAAAATTTGCAGTTCTGAGAACTGTGGTCTGCAGATTTGCAGCCCAACTAGTTCCGGCAAAGGGGAGGGAGCTGTGGAAGCAGGACTGGCTGTGGTGGTGGTTACTGCCATTGCTCTGGGCCACCTCTCACAACTCACCCCGCCCCTCTCCCCACCTATCTGGGTGGATCCCTGCAGGAGTAAACAGAACTGCTTAAACACACGGGCTCTGAATCTGGTGCAGGAAGAGCTTTGGAACTTCAAAAGCTCTCCATATCCCCACACGGACGCGGCACCCTATGACCCAGGCGAACTGTTAACAGAGGAGTAAGCCTGCCTTTCAGGGAATCGCCCCATTGTGTGAGAAGCTGGAATAGTGCAGAGAAAAGATAACACTACAGTGTGAGAAAGAAAAAAGGCTGCAGTCGTTGAGAAAATAAAACATTCTACCAACATGTACTTGAAAACAAAAGAAAGACCTCTTCCTATCAACCTGTTGCAGAACCCCGCCTGTAGATGTCTAGGAAGAGAAATAATAAATCACTAATTGCCATGAATAACCAAGGCAACAAGACAGCTCAGAAAGAAAATGAAAAGTCTCCCAAAAATGAACTTAAAGACATGGAAATATGTGACTTAAATGACAGAGAATTCAAGATTGCAGTTCTGAAAAACTCAATGAGATGCAAAAAACACAGAAAGGCAGTTTAATGAACTCAGAAACACAATCAAAGAAAAACAGGAATATTTTACCAAAGAGATTGAAATTTTAAAAAAGAACCAAATAGAATTTCTGGAGATTAAGAACTCAATAAAAGAAATGAAGAATGAAATAGCTAGCTTAAGTAGTAGAGTTGACCAGATAGAGGAAAGAATCAGTGACATCAAAGATAGAAACCTGGAAATGACACAGATGGAAGAAGAGAGAGATTTGAGACTTAAAAGAAATGAAAGAACTCTAAAAGAACTTTCTGACTCCATCAGAAAGAGCAGTATAAGAATAACGGGCATACCAGAAGTAGAAGAAAGAGGGGGCCGGCCCGGTGGCTCAGGCGGTGAGAGCTCCATGCTCCTGACTCCGAAGGCTGATGGTTCGATTCCCACATGGGCCAGTGGGCTCTCAACCACAAGGTTGTCAGTTCAATTCCTGGAGTCCCGCAAGGGATGGTGGGCAGCGCCCCCTGCAACTAAGATTGAACACGGCACCTTGGGCTGAAAGCCTACTGCTGAGCTCCTGGATGGCTGTTGGTTGGAGCGCATCCTTTCAACCACAAGGTTGCCAGTTCAATTCCTCGACTCCCGCAAGGGATGGTGGGCTGCACCCCCTACAACTAGCAAAGGCAACTGGACCTGGAGCTGAGCTGCGCCCTCCACAACTAAGACTGAAAGGACAACAACTTGAAGCTGAACAGCACCCTCCACAACTAAGATTGAAAGGACAACAACTGGACTTGGAAAGAAGTCCTGGAAGTACACACTGTTCCCCACTAAAGTCCTGTTCCCCTTCCCCAATAAAATCTTTAAAAAAAAAAAAAAAGTAGAAGAAAGAGAGAAGGGAATAGAGAGTATATTCAAACAAGTAGTCGATGAGAACTTCCCAAACTTGTGGAAAGAACTGGATCCTCGAATCCAAGAAGCAAATAGAACACCTAATTATTACCTCAACCCCAACAGGCCTTCTCCAAGGCACATTGTATTGAAGCTGTCAAAAATCAATGACAAAGAAAGAATCCTCAAGGCAGACAGGGAAAAGAAGACGGTAACCTACAAAGGAAAGCCCATTAGATTATCATCAGATTTCTCAGCAGAAACTCTACAAACCAGGAGAACTGGAACCAAATATTCAAACTATTGAAAGAGAGAAATTATGAGCCAAGAATAATATACCCAGCAAAGATATCCTTTAGATATGAAGGAGGAATAAAGACCTTTCCAGACATACAGAAGCTGAGGGAATTTTCTAATACACGACCTACACTACAGGAAATACTAAAGGAGGCTATTCGACCACCATCAACAGGGACAATTTGTGGCAACCAAAACATAAAAAGGGGGAGAGTAAAGGCCTGAACCGGAATATGGGAATGGAGAAAGTAGGCATGCTGAAGGAAATGGAATACTCTAAGTATCAAACTTTCTTTTACATAAGCTTAAGAGTAACCACTCAAAAAAAAAAGTCCAGAACTGAAATACATACTGTAATAAAAGAAGAAACAGAGGGAAACATCATAGAACACCACCACACAGAAATAATAGACAACAAAAAAAGGCAAAGAAACATGGATACACAGTCTTACCAGAAAACTAAAGATAGGATAATAGGAAATCCTCACATATCAACAATCACCCTAGATGTAAATGGACTGAACTCACCAATAAAAAGGCGCAGAGTAGCAGATTGCTACTCTGCTACCAACCATATGCTGTCTCCAAGAGACACATCACAGCTACAAGGACAAGCAGAGACTCAAAGTGAAAGGGTGGAAATTGACACTCCAAGCGAATGGTATCCAGAGAAAATCAGGTGTAGCTATACTGATACCAGATGAAACAGACTTCAGGGTGAAAAAGATAACAAGAAACAAAGATGGACATTTCATAATGGTAAAGGGGACTATACAACAAGAAAACATAACAGTCATCAATATTTATGTCCCCAATCCGGGAGCACCGAAATATACCAAGCAACTACTAACAGAATAAAGGGAGAAATTGACCAAACACAATTATACTAGGGGACCTAAATATGTCATTGACAGCTATGGATAGATCATCCAAACAGAAAATAAATAATGAAATAGCAGCCCTAAATGACACATTAGATGAAATGGACATGATTGACATTTATAGAGCACTTCATCCTAAAACATCAGACTATATATTTTTTCTAGTGTACATGGAATATTCTCAAGGACAGACCATATGTTGGGACATAAAACTAACCTCAGCAAATTTCAGAAGATTGAAATCATACCAAGCATATTCTCTGATCACAAGGCTTTGAAATTGGATATTAACTACAAAAAGAAAGCAGGAAAAACAAAAATACATGGAGATTAAATAACATACTTTTAAAGAATGATTGGGTCAAAGAAGAAATTAGAGGAGAGGTCAAAAGATACATAGAAACAAGTGAGAATGAAAATACATCCTACCAAAATTTTTTGGATGCAGTGAAAGCAGTTTTAAGAGGGAAATTTATATCATTACAGGCCTATCTCAAGAAACAAGAAAAATCCCAAATAAATAACCTCATGTTACACCTTAAAGAACTAGAAAAAGAAGAACAAATGAAACCCAAGGTCAGCAAAAGAAAGGAAATAATAAAAATCAGAGCAGAACTAAATGAAATAGAGAACAAAAGGATAATAGAAAAAAGTAATGTGACAAAGAGCTGATTCTTTGAAAAGATTAACAAAATTGACAAACCCTTGGCTAGGCTCACTAAGATAAAAAGAGAGAAGACACTAGTAAAATCAGAAATGAAAAGGGAGAAGTTATCATGGATGCCACAGAAATAAAAGGATCATCCAAGAATACTATGAAGGACTATATGCCACCAAATTCAATAACCTAGAAGAAATGGACAAGTTCTTAGAAACATATAGCCTTCCTAGGCTGAACCATGAAGAACTGGAAAATCTAAACAGACCGATCACCAGTAACTAAATTGAATCAGTCATCCAAAACTTTCCCAAAAGCAAAAGTTCGGGACCAGATGGCTTCACTAGTGAATTCTACCAAACCTTCAAAGAGGATCTAATACCAATCCTTCTCAAACTCTTCCAAAAAATTGAAGAAGAGACAGTACTCCCTAACTCATTTTATGAGGCCAACATTACCCTGATACCAAAATCTGGTAAGGACATCACGACCAAGTGAGGTTCATCGCAGGGGCACAAGGATTGTTCAACATACGCAAATCCATCAATGTAATACATCACATAAACAAAATAAAGGACAAAAATCATATAATTATATCAATTGATACAGAAAAAGCATTTGACAAAATACAACATCCATTTATGATTAAAACACTTAATAAAATAGGTATAGGAGGAAAATACCTTAACATAATAAAGGCCATATATAAACCCTCAGCTAATCTCATAATTAACGGTGAAAAACTGAATCCCTTTGCTCTACGTTCAGGAACACAACAGGGCTGTCCCCTATCACCTCTGCTTTTCAACATAGTGTTGGAAGTCCTCGCCAGAGCAATCAGGCAAGAGAAAGAAATAAAAGGCATCCAAATTGAAAAAGTTAAATTGTCACTCTTTGCAGATGACATGATGCTATATATAGAAAACCCTAAAGACTCCACCAAAAAGCTATTAGAAACAATCAACAAATACAGTAAAGTTGCCGGTTACAAAATCAACGTACAAAAGTCCATTGCATTCTTATATACTAACAATGAAATCTCAGAAAAAGAAATTAAAAAAACAATTCCTTTGGCAATTGAAGCAAAAAGAATAAAATACCTAGGAATAAACTCAACCAAGGATGTAAAAGACCTATATGCTGAAAACTGTAAGACATTTTTAAAAGAAATTGAAGAAGACACAAAGAAATGGAAAGACATTCCATGCTCATGGATTGGAAGAATCAACATAGTTAAAATGGCCATATTACCCAAAGCAATATATAGATTTAATGCAATCCCCATCAAAATCCCAATGGCATTTTTTAAAGACATAGAACAAAAAATCATCAGATTTGTTTGGAATCACAAAAGACCCCGAATAGCCAAAGCAATCTTAAGAAAAAGAACAATACTAGAGGTATCACACTCCCTGACTTTAGCTTATACTACAGGGCAACAATAATAAAAACAGCATGGTATTGGCAGAAAAACAGACACGTAGACCAATGCAATAGAATTGAGAACTCAGAAATAAAACCACATGTATATGGACAGATAATTTTTGACAAAGAAGCAAAAATCATACAATGGAGAAAAGACAGCCTCTTCAATAAATGGTGCTGGGGAAATTGGAAAGCCACATGCAAAACAGTGAAACTGGACTGCTATCTGTCACTGTGTACCAAAATTAATTCAAAATGGATTAAAGACTTAAGCATAAGACCTGAAACAATAAACTGCATAGAAGAAAACATAGGTACTAAACTTATGGACCTTGGGTTCAAAGAGCGTTTTATGAATTTGACTCCAAAGGCAATGGAAGTAAAAGCTGAAATAAATGAATGGGACTATATCAAACTTAAAAGCTTCTGCACAGCAAAAAAAAACCATCGACAGAATAAAGAGGCAACCAAGTGAATGGGAGAAGATTTTTGCAAACAGTGCCTCTGATAAGGGGCTAATATCCAAAATATACAAGGAACTCATGCAACTCAACAACAAAAAAACAAACAACCCAATTAAAAAATTTTCAGAGGACCTGAAGAGACATTTCTCCAAAGAGGACATACAAATGGCAAATAGACATATGAAAAAATGCTCAATATCGCTAATCATCAGAGAAATGCAAATAAAAACCACAAAGAGATATCACTTCACACCAGTTAGAATGGCTATCATCAACAAGACAAATAGTAACAACTGTTGGAGAGGCTGTGGAGAAAAAGGAACCCTCATACACTGTTGGTGGGAATGCAGACTGGTGCAGCCATTATGGAAGGCAGTGTGGAGATTCCTCAAAAAATTACGAATAGAATTACCATATGATCCAGCAATCCCTCTCCTGGGTATCTACCCAAAAAATCTGAAAACATTTATCCATAAAGACACATGTGCTCCAATGTTCATTGCAGCTTTATTTATGGTGGCCAAGACATGGAAACAACCAAAATGTCCTTCGATAAATGAATGGATAAAGAAGTTGTGGTATATATAAACAATGGAATACTATTCGGTGGTAAGAAAAGATGAAATAGGACCATTTGTGACAACATAGATGGATCTTGAGATTATAATGCTAAGCAAAATAAGTCAGACAGAAAAAGCAGAGAACCATATGATTTCACTGATATGTGGTATATAAACCAAGAACAACAAAAGAGCAAGACAAACAAATGAGAAACAAAAACTCATAGACACAGACAAGTTTAGTGGTTACCAGAGGCTAAGGGGGGAGGGGTGTGGTAGATGAGGGTAACGGGGATCAAACATATGGTGATGGAAGAAAAACTGACTCTGGGTGGCGAACACATAATGGGATTTATAGATAATGTAATACAGAATTTTACACCGAAAATCTATGTAACTTTACTAACAATTGTCACCCCAATAAACTTTAATTAAAACAAAACAAAACAAAACAAAACAAAACAAAACAAAAAGCAAAAAAATATCTTTACCTTCTTATTCAGTAATCTCATTTGGGGAATATATACGAAAGAATTCATCATGAAATATAGAAGGAATATGCGCAAAACTTTGTACACACAAACTTGAAGCAACTCGAATGTCCAATATTGTTTGCTTGTTCATTTATTTATTCAGCAATATTTTTCCAAGTGCCTACCATCTTCCAAGTACTAGGGGTAAAACAGAATAAAACAGAGTCCCTTCCTTCATAAAACTTACATTTCAGTGGGGGAAACAGAAAATAAACAAACAGGCATAGTCCATACACATATTTAAATATGCATACAAGTATGTGAGATGGGGATAATTAAAACAGAGTAAGGGGGATGGAGTACATGGAGAGATGGCTTTTCTCTGTAGGGTCAGGGAAAGCTTCAAGGTCGGTGACATTTGAGTCCTGAGGAAGTGAGGGAACAAGCCTTGAAGCTACCTGGCAGGGGACTGTGCCCATCAGAAGGAGCAGGTCTCGAAATGGGAATGTGCTTGGCATGGTTGACAAATAGCAAGGAACTCAGTGCACCTGGAACTGAATGAGCTAGGAGAGTAGCTGCTAAGGTCAAAGGGTCAGAGAGGGTCAAATCTCATAGGAATTACAGTCTGTTATAAGAATTTGGATTTTACTCTGAGTGAGAATGGAAGCTGTTGGGGGGTTTTGAGAAACTAGGTGACATAATATGATCTAGATTTTAAAAGGATGGGGGGAGGAAGGAAGAAAGTACAGAGACCAGTTAGAAAACTATTGAAATAATCCAGGCAAGAAATGATGGGTTGGGTCAATGTGGCAAGGACAGGGGTGATGACAGGGATTGGATTCTGGACATACTCTGAAAGTAGAGCTGACAGGATTTATTAACTAATTGAATGTGGGGTGTAAGAGAGGAATGAAGGAGGACTCCACCATCTGGTCTGAATAACTGGAAAGATGGAGTTGCCATCTAGTGAGATGGGGCAGCTGTGGGAAGAGCAGACCTGGGGGTAGAAATCAGAAGTTTGTTTTTGAACATGTAAGGTTTCAGATGCCTCACAGACACCTGTAGCAGCAGGTTGGTGCCTCGCCCATTCCCCTTGACTGTACCGCATCAGTGCCCATGGGACAACTGGGCATCCATTTCTTGGCCACGGGACTTTCTCGAACTAAGACAATCTTGAAAAACAAAACAAAATACAAGACACCGAGGGTGGCTTCCTGTCTAATAAGAGAAAGGCACAGGAGGAGAAAGTCTGCCCTTCCTTGTCCACTGCTTTCTGCCTTTGAATGCCTTTGTTTGAGAACGTGATGATTGGGGGTGTTGTAGCCATCAGGGAAAGTCCGAGGGAATTGAAGAGAGGCCAAGCTCTGGCATTGTAGAAATGAATGAATGAATTTTAGCAAATGAATGAATGAATTTTAGCAACCACCTGTCTCCAAGGTGCGTGCCCTTCTTATTTAAGCCACTGTAAATCAGTTGAAAGCATTCTTAACTGATTCACTGCTCTATAATAATGGTAGGGAACCTCATCAGGTGTTTACTACACACTAAGTGAGTGCTTACTAGTCTAAGCACTTCATATGTACTTTCTTGTTTACTCCTTACAATAACTCTATGAGATAGTTGCTATTATTATCTCCATTTAAGTGAAGGAAACTGAGGCATGGAGAGGTTAAGCCATAAAACGTAGGGGCGTAGGCAGTCTCATTCCCAAGTCCTTGCTCAGAACTACTCCACTATACCGCCCTCCAATATTTGTGGTTATATAATTTGACATAAAACTACAACTATAAACCTTATTGTGGCACATTCTGTTTCACCTACACAATATGGACATGTATCATGTGTAAAAAAAGCTTCAAATACAAAGGGTAAAATTAGATAACACTGTATCTGGCTATACAATAACCAAAAACCATTTTCATATTCCTCCCTGCAATTTTGGGTTTAAAAGGCTTTAGGAGATACTTAAAGCAAAGTTACTTATCTTCCCATTATGCAAATAAAATAAGTAATAAAGGAGGATCCCAAACTACGTATTATTATGCCAGCCGGTGCGCCTCCTGTACCCACAAGTCCCAAACCATAAGTGACCAGAAGTGGATGATATCACATGGAATTGGGGAATAGGAGAAAGGTACATGGGAATATGATGTTGATCTTACTTTCCCACCAGTGCCGGATGAATTTTCCCACTCCTGTTGATAACAGAAATTCTCTAAAGAATTGCTAATATTCACAACTTGTATTTCCACCCATCCCATTCTTTCTAATCAAATTTTTGACTCAACCACCTGAATAAACTGCTCTTGTCAAGGTCCCCAATGATATTTTCATCATTAAATCCAATGTCAATTTTCAGTTCTCATCCTACTGATTTATCAGCAACATATGACATAGTCCTCAGTCATTGTTGCTGGTACTTTGTCAGCTCATTGATCTCTCAACACTGGAAGTTTCGGTGCTTTGACTTCACTCCCATTCACACTTTTGGTGTTCTCATCTTGGCTCAGAGTTTTAAATGCTGGGGCAGATTAAAGCTCATCTGGCAGCTGAATACCATGGAGTGAGTGACCTCAGTGATGCCACGTGGATCACAAGAATTGTCCAGCCGAGACAGAGGAAAATTTCTGATCCACAAAACGATGAGCTTTAAAAAAAAAGGTTGTTTTCAGCCACTGAATTTTAAGGTGATCTCTCTTGCTGCAACAGACAACCAGAACAAATATCACCTTTTGCTGATAACTCAGAAATCTCTCCTCTGAATTCTAGATTCATATCTAACTGCATAGCTCACATTTCCATGTGGACATGTCTTGTTTGGCATTCTACCAGAAGCAGACTCAGACAGAGTTGTAGCTTATATGGGAGGTGATCCCAGGAAACGCTAGTAAAGTAGTGGGGAAGTGAGATAGGGAAAGAAAGCAGATAATGAAAGGGGTGTGAGCAAGCCAGTTACCACTGAAGAGAACTGCTTCATACTGTTAGGGAATTGCACAAGAAAATAATGATACTTTGATTACTGCTGTGTGAAATTGTCCTCCATCTCTGACCCACTAAGGATTCCTATGACTTTTGCCAGCACCATGAAGCTGTGAGAGGCTAATTTGTTTCCTTACAAGTAGGGTAAAAACCTCAGGACCTTCGTAGTTCTTGATAGTGGTTTAATTGAATATTTCCTCATGATTAGATTCAGGTAAAACAATTTTTTGGTCAAGAACTCTAAGTAGATGAGGTATACTTCCCACTACATCCGATGTGATGCATATAATGCCAGTTTGTTCTATTATTAGTGGTGCTAAGTTGAATCACTTGGTTAAGGTGGTGTCTGCCAGACCTTTCCACTGTCAAAATAGTTTTTCACTTTTGTAGTTCTTTATTCAGTTCATTCACATAGACTTAGAATATTACCCTACAGATTGCTTATTATTTTCCCCAGACCTGTAGCCTATAATTTCTCCAAGAAGCTCTGTTTTTGTTGTTTGTTTTGTTTTATTTTGTTTTAGAGGGAAATAGGACTTTAAAAACCATGTGCTCATTGCTACTAGAATTTATTTGCATCTAGACTCTTTCAGTGGACAGAACTAGGGGGAAAAATCATGAGCTCGCACTGATATCTTCAATCCAAATCCAACACAACAAAGCTCTTCACCTTCTCCTATTCCATATTTGAATTTCCTATCTCCCATAATAACATCAATACATTTAATCAAATGCATTGTCAAAATAGTTCCAGTCATTTAGTTCCAACTATTTAGTCAAAATAGTTCCAGAATTGCTACTCTATTGATGCCACCATCAACAAATTTAAGTAACTTTCAAAATTTCTTAATAGTCATTAGATTACATACTACTAATAATGTACAGTCAAATACTATGTTCAAAAGGGACTTGAATGAAATTTTTGTCAGTGCGGTTATGTATTAGGTTGGTTCAAAAGTAACTGCAGTTTAAAAGATTGAAAATAATTGTAAAAACTGCAATTACTTTTGCACCAACCTAATATCAATTTCATACAATTAGGCTACTTGTTTCAGTATTTTTTAATTAAATTCTTTAAAAAAATGTGTAAACCATTTATGTGATTAAAAATGGAAAACTTTATAAAAGGTATGCCTGGAGAAACCTCATTAGTATTTCTATGCATTCCACCACCCCTTCCCCTAACCCGAGAGGTAACTTATGGACTGAATTGTGTTCCCCCAAACTCATATGCTGAAGCCCTAGCCCCCAATGTAACTATATTTGGAGACGGAGATTTTAAGAGGTAATTAAGGTAAAATGAGATCATAAGTGTAAGGCCTAATCAGGTAAGACTGGTGTCCTTGTACGTAGAAGAGATACCAGAACACATGCACAAAGAAAAGGCCATGTGAGGACACATAGCAAGAAGGCAGCCAGGAAGAGATGCCTCACCATAAAACAAATTTTCTGGCACTTTGATCTGGAATTTCTAACCTCCAGAACTCTGAGAAAATAAATTTCTGTTGTTTAAGCCACCCAGTGTTCCTTTTTTTTTTTTTTTTAAAGATTTTATTGGGGAAGGGGAACAGGACTTTATTGGGGGACAGTATGTATTTCCAGGCTTTTTTTTTTTTTCCCCAAATCAAGTTGTTGTCCTTTTAGTCTTAGTTGTGGAGGGCACAGCTCAGTTCCAGGTCCAGTTGCAGGGGGCGGAGCCCACCATCCCTTGTGGGACTCCAGGAGTTGAACTGGCAATCTTGTGGTTGAGAGTCCACTGGCCCATGTGGGAATCGAACCGGCAGCCTTCGGAGTTAGGAGCACAGAGCTCTAACCGCCTGAGCCACCAGGCCGCCCCCCCAGTGTTCCTTTTTGAGAAAATAAGCAAATATCTCCTTTTTCTTACACCAAAAATAGCATGCTATATACTCTTTTGCACTTAATATGTTTTATAAGTCACTCTGCATCAGTCTATAGAAATCTTCCTCATTCTTTTTTTACAACTACATTTGCTTATTGTATATATTTACCATAGTTTATCCAACTATGTTTCCAATATTTTACCACTACAATTGATGCCTGAATGCATGTATATGTTGTTTAATATTTGTGAAGGTGCCTATTTAGGGTAATTCCCTAGAAAAGCGATAGCTGAGTCAAAGGGTACATGCTTATGTAGTTTTGTTAGGTAATGCCTAATAAGTCTTTAGAGGAGTTGCACTGTTTTATATTCTCAACATATGAGAGTGACTTTTTCCTTATTACTTCACCGTCAGTGTACTGTGAAGCTTTTGAATTTTTGCCAATGTGATGAGAGATGATATTTCATTGTATTTTTCATGTCTTTTATCATAAGTGAAGTAGAGCATTTTTATCATATGTTTATGGGTCATTTATATACATTTTTTCTCTGGTTATCTTTTTTAAGATTACATTCTCTAACCAGGGTGTAGCATATGCTTGTTTTTTGTATATTTATTTTGTACCAAGGTACATTACTAAATTATTTCTTTAGACTAATGTTTAGTCTTTCAATTCTTTTATGTAGAAAACCCTAAAGGTAACAATCATATTATTTGTGAATAATAATTTTTGTCTTTTTCTTTTTGTCTCTTCCATATTTCTTTTCCTGTATTAATTTGCTTGTTAGGACAATGATAGAATGTGAAAGACATGGACAATAATGGTTTTGTCTTGTTCTTGATTTTAGTATGTATGTGTGTGTGTATGAACAATAACACTTTATTTCCTCGTAGTTCTGGAGGCTAGAAGTCCAAAACCAAGGTGTCGACAGTGTTGGTTTCCCCTGAGGCCTCTTTCCTTGGCTTGCAGGTGTATGTCCTCTTGCTGCCTCTTCACATGACTGTCCCGCTGTGCACAGTGGTTCCCTATTTTTCCTTTTTCTTTTAAGGAGGGCGCAGCTCACAGCGGACCATCCAGGAACTGAACCGGCAAACTGGGTGTTATTAGCACCTCCCTCTAACCAACTGAGCTAACTAGCCACCCCTAGTTGTTCCTGATTTTAAAGAGAATGTTTTCATGCATTTTAATGTTTTTCCACTAAATATAATGTTTTCTATCGGTATTTAAAAAATCACTTTTTATAAACATTCTTCTCTGTAATTGTTTTGCTAAGAATTTTTATCATAAATGGGAATTAAATTGTATCAAATATGTTTTGTGCATCTATCAATATGTCTTTTTATTTAATATGTTAATGTGGTGAATTATATTGATTGATTTTCTAGTATTAAATCACATTTGTAGACCTGGGTAAACCCAACTCAGTTACAATATCAGTATATTATTATACTACCTTTTGAATACATTGTTATATTTGGTTTGCTAGTAACTTAATATTTTGCACCTTTCTTTCTTTCTTTTTTTTGCACGACAAAGTCATTTACTTTTAAATGATTATCAGTACACCAAGTAATAACAAGTAACAAGTTTTGAATCCTATTATCTAGTAATTTAGATTAAGAGATACTAGAAGCAGCCCAAACAATTATACTAGTATTCATTGTTCTAATCCTTAGCCAGAAAGGACGGTTTTAAGGCTGGCTGCTGCTTTACACACGTTACAAATAACTATTCACTACTTTTTCATAGCTAAAGCCCCTGACCTTCAAGGAAGCTTTAGGGGAAAAAACCATTTAATCCCTTTCTTTGTTAAAAGTTTGTTTTTGTACTACATCTAAGAAAGAAAAAGTCAGTATTGATATACATATGTTGCTTGAGCTAAAAGGTATAGGAAAACAGACAACATATACCCTTAAATTTCTAAGAAATATAAAGTAAAAAGATGAAATCTTTGGACAAGCTCTAAGTGTGTACGAAGAAGCTAGATTTGCTGTTCTCCAAAAAGCAAAAGGACCTACTATAATAAACAGAAATAATTTAATGCCTTTCACAAGAAGATAACTCAAGCTTTGCTAAAGCTTCATATTCCATGGAGGCATCTAAATGCCAATCCATGGAACAGGCGCTTCTTTCTTCTTCCCCTATGCATTTATGCGGTAATGTTCATGGATCTTTGACCGGATGTCGCCAACAAAGGCCAAGCGGTTATCCCGGCCTTCATCCCTGTTCTGCTGGAAGTAGGTCTGGAGGATGGTCATCTTCTCTTGGGTGACCTCCTCCACTTCCATGCTGTACCTGCCGTGCCATCTCAGAGCCACAGCTTCCCTGGCCTTGAACTCCTTCTCCCTCTGTAGGCGGTGCTGTCCAATCTCAGCCTGAGCCTCTACTTTGGCCTGCTTCAGCCTCTGTTCTCGGTTCTTGGCGCTTGCGGGCCTCGGACAGCTTCTGTGCGGCCTGCTTCTCGGTGTGCAGTAGCTGCTGAATACCCTGCGACTGACAGGCCATGGCGGCGATAACTCCGAAGCCGAGGCGAGCAGCCTAAATCCGCTCAATTGCCGGGTTGGTCATGCATCTTTCTTTATGAGTATGATTGCTCTATAATTTAAGGTTCTTATCCTGTCCTGTCTGGCTTTGGCATCAATATTGACTAACTTCACTAAATGAGTTGGAGTGGGAGCATCTTCTCTCTTACTCTTTTTTTTTTTTTTTTTTTTTTTTTTGGTAAATTCTCTGGAAGAGTTGGAATAAGTTTAAAATGAATTGTTCCTTGAATACTTTGTAGAACTGATCTGTGTAACCTCTCGGTTTTTCTTTAATGGAAGAGTTTTTTTATTTTTTTAATTAAAAAATTTTATTTTTCAATTACTGTTGACGTACAATATTATATTAGTTTCAGGTGTACAAAATAACATCATGGTTAGACATTTATGTAGCTCACAAAGTGATCACTCCAATAAGTCTATTACCCGTCTGACAGTACATAGTTATTACAGTATTATTGACTATATAAAGTACTATGTTGTAGTTTACATCCCTGTGACTTTAGTGGAAGAGTTTTTAATACCAAATTTCTTTGTTATTGGGTCATTCAGCCTTATTATTTCTTGTTCAACCCATTCTTGGGAGTTGTAAACAAATACTGTATATTTAGATATCCCCACATATTTACTAAATTCTTTGATCACCATCTTCCTGTCTTTCAGACCTTTTTCTAGGATTATTTCTCTTCTGAAGTATCATTTAGATTTTCCTTTAATGAGGATAACTGGTAATACACCCTGTGCTTTTGTTTGTTTCAAAAGTCTTTATTTTGTCCTTAATCTTATAAAATAGTGTTACTGGGTACACAATTCTAAGATGGCGGTTATCTGCTCTTAGCACTTGAAGATATTATTCTACTGTCTTCTGGCTGTTGTGTGTTAGTAAGTCTGCTGTCAGTCTAATTACTATTCCTTTGTAAGTAAGCTGATCGTTCGTCTGATGTTATGAGTCGAATTGTTTCCCTCAAAAAGATATGTTAAAGCCCTAACCCCCATTACTTAAGAATGTGACTTTATTTTGAAGTAGGGTGATTACAGATATAATTAACTAAGATGAGGTCATATTGGAGAAGGTGGGCTCTTAATCCAATATGAATGGTGTCCTTACAAGAAGAGGGAAAGAGACAGAGACAAAGATACACAAATTGAGAATGCCACGCGATGATGACAGAGATGACAGAGATGAGGAAGTGCTGCAACTGCGAGCAGAGAATGACAAGAATGCGGGGAACAAACAGAAGAATCCTCCTCTGCTGGGGCAGAGGGAGCGCGACCCCAGGAACACCTTGATTCTGGACTTCTTGCCTTCAGAACTGTGAGACAATACATTTTAAGCCTCCCAGTTTGTGACACTTTGTTATGACAGTCCTAGGAAACTAATATACAACTGATATTAAAATGTGTTGTCAAAAAAAAAAAAAAAAAGAGACATGTTGTCTTTTTTATTCTTAATTTTACTACAATGTATCTAGGTTGAATTTTTTTTTTTAAATTTATTGGGGTAACAATTGTTAGTAAAATTACATAGATTTCAGGTGTACAATTCTGCATTACATCATCTATAAATCCCATTGTGTGTTCACCACCCGGAGTCAGTTCTCCTTCCATCACCATATATTTGATGAATTTCTTTTTACTTATTTTGCTGATTAGTCTTTGTGATTCCTGATCTTTGGAGTTATGTCTTTTATCGTTTGGATAAAGTCCTCACTCATTATATGAATATACAAGCTCACTTCCATTCTCTCAATTCTCCTTCTGGGACTTTAAATAAATTTAAATTAGGAAACTGCCTTTTCTATCCTCCACGTCTTTTTTTCATCTTCCCATCTCTCTGTGCTGCATTCCAGGTAGTTTCTTCAGCTGAATCTTCTGCTTCACTTGTTCTTGAGATGCGTCTAATGTGTCTATTAAGTTTTTAAATTTCAGTATTTTTTTTCAGAAGTTTGTGGCAGAGTTTGGGAGTTGTCTCTCAATAGCCATTTTCTCCTTCTTATTTGAATAACAGAACTTACTAATTTTAAGAGAGCACCTGTGCTCAGTAAAAGGCTGTATTTCCAAGTTGCCCTTGAGCAAGGAATGATCCTGCACTAAGCTTAGAGTGTGGTATATAAGCAGACATGGTGTGTGCAATTTTTAGAAAGCTTTCTTAAAGGTAAGGGCATGTTTTTTCCTTCCCTCCATTATTCTATGAGAAGAGTATACGTCCCCACACCCTTATGATGGACCTGGACATGGGACTTGTTTTGATTAATGCAATGTGGGCACACAGGACATATGACACATCTCAGCAGAGGCTTCAAATGAGTTCCTGTGGCTTATTTCTGTCCTTTATTTACTGTTTCCTCCTTCTCTTGTATGCTTGCCTTCCACCATAAGGAAAATATAACCTATGTGGCTACTGCTCCTTTAGACTGAGTCCTTGAATACCAGACATGTGGTGGAACTGGCTTGAATTTGACTTGTACCTACAGCACAGCAGCTGACTGCCTCTTCCTCCAGTTGTCAATTTCCAACTAAGTGAGAAACAAATATTTGTTGTTTATAAGCCAAAGTCTTTGAGGAAAATTCCTTTATTTTCTTGCAAGCTAGCGATTTATTAAAAATTGTGAATTTTGGGGTAACTTATTCATGATTTAGTTTCCACTGCCATAACTTTTTATATACATTTTTGTGGGTTATTTGTGTGTGTGTGTGTGTGTGTGTGTGTGTGTGTGTGTATACCTATGTTTAAAATTCTCTTGGGTATATACCTACGAGTGGGGAGGGGGGATAGGTTTTCTCACACCACCAAGGAGCATTTTTCCAGACACCAGCTGGGTGTCCCAAATTCAACTCAATTCTGACACTATCTGTCCAAAGATAGCATCAGATGCCACAGCTAAGGGCTCTGTCCCACAACACTGCACTCCGCCCACTCCCCTTCAGATGCCAGTCCAAGGCACAGGTTGTTACCAGTGCTTCTGACCACCTGGCTACTAATAGGAGGCTCAAGGATCCCCTCCAACTCTTCTGATTGACTGGCTGTAAATCAGAAGTTCCCATGACTCCCTCCTTGGGTTCAATTACTTTGCTAGAGCAGCTCACAGAACTCAGAGAAACATTTTGCTTATTAGATTACTAGTTTACTATAAAAGGACATAACTCAGGAAAGCTAGATGGAAGAGATGCACAGGTCAAAGTACGGAAAAAGGGCATGGAGCTTCCATGCCCTCTCCAGACGCACACTTTTCCCACACCTCCATGTATTCACCAGCCTGGAAGTTCACGGAACCTGTCCTTTGGGAAAGGGCATGGAATTTTGAAGGAACACAATTCAGTCCAAAAGGTCCTTGAAGTACAAAATAAATGTTTTTATTGTGATAAATATATATAACATAAAATTTACCATTCTAACCATTTTTAAGTGTACAATTGTATGGCAGTAAGTATATCCACATTGAACTGCAATCTTCACTGCAGTCATCTCCGAAACTTTTTCATCTTCCCAAATTCCTAGAAACAGAAAGTAGAAGGGTAGTTTCCAGGGGTGGGGATTGGGGGAGTGGGGGTGAAGAGAAGAATATGGACTTAGTGTTTAGGAGTTAGGTTACATAGTCAACACTGGTATAATTTATAAACTATGCCTTAGTTATAGGAATATTATAATTTATTAATAGGTTGGCTCTAAAAGCTGAATACCAGGGGCCGGCCCGGTGGCTCCAGCGATTGGAGCTCCGTGCTCCTAATGCAGAAGGCTGCCGGTTGGATTTCCACATGGGCCAGTGGGCTCTCAACCACAAGGTTGCCGGTTCGATTCCTCGACTCCCAAAAGGGATGGTGGGCTGTGCCCCCTGCAACTAAGATTGAACACGGCACCTTGAGCTGAGCTGCCGCCGAGCTCCCGGATGGCTCAGCTGGTTGGAGTGCATCCTCTCAACCACAAGGTTGCAAGTTCGACTCCCGCAAGGGATGGTGGGGCCGCGCCCCCTGCAACTAGCAACAGCAACTGGACCTGGGGCTGAGCTGCGCCCTCCACAACTATCATTGAAAGGACAACAACTTGACTTGGAAAAAGTCCTGGAAGTACGCACTGTTCCCCAATAAAGTCCTATTCCCCTTCCTCAATAAAATCTTTAAAAAATAAAAATAAATAAATAAATAAATAAATAAATAAATAAAAAAGCTGAATACCAAAAAACACCATTCTTTAAGCTGTCTATCATAGTAATTAATTCTTCAGTCATATTCTTCTTTTTCAGATTTCTCTTCCAGAACTCCTATCCTTCCATTCCAATCTAGCCTAGGACTTGGTATTTCCTGAATTTGATGCTGTGATTCCTGGATATGATGTTGTCAGATACACTATTTTTTACATTTTGCTTGATCACATCTTCAAGTAAATCTTTTTTTAAAAATAAATTTTATTGGGGAATATTGGGAGACAGCGTGTTTCTCCATGGCCCATCAGCTCCAAGTTGTCCTTCAATCTAGTTGTGGAGGGCGTAGCTCAGCTCCAAGTACAGTTGCCGGTTTCAATCTTTAGTTGCAGGGGGCGCAGCCCACCATCCCATGTGGGAATTGAACTGGCAACCTTGTTGTTGAGAGCTGGCGCTCTAACCAACCGGTCGCCCCCGAAGTAAATCTTTTAAAAAGGGTTATGTGGGAGTTCATGAGTCCCTGCATATCTGAAAATGTTTTCGTTCTGCTCTTTTACTTAATGATAACTCAGCAGGAATAGAGTTAAAAAAAATTTTTTCCCTAAGAATTTGAAGTTCAAGAAATATTTCCCTCAGAAACTTTAAAGTCTTTGTTTGTTATCGTCTCATATCTAGCGCTGCTAAGATTTCTGATTCCAGCTTGATTCTTGGTCTTTCATGGGTTGCTTTTTTTTCCCCTCTTTGGAAATTTAGGATTGTCTCTTAATCTTTAGTTATAACATTTCACAAGGTTGTTTTTTTCTTTGTTTTTGCTCTGTACAGGCAGATGTTTTCAGCTCTGGGAAGTTTTCTTCCATTATTTTTGGGGTGATTTTCTGTCATTTGTTTACTTTGTTTTTCTTTTGTAGTATCAGTCCTACAAAAGAAACTATTTCTCTTAAATTTTCTCTTGCAATTTCATATTTCTTCTATTTTCTTTAATATGAATTTAATATACTGTGTATGTTAATATATAATACATATATAAATTTCATATTAAAATAAATTGAAATTGCATATTTCTTCTATTTTCTTTAAAATTTCATTGACTTTGTCTTTTAATACTTCAGGTAAATTTATAATTTTGGCAATTTCTTATTTCTAATTTCAAGACTTACTTTTTATTTTTGGATTGTTACTTCATCTGAGTATACTATTCTTGTTTCATAGGTGTAGTAAACATGTATGAGCATACTAATTAGTTTTTTTTAAGTTCTCTGAAGTTTGTTTCCTCTATGGTCACATTGTGTTTATCTTCACCCCCTCCCCGCAAGCTGGAGATTTTCCTTAAATAACTAATAATCCTGGGTTGTCTGTTCCTATTTCAGATGAGGTAGTTGGAATGCTGATTAGGCACCTTGTGAACTTAGTAGGGTCTTGCCAACTTGCACAACTTCACTCTAGGGTGAGTAAGTAGGAAATGAGCCATTGTTCCAGAACGAAGAATGCTTTATTCTTAGTCATTAAATGCTTAAATAGCTGCCCAATCCTCCCCAGGGATTATAAAAACTCTTGATTTTTAGGCTGGGATAAATGCCTAGCTGTTGTATCTGAGATACAGGGAGGGTCGTGTTGTCCTACATACAGACCCCTAGTCTCCCTGTTTTCAGCCCTGCTTTTTACTATTGCTTTCTGTCTTATGTCTCCAAATTTCAGTCTCTCTAAATCAGTAACTCTGGCAGATAGGCCCCCTTCCACAGCACCCCATGCACCTATTCCACATTACAGTTTCTTCCATTTTGTTTAGTCAGACTGCACTCACTTTCTGTGTGTAAAATTAAAAAAAAAATTATGGGGCTCTCTTCCCATTTTCTATTTTGTATGGGCTTGTATAATTTTTTATTCCTTTATTAGCATTTTAATGAGGTCTCAGGAAGACGACGCAATGAATGCTGTTAGCCGGCTTTAATAAACAAATCCTAAATGTAGGTTTTAAGAAGGTATTTGGGGCAGAGTAGGAAATAAGAAAAAACAACCAGTGGAATTGTAAAAGAAAAACAACAAAACCAAAAATAAAAACAAAATATCTCTGAGTCTGTGATATTGACAGTTTCCCTATGTATGCATAACTTAGTGCTTTTGCATCTTAACTCTCCAGAACCACACATTTCAGAGATATGATGGATCTCAGACATCTAGTTCACACCTCATTTTACAGTTAAGAAAAGCAGGACCCAGCAGTAAAGTGATTTTCCCACCCTCACACAAGTAGAGAGAGGCAGAATTTGAGAGTGGAAAGTGGAAACTAGAAAGATGACTACTTTTCTTTTTCCTCACCACACTGCTAGGGATTAACAAGATGAGTAGATCAGCAGTCAGACGAGAAAGATCTTGAAAAACAGTCAAAGAAGGATGGCTTTTCCTCGGTCAATAGCCAGATGTCCAAGAAAATGAAATTTTAGGATGCTAATTTGGCAGCTATATAGTCTTCGCTGGCAGCACAGTCTAACAATTGGTAGCCATGTGTTGAACGTACTGAAGGGGGCGACTATACAGCAGGACGGGATCTGTAATAATCCAAGTGTGTGGTGATCCTGAGGGAACAATTAGACAGCCTGCTCAGGACGAAAGAGGAGAATTTGGAGAATGAATGAATGTGAATACTGAGGAGAGCCGGGAAAATGTTAGTGGCATCAATGACATACTGTAAGCTGGTTAATTGTGGTGGTGGCGAGTAAGTAAAGTAAAATGATGATTCAACTCCTTTCAAGGGCATTTTAAATTATTTTAATAAACACTAGAAGCCTGGGAATAAATATAATTCACATCACTCTTACACTCTTTAGAGATAGCTTACCCACATCTTTAAATTACTGGATTCAGTCCACTAATTTTGGCTCCGACAAAAGAAACCCGACTGCGATTCAGTACAGGAAAATTGGGTTGCCCGAAATAAGGTTACCAGTTGCCTGGCAGACTCGCATCGCTGTCGTGAGGACTGAACAAGACAACCTAGCACAGTACTTGGCACATCGCAGGGACCGAATGTGGACATTAATTTCCGCCCACGCTCTTCTCTCCCGTTCTAATCACTACAGGAATACGATCCACACTGGCGTGGGTTTTCGGAGACACCTAAGTTCTTTCCCTAGGGCCGTGTGGACAGCCCCGGGTGTCTCAGGTCACACTATTACCTTCAGTTGCCACATTTCGCAAAAGCGAAGTGTGGGGGGAAATCCAAGTTCCCCGGACAAAGGGTGCTCACTGGGCCGCGGGAGCGCAGCCGGGAACGTACTGCCGGTCCTTAGCCCTGCTCCCCACCGAGGTGGCGGCGGTCCCGGGGTTTGTGTAACGGCCCCGCCAAGGAGGGGGTGGGGCGATTATAAGGTTTGGGAAGGCGACGATTCTGCTCTTTGGGCCCGGCCGGTCCACTTCCTACGGCAAGCAGAAGGAGACAAACGCCGTCTTTCCTCGCTCCCACCTACAGCCGCTTTCCAGAGCTGGCTCGGAATCTCACCTCCCGTGGCCGCAGGGGCCGCGTGTGGGGGTGTGTACGTGTGTAGACGCCCAGTGCCCGTTACTTAGCTTCAGCGCGGAGTCCCCGCTGGAGCCTGAGTCACCCCCGCTTCCAAACCCATAACCCGCCTTTCCCTGGAAGGCGCCGGAGGCCTGGGGGCCGCCGAGTCGCGCTCGCGGGAGGGCGCGGGGAAGCGAGGCGGAGCTCACGGCGTCTCCCGGCCGGGGCCTGGGGCGGGGCTAGGTGTCTCGCGCAGGGGGCGGGGCGAGGTGACGTCAGCGGGCGCCCGGGCCGTACTGTGGCGGCGGCGGCGGCGGCTGTAGTGGTGGTGGCGGCATTGGCGGCGGTGGCGGCGCCCGGGCGGCATCAGCAGCAACAGCAGCCCTGAAGAGGGTGAGACGGCCGCGGTGGCGGCAGGTCGGAAGTCAGGCGGGACCTAGAGCTTCCCGCCTGTCGCTGGCCGAGGCTTTTTTGCCTTTTCGTACCCTGCTTCTTCCTCCCGGCCCTGGCTAGGGCAGGGCAGCGCGCCCCCGGGGAGGGGCGGAGCTGTAGGTGAGGCTTCGGGACCCCCTCCCCCTCGTGTCGCCGCCGGGGGGATGGGGAAGTCGGGGAGGGGCGGGCCCCACCCCAGCCCACCCGAGTCCACCCAGCCCACCGGCGGGCTCCACCCAGTGGAGGTCGGGGATTGGGCGGGAGCTGAGGCGTTGGACGTGGGTAACCCCGGGCGGGAGGTGGGAGAATGGGGTTCCCGGCGTTGGGGAAACGGAGGGTGGGAGGTTGATGAGGCGTGATGTTGCGGGCGAGGTAGTGGCGAGATGGAGGAATTGGGGAGCCGTGAGGAGGTGGGGGTGCAGTCAGGGTGGATCTGTGGATTTGGGTGACTGATGTAAAATGTTGAAAGAGATGAGGATTCTTTTTTATTCCCATCTGGGAAATGGTAAGATACCGGTAGGAGGTGAAGGGTTGTGTTTCAAGAGGGAGATGAGCTGTGGATGTTGCCTCGGAGGCAGTGGAGAAGCTGTTGCACTAGGTTTCACATTTCTACTTTAGGGTTTTGGTTATTTTTCTTTTTTTTCCTCCTGGCGGTTTGAGTGGGTCTGTCGGGGAGGGAAGAGAATCCCTGCTTTTGGCTCAGGGTGGGTAAATTGTGAGTGTGGATGGATTTGAAGTTTTAGCCTTCAAGAAGAGTGAGATCTTGGGTTAAGACAACTTCGTTCAGGGAAATAGGTCCTTCAGGTGTTATCTTCCAGTCTTTTTTCTGTGTCCAAAAGATCTCTTTTTACCACTTAATTTACAAGCTCTTATCCGGGCCCCTTAAGAGCAGGCCTGAGAATCGGTTGCTTTGGAAGACACATTTCTGAGTAATAGTTGGAGGTGGTTGTGCTTGTGGTTGACTTGCTTGGGATGGATAAAATGAACAATTTGGAATAGGTCTTTTGGAGCTAATTATATGAAAAGTGCTTAAATGTTTTAAAGCACAACTGTCTTTTACAGCTCGTTTTTCAGTGGATGGACCTTGACATTTAGACGTTTTGTGTTCAACAAAATTATTGATTATTTTTATTTCTCAATTGCAGATGTCTTTATTAGGCACTTTAAAAAGAAAGTGGAATAGTTTACTTTTTGGTAGACCTCTCAATTTCTGAGTAATGTTCTTGGAGTCAAGTACTTTTAAAATGCTCCTTAACAACATTTTGGGGGCATGTGCCTGTCACTTCATAGGGAGATGTTACTAAGAGTAAACAGTGTTTAGTGTTCTTCACATCAGTGTTTCATAACTTAGCACATTAAATCAGAATCTTTTTTTCTGGATTCCTGCTCCCTATTAGATTACAGTATTCACTGACCTTACCTATCAGTGTCATGTAAACTAGTTCTTGCTCGGAAACAGGTGCTGTGATGGACATGTATTATGTAATGGATGAAGTAGGCATGACTCTCAATAATTCATTTATGGAGGAAGAGAAACCGTCATGAAGTGGAATTTCAGCAGTGACTTTCCCAAGGCTTACTCAATTAATTTGGGAAAATAGCCAGAGAAGTGCTTTCCGGTAACCCAAGAGAGAAATATACAGATGTCAGTGTCAGTAGTTGCAGATCATTGCCTTTTTTAACATGCCTACTTAGTGAGCAGACCATTATCTTCTAGCAGATACTTCTGCTTGAAGAGACTTATAGGAAACAGATGATATAAAAGCTATTAAGATAAAAAGGGCGTGGTCCTATTTGTAGTTATAAATAAACGATTTAATTAACTATTCAGAAAGATCAGATTATAAGTTGGTACGCTGCATTGTTTTGATTTTGCATTAGTTACTTAGAAGGAAAAATTAAAATTCACATATCTAGTTTTGGGTTTTAAATTATACTTTGATTTAATTGGGTACACATGGGGACAAATGCAAACTGAGATTTTGGGTGAAACTGTATTGCCAAAATGACATTTGCATGGCTGACTGTGAGATGTGATTCTTCTTGCAGGAAGGAAATCATGTAATTTGGGGAAAGTGTGAAGTAGAAATGACCTGTTTCTCTTTCGAATTTCTTGTGCCTGAAAAGAACAACAACTACATTTTTTCAAGAAATACCATTTGCTGGTCATTACTGTGATATCCTTGTTGAGTCTGCTGAGGTGTTCTTTTTTTTTTTTTTTCATTACTAAAGTCAGATAAGTATGTGAGTCTGTTAATTCAACATTAATACTGGAAACAGTAAAAATAAAGGTTCTAATAGCAACAGCTGTTCTTTTTCTCACTATGTTTATGGTTTTAGAAGTAGTATAAGAGCTGTTAAATGTGCATTTTGCATATACTGGATCAAAAACATTAATGGAGAACAGGGAGTGAACTATTTTGATTAATCAAATAATCAGTACATTGATTATCAATTTTTAGAAAAATATAATGTAATAAAGTAAACAGCATACAGATTGTGTGGAATATAATTTACTTTTGTGGCTCTTCAATATCTGAGTCTTGCGACACTGATTCATTCATTTATTCATTCAACAGTTAATTTATTGAGTATGGTTCTGGGTGCTTTTTTGGCTCTTGGGGGATACAGTAGTGAACAAAGCTGACCAAAATCCCTGCCTTCCTGGAGCTTGCCTTCTAGGTATCTTCTGGGGAAATGAAGAAGAATCTAGCAAAGGAGACAGACAAGAGACATTAAGTTAGGAAAACCAAGGGAGTGTGATTTATTAGAAGGGAAGGAAAGAAAGTTTTCAAGGAGGAGGGAATGATCAACTGTGTCATTGTTTAAAGATGTGTCAGAGTATAGGGTAAAAGAGAAATCCACTTGATTATAATGTCTAATAACAGAGAAATAACAAAATGCTTTTTAGTGTGAAATGAGAGATGTTCCTGGATTGATATATTTAAAATTTTTATTTTACTTATTCTTTTCAGAACAAAATAGGTAACCTGGGAGTGTTACTTGTATTGCATTAAGGAGAGAGATGATTTACATATATTTATTTTTTGAAGATTTCATTGGGGAAGGGGAACAGGACTTTATTGGGGAACAGTGTGTACTTCCAGGACTTTTTCCAAGTCAAGTTGTTGTCCTTTCAATCTTAGTTGTGGAGGGTGCAGCTCAGCTCCAGGTCCAGTTGCCGTTGTTAGTTGCAGGGGGCGGAGCCCACCATCCCTTGCGGGAGTCGAGTCAAACCGGCAGCCTTGTGGTTGAAAGCCCACTGGCCCATGTGGGAATCGAACTGGCAGCCTTCCGTGTTAGGAGCACGGAGCTCCAACTGCCTGCGCCACCGGGCTGGCCCACGTATACTTGATTTTTATTATTAATCTTATGTATACTTTAAAGTAATAACAGGTACGAAATTAGAAGGTATAAATAAGTACACAGGGAAAAGTCTTTCCTGTCCCGTCTAATTATTCCTGAAGGCAACTACTGTTTCCAGTTTATTGTTTTTTCTAACCAGTGAAATTTGGTGCAATAATAGGGCATTTAGCTATCTTAGGATTGCATGAATATAACAAGTATTTTATCTTCTAGGTAGTTTTCTTTGCAGGCTTAATAGTTTTCATAATTTCAGTGTAGCTACCTGCAGACCTCTGTTTTATAACAGATAATTCACATACCATATAGTTCATCCATTTAAATTGTAGAATTCAATTTTTTTTTTGTGCTGCCATCATAACAGTCAATTTTAGAACATTTTTATCACCCCAAACAGCAGCTCCAAACCCATTAGCAGTCACCCCAACCTTTGGGGTATAAGTATTGTTTTGCATATTATGTGGGAAAAATGTTTTTGAAATACTTGTTACTTACCAACTTAGTGTATACTTTTAACATTCTGTGATTGAATAGAAGTATCGGTTTGTGTAAAAGTCAAATTAGATAATATTTTACATAGTTAAATGAATACTTAAATGAAGTGATTTAAATATCTAAGTATCTTGTTTCCATTATTCCTTCATTTATCAAATATTTATTGAGTACCTTTTGTGTTCCTAGTCCTGTGCTAGGCGAGATGAACTCCATGATAAATAAGGGACAGGGTCTCTTATTCTTAAGGACTTTCATGCTAGTGGGAGAAGAGGAAAAGTTAACAGTGGTCTTGTGGCCTTCAGTTGGTGACATACAGCGTTCTACATCAGCTCAGGATGGATCCCTAAACTGGGTTGTGGGAAGATCTAAGATAAGATCTTAAGGATAAGTAGGATTTGACCAAATGAAAAGGATGCAAGCCAGGTAACAGGGTATGCAGAACACTAAGGCAAGAAAGCTGTAGGGTAAATTGGGGGATCTGAAAGCAGTTTAGAATGTTGAGGGCCAGTGTGAGGTATTGGTATCACTCCTTTTTGTTAAAAAAATGTGTTGTCTTAAAAGGCAAACTCATTATTAATTTGCTTAAACTCTATGGATTGCTGTCACTTCTTAGCTGTATAATTTTGAGTGAGTTACTTTATTGTCTAAAACTCAGTTAGCTTTTTATCTATAAAATGGGAATAAGAGTCTTATTTCATGTGATTGATGTGAAGAAGAAAGGAGAAAATCCAAACCTTGTAATAAAGTGCTTGTAATATAGTAAGTTCTCAATAAAACTCAACTGCTCTTATGATGATAATCGGTGGGGGTGATAGTGATTATGGTGATGGGGATGATGTCTGATGTATGGCACTTCTTGTGGAGTCACTGAGAGTTCTCAGGAGACTGGAAAATGACACCTATTGTTTTAAGTTTCTTCTGGGAAGCCAGAAGTGAATACCAAAAATGTCAGCAGCGCTGTCCAATAGAACTTTCTGTGATGATGGAAATGTTCTGTATCCTCACCATCTGTTGCGGTAGCTACATTCGCATGTGCATATCGAACTTGAAATGTGGCTAGTGTGACTGAGAAACTGCTTATTTTACTAAAATTAATTTAAATAGCCATTGTGACTAGTGGCTACTGTGTTGGGCAGTGCGGTTATACATTTATAGATTGGTGAATCTAATATTGAACTCTGGCAATATTTTAGAATAGGTTATTTAAAAGGTTTTAGAAGTCTTCTCAAGGGAAATAATGAGCACTAGATAAAGCATGGATTCACTGGGTCACATCAGACAGTAATTCTAGTTTCCTAGAATTAACGTGGTTCCTAGACTGATAAAGGAAATGTAGTAATTGTAATGTATCCAGACTTCAGCTAGATCTTTTCATGCTGTCTTTGTGGAAAATGTGAAAAAAAAAAAATGTCCTAGATTTCATGAGAACAGGGACTATATGTCATGTGTTCCCTACTGAGCAAATAATAGGTACTTACTAAATATTTGATGAATAAATGGATAATAATACAACTGAGTGAATTCACAACTGGTTGTAAATGGTTGTACCCAGAGTTAGAGAGGCGCTTACTGAGGATGATGGGTTTGAGGAATGGGTGTTAGATGACTCATGCGTGTGTAAATGACTCAGAAGTGACAGTGTGAACTAGTTGCCAGCATGTCCTTACTGAGCTTGGAGGATGCCCAGGGGCTTATTAGCTCAGAGGAAAGAGGCAGAGGTAAGCAACGCGTGAGAATCAGAGTAACAAGGACTTTACCTGAGGTTCAGGAATAATGGTCTGGAGCTGGCACTGGAAGAAAGAAGGCTTCCAACGTCTTTTTCCAACATTGGGTGTGGAGTATGAGAGACGTAATAGTCTCTACTTGAAAGGGCTACATGGAACCATCAGTTTGTTCTCTGTATCTATAAGTCTATATCTGTTTTGTTTGCTTAATTATTCTGTTCTTTAGATTCCACATATATGTGAGATCATATGGTATTTGTCTTAGTCTGACTGATGGTAGCTAGATGGGAGAGGGGTGGGTGGGGTGGGTAAGAAATGTGGAGGATTAGGAATTTGTGACAAATTGGCAGTCACAAAATAGTCATGGGGATGTGAAATACAGTATGGGGAATATAGTCAATAATGTTGTAAAAGCTATGTATGGCATCAGATGGGTACTAGACTTATGGGGGGATGGCTTCATAAATTATATAAGCCTACCCACTGCACTGTACAGCAGAAACTAATATAAAATAATACTGAATGTCAACTGTAATTAAAAAAAATATAGTCGCGGGATGTAAAGGACAGCATAGGGAATATAGTCAATGGAACTGTAATAGCTGTGTGCGGTATCAGATGGGTAGTAGACTTGTTCTCACTTTGTGAGGGGTGTAAATGTCTAATCATTTTGTTTTGTACACCTGAACCTAATAAAAAATTTTAAAAAATGGTAATGCATGGTGTATATTCTTATGTTACTGACTCGTTCTTCATTTTTTAAACTTGTTATGTTGTGAACATGTTTCTGTGTATATATACATACCTACATCATTGTTAACAGTATTTTATGTTATGACCATCTATCTGCCATTAATTTTACCATCCACCTACTGTTTTCAATTTTTTGCCATTATATGCTGAACTGAATATCCTTGTAGATAAATCTTCATTTCCATAAATTTCCTTTAAGTAAAAATTAAAAAAAAAAAAAAGGATCGCTTCTCGGCCTTTTGGCTAAGATCAAGTGTAAAAAAAAAAAAAGAGGAAAAAAAAAGATAGCCCTGCATGGAAAGCGGTGCCCTGGGAAAGCCAGTTTTCAGTTAAAGCAGAGAGGTAGTGAGAACTTCTAAAGGCATTTCTTGATAATGGAATGAAGTTCCTTGAGAGTGTAGTTTTCCACCTTATTGGCTTCTTACTGTCATCACTTAAACTTTAAAAAGTCTCTCTCATCTTAACCAAAAATTCTTCTCCAGCTTCATACTTTGTCAGCTGCTCTGTTTTACAGCCAAAGTTTTTTGAAAGAATTGTCTGCATTTGCTATGTGTTTCCATTTCTTCACCTGCGATTTTCTTCTCAACCTATTTCTGTCTGCACAATTTCATTGAAAATTGTTTTGGTGGGGTTACTAAAGTCTTTAAAGCCAATGGCTATTTTTCTGTCCTTTTATTTAACCTCTTAGCAGCTGTACTGGTTGTCTATTGCTATAGACAGCAAACATTTATTGTTTCACAGTTTCTGTGGGTCAGACATCTGGGTGTGGTGTGTCTGATTCAGGGTCAATCATAGGCTGCAATCAAACGTTGACTAGGACTTCAGTCATCTCAAAGCTGGCTGGGGGTGGGGGTGTGTCTGCTTCCAAGCTCACTCTTGTGGCTGTGGGCAGGCGTGAGGTCCTTGTTGGTTGTTTGCTGGAGACATCAGTCTCTGCCATTTGGGCCTCTGCATGTGATTACTAGCAGCATGGCACCTTGCTTCTAGGTTGAGAGCTCTGGAAGAGGAGGGGAGGGGAGATATTAACCAGAGTGTTTTTGTAACCTAAATGGGAGTGACATTCTATTACTTTTCTGTATTCTGTTCATTGGAAGGGAGTCACTAGGTCCACACGTGCAGGGGTGGTGGGGGCATCCCACAAGAGCATGAATAGGAGGCAGAGATCATTCAGAGCCATTTTTAAGAATGCCCACCGAAGCAGCATTCGACAATTTCTCCTTCCTTGGTAAAACTCCCACTTCTTTTGGAGTCTTCAGATCATGCTTCTGTTTTTCTTCCTGGTTCTCTGGGCTATCTTTGTCAGTTACCTTTGTTGAATCTTTCTCTACCCATTCATTAAATGTTTGATTTTCTGTGGGTGATCTTATCTCCTAATTGATTTTTCATCTGCATGCTGAGTATACATTTTTCTGTGTTCAGCTTTTATCTCTCTCCTAAGTCTAAGGACTGTTGTTACTCAGTATTTCCATTTGGATGTCCCTTAAACTCAGCTCATCCAAAACTAAATGTGATTCCTGCTCCTTTCTGGTATTCCTTGATTCATAAATAACACTACCATTTGCTCAAGTCAGAAATATATGTTGTGTTCTTGATTTCTTCCTCTGTTCCACCTTTCATTTTACTATTCTTTGTTAGTTTTTAAATCATTGTCCAGTGATGGTGTGAATGTTTTTATGAGGTAGTGCCTCTCCTGTTGCGTTCAAAGTGTTGAATGAGGCGATTGCTAGGTGATTTTTAAGGTTCTTTCCGATTTTGAGATACTGTGTTGGTAGCTATGAAAGCTTTTTGTTTAGGAGACACATTATCAGAGCTGTGCTTTAGAGATGTATCAACTCTTCAATGCCTTTTTTAAAAAAAAAATAAAATACTTTTTTAGAGCATTTTTGGGTTCACAGCAAAATTGAGTGGAAGGAATGGAAATTTCCCATAGGCCCCCAGCCCCCGCACGTGCGTGGCCTCCCCGTTATCAGCACCCCCAGTAGAGAGGCATTTATTATAATGGATGAACCTTCGTTAACACATCATCACCCAACATCCGTATGGCACTAAACCTTGTATTTCTTTTAACTTTATTATGCTGTGATATATGATGAATAGACAATGGTTTTCATCTGATAGCCTCTTTATATATATATATTATTTTCATTTTTTCCCTTATTTTATTTTTCTTTATCATTTGAAAGCCCTTGGTATGGAAATTAGATAACTAATGGAAAAAAATTGTCTGGACTTCAGTTATACATCTCTGAAACTGTGAAAATATTTCAAGAAATAAAAGCTTGGATCTCAAACATAATTTTATTGTGGGAATAAAACTTACTGATTGAGCGAATTCCTCCTTGAAGCCTTTCTTGAATGTAAAACACATAATAGAAAAGTATATAAAACGAATGTATAGCTTAACAACTTAAGAAACAAACACTTGTATACCATCACCTAGGTCAAATACTAGGGCCTTGCCAGCATTCCAGAAACTTCCTTCGCCCCTTCTCAATCACTCCTATTCCTTCCCCTGTAAAGGTAGCTATTGTCCTCACTTTCATGGGAATCATGTTCTCGCTTTTCTTTATATAAACCTATAGTTTAGTTTAGGCTGTTTTTCAACTTTATAAACATGGAATCATTTTATTACATTCTTTTAGTCTGGCTTCTTTGACTTAACATCTTGTGAAATTTAGATTTGTTGTGTGTAGCTGTAGTTCATTTTCATTTCCATGTGGTATTCCATTGTTTAAATGCACCACAATTTATCCATTATATTAATAATGGCTGTTTTGGTTGTTTCCAATTTTGAGGCGCTATGAATTATGCTGCTGTGATCATTCTTGTACAGTCTTTTGGTTCATGTATTTCCACTACTTTGTGGCTTGCCATATATAGCCAGGAGTGATGCCTGTATAGCCAGGAGTGAAAGTGCTGGGCATAGAGTATAGTATGCATAGTGTGTTTCCCTGAAAATAAGACCTAGCTGGACAATTAGCTCTAATACGTTTTTGGGAGCAAAAATTAATATAAGACCCGGTCTTATTTTACAGTAAGACCGGGTCTTACATAACATAAGGCCTTGTCTTCTTTTATAATAATATAAGACCCGGTCTCATATACTGTAATATATGGTCTCATATACTCATATACTGTAATATAAGACCGGGTCGTATATTGCTTAATTTTCTGTTTGAGTGTCTTGTTCTAATTAATTTATAGGAGTTACTTACGTATTTTGGATATGAGCACTTCATTGGTTATTTGTGTTGCAAATATTTCCACTACTTTGTGGCTTGCCCTTTTGCTCTCTTAGTGATTGAAGAACAGGACTTTAATTTTAGTGTAGTCTAATTATTTTTTTCCTTTATGGTTAGTGGTTTTATGTCTTAATACCAGGTACAGTGGTTCCCCGAAAATCAGACCTAGCCAGACAATCAGCTCTAATGCATCTTCTGGAGCAAAAATTAATGTAAGACCCGGTCTTATTTTACTGTAAGACTGGGTGTTTATAATATATAATAATATAATACAATATAATATAATATAAAATATAAGACCAGGTCTTATATTAATTTTTGCTCCAAAAGACACATTAGAACTGATTGTTCGGCTAGGTCTTGTTTTCAGGGAAACACAGTATTAGTACCTGGTAGAGTAAGTGCTCCTGCCTTGGTTTTTTTCCAAGAATGTCTTTTTGGCATTCAGTGTCTGTCAGTATCTATCAATGACTATCGTGGTCCGTAATCCAGACAGTGTGGTATTAGCATAGGGATAGATAGATGCATCAGTGGAACAGAACAGTGTCCAGACATAAACTCACACATTTATGGTTAATTGATTTTTCAGCAGAGGTGCCCAGGTAAATCAGTGGATAAAAGGATAGTCCTTTCAACAAAAGGTAATACAACAAGTAGGTATCACTGTGCAACACCCCCCAAAACCTCAAACCTTACCTCATTGGAGAAAATCTTTGTGATCTTGGAGTAGGAAAGTGTTTCTTAGATAAGATACCAAAGCATGACTCATAAAAAGAATTGATAAATTGGCCTTTATCAAAATTAAAAAGTTTTGCTTTTCAAAAGAAACCATTAAGAAAAAAAAAAAGAAAAGAAAGACAAACCACAGAATGGGAGAAAAATACTAGGTTGGTACAAAAGTAATTGTGGTTTAAAAAGTTAAAAATTGCAAAAACCACAATTACTTTTGCACCAACCTAATATTTTCAAATCATATATTTGATAAAGGACTTGCATCAAGAATGTCTAATATCTCTTAACACTAAATAATGAGACAGGCAACCCCATAGCCCCCTAAATGGGCAAAAGATTCAAATAGACACCTCGCCAAAAAGGATATGCTTATGGTAACAAGCACTTGACAAAAATGCTCACCATCTTTAGTCATTTGGGAAATGCAAATTAAACTCACAACATGATACCATTACACACCCAGTAGAATGGCTAAAATCAAGATTGAAAATACCATGTGGTAGAAGAATGTGGAGAAACTGGGATTCTTGTACACTGTTAGTAAGAATTTTAAATGTTACAGCCATTTTGGAAAAGAGTTTGGTAGTTTCTTAAGTTAAACATGTATTTACTCTATGTCTTCAGCTGTTCGACTCTTAGGTATCTACCCAAGATAAATGAAAACATTTTCATACAAAGACTTGTATGCAGATATTTGTAGCAGCACTATTTATCATAGCAAAAACTGGAGTCATTCCAAATGTCTATCAGCTAGTGAGTTGGTAAAATACAGTGTATTCATGTAATGTAATACTACTGAGCAGTAAAAAGGAACAAGCTACTTATACATTTAACAACATAGATGAACCTCAAAAATTTTTACTGAGTGATAAAACTACTTGTTTATAATTTTATTTTACTTAAATTTTTGGAAAAGGCAGTGGTTGCAAGTTAGGGGTGGGAGAGGGTTACGGGCAAATGTGCAAAAGGGAACTTACTGAGGTGATGGAAGTGGTGTAAAACTGGGTTGTGGTGATGACTGCACAACTCTATAAATTTACTAAAATTCATTAAGCTCTATGCTTAAAATTAGTGAGTTTTATGTCATGTGAATTATGACTTAATAAAGCTGTTTAGAAGATGGTGGAGTAGGTAAACACTGCTCGCCTCCTCACATGACCACATCAAAATTACAACAAAATTATAGAACAATCAACCTGGAGAACCATGTGAAGACTAACTAAAAAGAAGTCCTATAACTAAGGATATAAAGATGAAGCCATATTGAGACTGAATGTCAACTGTAATTAAAAAAAAAAAGAAACTCCCAGGGGTGGGGGGAAAAAACAAATTAAGCACCTGAAATATGAAAAAAAAAAATAGAGCTTTTTAAAAAAATGTTTTGGTATTCAATATAAATTTTAGAACAGTTTGTCAAGTTAGAAAGAAATTATATTGTTGTTCTGATTGAAATTACATTGCATTTTATAGATTAATTTGGGTAGAATTACTTTATAATATGGAGTCTTTGAATCATTGAATATGGTATTTCCATTTATGTTTTTTGAATCTCTCAGTAATAGTTTTCTGTACGGTATCCTTATACAGCCTCTGATGGTATTATAAATGGGATTTAAAAATAAATTTCATATTCTATTTGTTGTTGGTATATGGAATAAAATTGAATTTGAATATTGACTGTATTTTGCCAAGTTTTGCCAAAATCTTACGAATTCTAATAATTTTATCTGTAGATTCTCTTGGATTTTCTATTTATATAATCAAGTCATTTGTGAGTAATTACTGTTTTGTGTCTTCCCTTGCAACTCTTAACATCTTTTTCTTGCCTTACTTTTGGCTAGGATCTCTGGCATGTGCTTGAATAGAGTGGTGATAGGAGACGTCCTTGTTATCTTCCCACCTCAAAGGAAAATTGTTCAATTTTTCACTATTAAGTTGATATTGTCAAGCACACACGCAAGACTAGGAAAGCTGAAGTCCAAGGCCTGACTGATTTGACTGGTATGGATACAACGAGCCCTTTAGCTTTAGGCAGTTTATCACTTACATGGGCATTGGAAAGCTGAATAACCAAAAGGTGCCAGCTCCCTGTGACCTTTGTCCCACACACCAAAAAGGATGATACCAAAACAGAAATGCTGTTAATGACTACACTGTGAGCTGTGTGGGATACCCTACTGATGTCCACTCTAATTTGCCCCTAAGAGGTTTTGTATTCTACAGCTCTGTTCTGAGAGGGGTAGGGCTGAAAGTCCCAGAATCCAGGCAGCAATGAAAAATGGTATTTTGGGGGAAATACGGTATAAAGACCCAGTCTTATTTTCAGGGAAATATGGTACTAGCAGACAATTAATACTTAGGGTAGGTGTGGTCTCAGCTGAAGCAGCACACCCTATTAGCCTTCAATTTCCCATACATTCTACTGCCTGTTTCTTTTTTTTTAATTAAAGTTTATTGGGGTGACAATTGTTAGTAAAGTTAGATAGGTTTTAGGTGTATAATCTGTAATACATCATCTGTCACACTGTGTGTTCACCACCCAGAGTCAGTTCTCCTTCTGTCACCATATATTTGATCCCTTTTACCCTCATCTACCACTCCCCTCGCCCCCACCCTCTGGTAATCACTAAACTATTGTCTATGTCTATGAATTTTTGTTTCTTCATTTGTTTGTCTTGCTCCTTTGTTGTTTTCAGTTTTATATACCACATATAAGTCAAATCATATGGTTCTCTACTTTTTCTGTCTGACTTATTTTGCTTAGCATAATAATCTTAAGATCCATGCATGTTGTCACAAATGGCACTATTTCATCTTTTCTTATGGCAGAATAGTATTCCATTGTGATATATACCACATCTTCTTTAATCCAGTCATCTATTGAAGGTCACTTTGGTTGTTTCCGTGTCTTGGCCACCGTAGATAAAGTTGCAATGAACATTGGAGCACATATGTCTTTATGGATACATGTTTTCAGATTTTTTGGGTAGATACCCAGGAGAGGGATTGCTGGGTCATATGGTAATTCTATTCGTAATTTTTTGAGGAACCTCCACCCTACCTTCCATAGCGGCTGCACCAGTCTGCATTCCCACCAACAGTGTATGAGGGTTTCTTTTTCTCCACAGCCTCTGCAACACTTGTTACTATTTGTCTTGTTGATGGCAGCCATTCTGACTGGGATGAGGTGATATCTCATTGTGGTTTTTATTTGCATTTCTCTTGTGATTAGTGATGCTGAGCATTTTTCCATATGCCTATTTGCCATTTGTATGTCCTCTTTGGAGAACTGTCTCTTCAGGTCCTCTGCCCATTTTTTAATTGGATTGTTTGTTTTGTTGTTGAGTTGTATGAGTTCCTTACATGTTTTGGATGTTACTGGAGGCGTTGTTTGCAAAAATCTCGCATTCGGTTGGTTACCTCTTTATTTTGTCGATGGTTTCTTTCGCTGTGCAGAAGTTTTTTAGTTTGATATAGTCCCACTCATTTATTTTAGCTTTTACTTCCATTGCCTTTGGAGTCAAATTCGTAAAATGCTTATGAACCCAAGGTCCATAAGTATAGTACCTATGTTTTCTTCTATGCAGTTTATTGTTTCAGGTCTTATGCTTAAGTCTTTGATCCATTTTGAGTTATTTCTGGTACATGGTGACAGATAGCAGTCTAATTTCATTTTTTGCATGTGGCTTTCCAATTCTCCCAGCACCATTTACTGAAGAGATTGTCTTTTCTCCGTTGTATGTGTGGCTTCTTTGTCGAAAATTGTCCATATTTATGTGGGTTTATTCCTGGGTTCTCAGTTGTATTCCATTGGTCTGTGTGTCAGTTTTTTTGCCAGTACCATGCTGTTTTGATTATTGTTGCCCTGTAGTACAAGCTGAAGTCAGAGTGTGTGATACCTCCAGCATTGTTCTTTTTTCTTAGGATTGCTTTGACTATTCAGGGTCTTTTGTGGTTCCATACAAATCTGATGTTTTTTTTTTCTATTTCTTTAAAAAATGCCATTGGGATTTTGATGAGGATTGCATTAAATCTGTATATTGCTTTGGGTAATATAGCCATTTTAACTATGTTGAGTCTTGCAATCCATGAACATGGAATGTCTTTCCATTTCATTTTGTCTTCTTCAATTTCTTTTAAAAATGTCTTACAGTTTTCAGTATGTAAGTCTTTCACATCCTTGGTTAAGTTTATTGCTAAGTATTCTTTTTTTTTTGCAATTGCAAAAGGATTTCTTTTTAAATTTCTTTTTCTGAGATTTCATTGTTAGTATATAGGAGTGCAGTGGACTTTTGTACATTGATTTTGTAGCCAGCAACTTGACTGTAGTCGTTTATTGTTTCTAATAGATTTTCTATTTATATAATCATGTCATTTGTGAATAATTACTGTTTTGTGTTTTCCCTTGCAACTCTTAATGTCTTTTTTTTCTAATTAAAGTTTATTGGGGTGACAATTGTTAGTAAAGTTACATAGATTTCAGGTGTACAATTCTGTAATATATCATCTATATCTCACATTATGTGTTCACCACCCAGAGTCAGTTCTCCTTCCATCACCATATATTTGACCCCGTTTACCCTCTTCTAGAGCCCCTCTTCCCCTTACCCTCTGGTAACCCCTAAACTATTGTCTGTGTCTGAGTTTTTGTTCCTTCATTTGTTTGTCTTGTTGTTTTGTTGTTTTCAGTTTTATATACCACACATCAGTGAAATCATATTGTTCTCTACTTTTTCTGTCTGACTTATTTCGCTTAGCATAATAATCTCAAGATCCATCCATGTTGTCACAAATGGTACTATTTCATCTTTTCTTACCACTGAATAGTATTGCATTTTTTAATTTCTTTTTCTGAGATTTCATTGTTAGTATATAGGAATGCAATGGAGTTTTGTACATTGATTTTGTAGCTGGCAACTTGACTGTAGTCGTTTATTGTTTCTAATAGATTTTTGTTGGATTCTTTAGGGTTTTCTATAGATAGCATCATGTCGTCTGCAAAGAGCGACAATTTAACTTTTTTAATTCCCAGTTTGGATGCCTTTTATTTCTTTCTCTTGCGTGATTGCTCTGGCTAGGACTTCCAACACTATGTTGAAAAGCAGAGGTGATAGGGGACAGCCCTGTCGTGTTCTTGAACGTAGAGCAAAGGGCTTCAGTTTTTCACCGTTAATTTAGTGAATTAATCATAAAGAGATGTTGTATCTTGTCAAACGCTTTTTTTGCATCTATTGATATAGAATCATATGATATTTGTCCTGTATTTTGTTTATGTGGTGTCTCACGTTGATAGGTTTGCGAATGTTGAACCATCTTTGTACCCCTGGAATGAACCCCACTTGGTCATGATGTGTAATCTTTTTAATGCATTGTTGCATTCGATTTGCTAGAATTTTGTTTAGGATTTTTACATCTGTATTCATCAGAGATATTGGTCTGTGATTTTCCTTTTTTGTGTTATTCTTACTGGGTTTTGGTATCAGGGTAATGTTGGCCTCATAAAATGAATTAGGGAGTACTGTCTCTTCTTCAGTTTTCTGGAAGAGTTGGAGTAGGACAGGTATTAGATCCTATTTGAATATTTGGTAGAATTCACTAGTGAAGCCATCTGGTCCCGGACTTTTGCTTTTGGGAAGGTTTCAGATGACTGATTCAATTTCCTTACTGGTGATAGGTCTATTTAGATTTTCCAGTTCTTTGTGATTCAGCCTAGGAATGCTATATGTTTCTAAGAACTTCTCCATTTCTTCTAGGTTATTAAATTTGGTGGCATATAGTTCTTTATAGTATTCTTGAATGATTATTTGTATTTCTGTGGCATCCGTGATAACGTCTCCACTTTCATATTTGATTTTGTTTATTAGTGTCTTTTCTCTTTTTTTTCTTAGTCTGGCCAGGGGTTTGCCAATTTTATTAATCTTTTCAAAGAACCAGCTCTTTGTTGCATTAATTTTTTTTATTGTCTTTTTTTTCTCTATTTCATTTAGTTCTCTGATTTTTTATTATTTGCTTCTTTCTACTGACTTTGGGTTTCGTTTGTTTTTTTTCTAGTTCTTTAAGGTGTAACGTGAGATTATTTATGTGGGATTTTCGTGTTTCTTGAGATAGGCCTGTAATGATATAAATTTCCCTCTTAAAACTGCTTTTACTGCATCCAAAAAATTTTGGTAGGATGTATTTTCATTCTCATTTGTTTCTATGTATCTTTTGATCTCTCCTTTTATGTCTTCTTTGACCTAGTCATTCTTTAAAAGTATGTTGTTTAATCTCCACCTAATTGTGGTTTTTCCTGTTTTCTTTTTGCAGTTGATATCCAATTTCAAAGCCTTGTGATCAGAGAATATGCTTGGTATGATTTCAGTCCTCTTAAATTTGCTGAGGCTAGTTTTATGTTCCAATATGTGGTCTAACCTTGAGAATGTTCCATGTACACTAGAAAATAATGTATAGTCTGATGTTCTAGGATGAAGTGCTTTATAAATGCCAATTTGTCCATGTCATCGAATGTCATTTAGGGCTGATACTTATTTTCTTTTTGGATGATCTATCTGTAGCTGTCAATGATGTATTTAGGTCCCGTGCTATAATTGTGATTTGGTCAATTTCTCCCTTTAGATCTCGTAATAGTTGCTTGGTATATTTTGGTGCTCCCTGATTGGAGGCATAAATATTGATGACTATTATGTCTTCTTGTTGTATAGTCCCCTTTACCGTTATGAAAAGTCCATCTTTGTCGCTTGTTACCTTTTTTAATCCTGAAATCTGTTTCATCTGGTGTCAGCATGGATACACCTGATTTTCTCTGGATACCATTTGCTTGGAGTGTCAATTTCCACACTTTCACTTTGAGTCTATATTTGTCCTTGTAGCTGACATGTGTCTCTTGGAGGCTGCATATGATTGTGTTTAGTTTTTTGATCCAGTCTGCTACTCTGTGGCTTTTTATTGGTGAATTCAGTCCATTTACATTTAGGTTGATATATGAAGATTTACTATCATTCTGTGTTTGGTTTTTTGGTAAGACTGTGTTGTTCTCCGTTGTTTGTTTGACTTTTTGTTGCTGTCTGTTATTTCATTGTGGTGGTATTCGATGATTTTTTTTGTGTGTTTTTAAAGTTAACCTTTATGAGGTTCAAGTTCATTTTTAAAAGAAATTTTTTATTGGGGAATATTGGGGAACAGTGTGTTTCTCCAGGGCCCATCAGCTCCAAGTCGTTTCCCTTCAATCTAGTTGTGGAGGGCGCAGCTCAGCTCCAAGTCCAGTTGCCATTTTCAATCTTAGTTCCATGGGCCGCAGCCCACCATCCCATGCGGGAATTGAACCAGCAACCTTGTTGAGAGCTTGCACTCTAACCAACTGAACCATCAGGCTGCCCATGATTTTTCCCTCTGTTTCTTCTTTTTTTATGTTATATATTTCAGTTATGTAATTTTTTTGTGTGGTTACCATTAAGTTTATCTAAAAGAAAGTTTCACATTTAGAGTATTCCATTTTCTTCAGCATGCTTACTTTCTTCATTCCCGTATTCCGGTTCAGGCCTTTACTCTTCCCCCTTTTCTGTTTTTGTTGTCACAGATTATCTCTATTTATGCTGGTTGAATAGACTCCTATAGTAATTCTTATAGTACAGGTCGTGTGTCAGGAAATTCCCTCAGCTTCTGTATGTCTGGAAAGGTCTTTATTCCTCCTCCATATCTGAAGGACATCTTTGCTGGATATATTATTCTTGGCTCATAATTTCTCTCCTTCAATAATTTGAATATTTGATGCCACCCCCTCCTGGCTTGTAGCGTTTCTCCTGAAAAATCTGATGATAGTCTAATGGGCTTTCCTTTGTAAGTTACTGTCTTCTTTTCCCTGGCTGCCTTGAGGATTCTTTCTTTGTTGTTAACTTTTTTTTTTTTTAAGATTTTTTTTTTTTTATTGGGGAAGGGGAACAGGACTTTTTTGGGGAACAGTGTGTACTTCAAGGATTTTTTTTCCAAGTCAAGTTGTTGTTCTCTCAATCTTAGTTGTGGAGGGCGCAGTTCAGCTCCAGGTCCAGTTGTCGTCATTAGTTGCAGGGGGTACAGCCCACCATCCCTTGTGGAAGTCGAACCGGCACCTTGTGGTTGAGAGCCCACTGGCCCACGTGGGAATCAAACTGGTAGCCTTCAGAGTTAGGAGCACGGAGCTCCAACTGCCTGAGCCACTGGGCCGACCCCTGTCATTAATTTTTGACAGTGTGCCTTAGAGATGGCCTGTTGGGATAGAGGTAATTAGGCGTTCTATTTGCTTGTTGAATTCGAGGATCCAGTTCTTTCCACCAGTTTGGGAAGTTCTCATTGACTATTTTTTTGATTACACTCTCTGTTCCCGTCTCTCTCTCTCTTCTCCTTCTGGTATGCCCATTATTCTTATATTGCTCTTTCTGATGGAGTCAGAAAGTTCTTGTAGAGTTCTTTCAAGTCTCAAGTCTCTCTCTTCTTCCATCTGTGTCATTTACAGATTTCTACGTTCGATGTCACTGATTCTATCCTCCTTCTGGTCAACTCTACTACCTAAGCTGGCTATTTCATTCCTCATTTCTTTTTTTGAGTTCTTAACCTCCAGAAATTCTATTTGGTTCTTTTTTGAAATTTCAGTTTCTTTGGTAAAATGTTCATTTTGTTCTTTGATTGTGTTTCTGAGTTCATTAATGTGCCTGTCTGTGTTTTCCTGTGTCTTGTTTTTTCAGAACTGCAATCTTGAATTCTCTGTCATTTAAGTCACGTATTGCCACGTCTTGAAGTTTATTTTTGGAGATTTTTCATTTTTTTTTTTCTGAGCTGTCTTGTTGCCTGGTTATCCATGGCAATTAATGAAAAATAATTTTTCTTCCTAGGCATCTACAGGAGTGGGTTCTGCCACAGGTTGGTAGGAAGAGGTCTTTTCTTTGCTTTCCAGTATGTGTTGGTAGAATGTTTTATTTTCTCTCTGACTGCCGCCTTTTATTCTCTTTCACACTGTTGTGTTACAGTTTCTCGGCACTGTTCTGGCTTCTTACATGATGGGGGCATTCCCTGGAAGGTGGGCTTCTCCTCTGTGAACAGGTCACCTGGGTCATAGGGCACCGCCTCCATGGGGGGGGGCTGTGGAGAGCTTCTGAAGTTGCAAAACTCTTCCTGTACCAGTTTCAGAACTTGTGTGTTCAGTGGCTCTGTTTACTTCTGCAGGGACCCGCTTAGATAGGTGGGGACACGTGCGGGGTGGGTTGTGAGAGATGGCCCAGAGCAATGGCGGCAACCAGCAGCACAGCCAGTCCTGCTTCCACAGCTCCCTCCCCTTTGCTGGAATTAGTTGGGCTGCGAGTCCGTCACTGGGCTGCAGTTCTCAGAACTGCAATATTCTGTTCTTTTGATCTGACATGGCTACCATTCCACTTCTAGCACTGGGAGGGTGGGATGGGAGTGGCTAGGCTCCGTGCCTATGCCTTTTGTGTTCTGCTTGGCAGTCATGGCTTAAACCGTAGTTTTCACCCTTCTTCCCTCAGTCTTTGCTCCGAGGTGTTTGCCGTGAGGGTGGGGTTTGCCTGTGCTACATGCTGATCCCTCCGGCAGGACTGTGGGCCGTAAGTGGAGTGCTAGGAGTCCAAATTCTTCCCTCTCCCAATGCTGTGGTAGCTCCGGAATGCGGGGAGCTTGGAGTTCCGAGCTAGGTCTGCGTCCAGCGCCCGCGCTTCTCCCTTCCCTCCTCCTCTGCTCGCACAATTTGCCCACCTTTAGATGAATTCAGTAGTGACACTCTTCGTCTTGCCTGTCTGCTGTACAGGGAGTCCCTTGTGGAGTTTAGTTGTTCCATTTGTTGTAAATTCCGAGGAGGTTTCAAGAGGCTCACCTCACGTTGCCATTTTTATGACGTCATCTGTGCATCTTGGTGTTTCTTAACTTTAATAGAGCATAAATCTTTATTTGTTTACCTGGTTATTAAAAATAAGTTCATTGAAAATGCATATAAATAATTATTTAGATAAACTCATAAATGCTCATAATGCATAAGTATGTATTTTTACATAGCACGTACATACGTGTAGTGTTTTTAAAGTATCAGGATTCTTTGAAAAGTTCAAAATTAAGGATCCATTGTTTACTTAGCAAATTCATAATAAAATTCATATAAATAATATAGCAAAAATATCTGCTTTGCAAAAGTTTAATTTTTATAGTTGTCCAAGAGTACACGTTGGTTTTCTTTTTTTCCCTCTCTCTTCCCTCATTCAAAAAATATTTATGGAAAATCTAGTATACTTCATTCTTGTGCTGTGACTCAGTATTGTGGTCCATCTTAGCAATGTAATGTTTGAGACACTGTCTCTGCCCACAGGATGCAGGTGACTAGGAAGAGAGACAAGTAAACAGGTGATTTTAATAGAGTGTGGTAAGTGTTAATGATATGGGCGAGAACTGGAAGGTGGAGGGCAGTGGTGAAAGATCAGGCTGGAGATTGAGTTTGGCTCATGAAGGGCTTTGTAAATCGTGTTGGAACCTGGAATTTTACTTGGGGCAGTGGCAAGACTTTAGAGACTTTTGAGCAAAGGAAATAAGTTTATGTTTACATTTTGCAAATGTGGATGGGAAGGGGCTCAGGAGGCCAGTTAGGAGGCAGTGGCCTTATTCCATTAAAGGAAAGAAGTGACAGTGGAGATAAACATAGATAATTATAAGCTTTAAAGAACACAGGACTGGGTAATTCAGTGTGTGTGTGTGTGTGTGTGTGTGTGTGTGTGTACTTTTGTGGGGGAAAGGACAGTTGAGGAGGAGGAGGAGGAGACTAAGGTAACTCCTGACTTGTAGATGGAGAAGTAGTTTGGAAGCAGTGTTGTCTAATACCGTAGTCACTAGCCCTTTGTGGCTGTTTAAATTTATACTAATTTGAATGAAATAAGATTAAAATTCAGTTTTTCAGTTGCTCTGGCAACATTTCATGTGCTCAACAGCCAGATGGGACTAGTGGCCTCTGCATTGGACATTGCAGATATAGGACATTTCCATTGTCACATAGAGCTCTGTTGCACAGCAGTGATCTGCAGATTTTGGTAACTACTACCTTTCCCCCAGAGGAAAGTCAAAGAAATAGATGGTATTCTCTAGTCTCCTAAGAACTCTGGCTCCACAATATCCTAAGGGATTCTGTGAGTCAGACACAATCACCACCACCACCACCCAGTCAGCATCAGATATAGGTAGAACACTTCCATAATTAGAGAAGGTTTATTGGGCAGCACTGATCTAGAGGGATGGTGATGCCATTCATGGAGCCCATGTGTCCCCGAAAATAAGACCAGGCCGGACAATCAGCTCTAATGCGTCTTTTGGAGCAAACATTAATATAAGACCTGGTATTATATATTATATTATGTTATATTTTTATATTACAGTAAAATAAGACTGAGTCTTATATTAATGTTTGCTCCAAAAGACGTATTAGAGCTGATTGTCCGGCCTGGTCTTATTTTCGGGGAAACACGGTATTGGTGGCTATGGTGGGGGAACCTGGAGCCTCTGGAAAGGACTGTCCAATAGAAATACAATGTGAGCCACATATGTAATTAAAATTTTAGTGGCCACATTATAGAGTAAGAATAAACTATTTGATTTGATAATTTTTATAGTATATTTTATTTAACCCAAAACATCCAAAATATTTCAACAGGTTGAAACACCATATTTAAAAAGTTACTAATGGGCAGTTTTGCATTATTTTTTCATACCAAGTCTTTGAAATCAATTGTATACTTTTACAGCATATCAATTTAGGTGCTAAGTTTTTCTCAGAAATACTTGATCTGTATTTAGATTTTATAAAATTTACAGTTGAAAAAGTGGATTCACATACCCAACTTGTTCCAAACATGCTTAAAAATTTTCCAGTAACTGAAATGAGTATCAGTTTTAAGTTTAACTTTTAATTACAATGAAATAAAGTTAAAAATTTAGTTCCATAGTCTCACTAGCCACATTTCAGGTTCTCAGCTGCTACACATGACCAGTGGCTACCAGAGTGGACACTGCATCACCGGAATAACCAAGAATGTTCACTTGATAGTTGGCAATTCCAGTCTGGAGAGGTGTAGAAACAGATAGCGAGATGGCAGGGACTGAAGAACATGAAGATAAACAGGTTTGTGGTTTTGAACAAACCAATATTAACTTCTCTGTGCTCTATTAAAAAAAAAAATCTATAAATGTAATTGGTGAGAGCAAAATAGTAGATGACTGTGCAGCTTATTGTAGTGGTTAAGAGTCTGTCTAACTTTAGAGTCGGATGTGTGATCTTGGGTGACTATTGAGCCTTTTCTAAGACTTAGTTTCTCATCTAGAAATGCATAATACAGTCTTTCTCCCTGTTAAAGGAAGTATTCATGGCAAGTATGTGCCACGTACTTGTATAATACCATGTCTCCTCTTTGCTAAGTTGCCATTTCTTTTTTGTGGAGTGTACCATCAATTTAATAATTCTTTTTTTGGGGGAGGAGGAAGAAACCTATTTTAATTACACATGTTGTTATAAGCTGAATCCCAATTTCAGAAACTTGATCGGAAAAAGTGTATCTTAAGATAGAGGAAATATACTTATTGTTCATACTGATGAGTGCTCATTGTGATCCCCGTACTATGTTAAATGCTTTATATGATGATGTAAAAGTTTTGTGTTTTTTTTTTAAATGTGCAGTATCACATACTTCTATTGTACAGTTTCACTTAAGTAGACTTTGTAATAGAAAGCTATTTTAGTTCTGGAACTTTGAGATGTATTATGGTCTAATTCGTTTTCTTAGTTAATCCAGGAACCACTGAATTCTGTTGGAATCTCTTTGGATGTTTTTTTTTTTCAATTCGCAAGGAAACATTTTATTCTTTCATTTTGCTCTAGATAACCTCTCCTCATTTCTGCCTGCAGGAGTCCTAAGAGGGGTGGAAGAATGTGGAGAATCTTTTCAAGTCAAGACATTATAGAATCTCCAAGTTAAAAGTGATACTAATACTGTATTATTCAATAGCTCATGTTATGATTATGATGATTTCCAAAGAACGCAGTTACTTTAAATGGACTGCTGGAATGTTTTCTGATTGCCCCCAGCATCTCCTAAGTAGTCCCAGAATTATATATTGTTATTTTGTTTTATTAAGATTTTTATTAAAATATAGCTAACCTATAATATTATATCAGTTTCAGGTATACACCATAGTTATTCAACATTTATATACCTGAAGAAGTGATCACCACGATAAGCCCAGCAACCATCTGACACCTTACCACGCTGTCACAATATTACTGACGATATTCCCCGTGCTGTACATTACATCCCCATGACTAACTTATTGTGTATCTGGAAATTTGAACCTCTTATTCCCCTCATCATCCCCCCCCCTTTTTAAAGTTTTCAATTATAGTTAACATCATTCAGTGTTACGTTAATTCAGGTGTACGGCATAGTGGTTAAACATTTATGTAATTTAAGAAGTGATCCCCCTAATTAGTCTAGTACCCACCTCACACCTTACATAGTTATTACCATATTATTGACTGTATTTCTTATGCTTTACTTTATATCCCCATGACTGTTTTGTAGCTACCAATTTGTACTTCTTAATACTTTCTCTTTTTTCATGCCCCCCCACCCACTCCCATTTGGCAACCATCAGAATTTTCTCTGCATCTATTGAATTTGTTTCTGTTTATTTTGTTTTAAGATTCCATATATAAGCAAAATCACATTGCATCTGTCTTTCTCTGTCAGACATGCTCTGCTTAGTACAATACCCTCCAGGTCTAACCATGCCACTGTAGATGGCAAGAACCCATTCCTTTCTAATATTCCATTATATATATGTACCAGCTCTTTATCCATTCATCTATCGTGGACACTCAGGTTGCCTCCACATCTTGGCCAATGAACATACGGATGCACACATCCCCTCGAAATAGCATTTTGGGTTTTTTGGCTAAATAGCCAGAAGTGGGATTCTATTTTGTCTGGTATAAGTATTGCTACCTCAGCTTTTTGTTTGTTTCCATTTTTATGAAATATCTTTTTCCATCTCTTTACTTTCAGTCTGTGTGTGTCTTTCGATCTGAAGTGTGTATCGTGAAGGCAGCATATGTAAGGGTTTTGTTTTTCTTATTCAGTCACCCTATGTCTTTTGATTGAAGCATTTAATCCATTTACATTGAAAGTAATTATTGATAGATATAGTTATTGCCATTTTATTATTTATATTTTTGATTTATTTTATTTTATTATTTTTTTTTTGTCTTAAGGTTCCTCTAGCATTCCTTGTAATGCTGGTTTGGTGGTGATGAACTCCTTTAGCTTTTCCTCGTCTGGGAAGCTATCCCTCCTTCAGTTTTAAATGATAGCTTTGCTGGGTAGAGTGTTCTTGGTTGGAGGTCCTTGGCTTTCATCACTTTGAATGTTTTGTGCCAGACCCTTCTAACCTGCAAAGTTTCTGTTGAGAAATCAGTCTTATGGGAGCTCCCTGGTAGGTAACTGCTGTTCTATTGCTGCTTTTAAGATTCTTTGTCTTCAACCTTTGGCACTTAAATTCTGATGTGTCTTGGTGTGAGCATGTTTGAGTTCATCTTGTTTGAGAATCTGTGTTTCCTTGGCTTGTATGTCTGTTTCCTTTGCCAGGTTAGGGAAGTTTTTCATCATTATTTCTTAAAATAAGGGTTTCAATTCCTTGTTCTCTCTCTTCTTCTTCTGGTATCCCTATAATGGAAACAGTGGTATGCTTGATGTTGTCCCAAGGTCCCTTAAACTATCCTCATTTTTCTTTTTTTCTTTTTGCAGTTCTGATTGGGCATTTTCTACTACCTTATCTTTTAAATTGCTGATTTGATCCTCTGCTTTATCTAATTACTGTTGATTCTCTCAAATGTATTCTTCATTTCAGTTTTATATTCTTTATTTCTGACTGGTTCTTTTTTATGTTTTCCATGTCCATTTTAAATGTTTTCTATTCCTTTGTTGAAGTTCTCCCTGAGATCATTTAGCATACTTATAACTAGTGTTTTGAACTCTGTGTCTAGTAGATTACTTGTCTCCATTTTGTTTAGTTTTTTTTTCTTTCTGGAGCTTTGTCCTGTTCTTTCATTTGGGACATGTTTCTTTGTCTCCCTATTTTGGCTACCTCTCTGTATTTGTTCCTATGTATTAGGTAGGGCTGCTGTGTCTCCTGGTCTGTGGAGAGTGGCTTTATGTAGTAGGTGTCCTGTGGAGCCCAATGATGCAGTCTCCCTAGTCACCTGAGTTGGGTGCTGCAGGTATGTCTCTTGTGTGGGTTGTGTGTAATTTTCTGTTGTAGTTGAGCCTTGGTTGCTGTTTGCATATCAGTGAGAGGGGTTGACCCATGGGCTGATTGGCTGTGAGGACTGGTTGTGACTACAGTGGAGGAGGTATTATGCAGGTGTTGACCCCACAGAGCAGGATTCACTTTAGAAGGGCTCTGATGCCTGCCTAGTCTGCCCTTTGGATGTGTCATTCTTGGAGGTGATTGGGTGATGCTCTGGCTCAGTCCAAAGCTGGCCACTGGGCGTGCCAGGCCCTGAGCCTTCTGGGAGGGGCCCTGCCACAGGCCAAGTTTAGTTGCAGCCTGTGCCCAGCCCAGGGCCACCTGGCATGAGCTAAAAAGCAATCTGCATGTGGCCACCATGTGTGCTGGGCTTGGAGGTGCGCTGAGTGGCCAAGCCGTGAACCAAGTCTGGATGTTGCTAATGCTGGGTTTGGGGTTGTTCAGCAAGAGGTATGGGACATGCTGAAGCCAGATGCTGCTTGTTTGGCTTTTGAGAGATTGTAGGAAAGTTTGCACCATGAGACAAGACAGGCTGTTTGTATGGAAAAGCCACTGGAAGCAGCTTGGGTGTGCCTGAAAGTTAGGTGGGGCAGGGTCTCAGGGAATCACCAAGGTGGGGGGAACCAATGGTGTTAGCCAGCTTGACAGAGACTCAAGATATGTCTCCTGCCATCGTCTGCATGCCCAGGAGGGGGTATGGCTCAACAGTGAAGCAATGGATTCTACAAGCACTTTTGTCTGGGACAAAGCTACCCCTCCAGTCCTCACCCTGAAGTCAATCAATGCAGTTGCTCCACATCTGTCCCTGGTGCCTTTTGATTGGCTGTTCCAGTGCGGGAGCTCAGAGAGAGTGAGTCCATCAGGAAGTAAGTCCATGTAAGGGCTCTTTAAGAGAAATGCCTGGGACTCTAGCCACCCCCATACTCCTTGGGGGGACCTCCATAGCTGAGATATCCTCCCTGATTTTTAACTGTCACACGAGGTTGTGAGACTACCCCGTTCTGCATTTCTGTCCTTCCTACCAGTCTCCATGTGTCTTGTGCTGTGTATTCTTAGTCGTGGGACTTCTGTTCAGTTTGACTTAAGGCAGTTCTCAATGATAGTTGTTCTGTAGTTTAGTTGTAATTTTAATGTGGTCGTGAGAGGAGGCAAGCACAGCCTTCTCCACCATCTTGACAGGAAATCTCTGGATACTCTTAAATTTATGGTTTTTTGGTAGTCTAGGTTAAATGTATAGAATTTAAGAGTCTGTAATTCTGCATTTGGGTATATACATGTAAAGAGTTATGTTAAAAATAAAAATCCTTGGAGGAGTTTTTATTTGGAGAAGCATGGTTAGAGGTAGAAGAAAAATGGATTCTCCCAGATCAAAGAGAAAGGAATTGTGTTTTTAATGGCTCTGTGAATTCTTTTTCTGAGTCTTTTCCTCAAGTCTCATCTTGCCCATTATATCTGGCAGTGTACAATCCTTCAAGTGTATTGAAAAAGATAAACAATTTTATAATGCTTACCCCATGCATTGTACGCCCAGTGTGTGTGAGGAAATCTTGCTGTCTTTTTCACAGTGTTTCCCACATACTCACTCAGGTCTGAAATAATATTAGACATTTTGCATCTGTATTATTGCAAATAATGAAAATATCTTCTGATGCCTTTAGGGCCAACGGATAGGTTTGATATTATGTGCCGAGTACGTTTGGTGGTGACAGCTGGTAGTGCTGTGTTGGGAAGAATTTTGAGACCTGGTCCAAAAGGAAGAAATGCTCACTTTAAATTACAGTGTTTTTTTCCCTTTTGTTTCTATTTAAATCTTTTTCCTTTTAAATAAAGTGTTATATACTCATTTGGAAAAGTTGGACAACTGTTAAGAAAGTAAACAAATTTCCTTCCATTGTTTTTGCTCTGCTTATATGTATATTGACAAAATGAAGAGTATGTTAAATGTATATCCACTTTCATTTACTGTACTCTAAACATTTTTTAATGTCAGATATTCGTTGTAAATATATTTTTTTGTAGGCTGCGTGTTAAATTATAAAGATTTCACTTAAACATTTCCCAATTGAATGAGTACTAATATAGGTGGTAAATCATAATTCAAAATCGGTAGTTGGTTTTCTCTGAATTTTGGATCATTTAAGTAGATTGGTTTCCTGTTTATGGAATTATTAGATCAAAAGATATGAATATTTTTAAGACCCTTAACCATTTTCAAACTTGCTTCTTCCCAAATGCTGTTGGTATTTTAAGGAAGAAAACAAATACTTTGAATTCAAATGTTTTTATTATTTTAAGGAAGAAAATAAAACATTGGGTACCTACATTTTTTCACTTAAACTTTAAACATTTATGAAATGTTTCATGTAAAAAGATAGAATTGTACAATTACTACATGTGTATACACTACCTAACTTAAGAAATAAAACATAGAGTTAAGAATCCCTGTGTCGCTCTCTCTGATTATAGATGTCCTTACCAGCAGTGCTGAATATCCAGTAATACAGGTTTATATCCAAGATCTCCGGGCCAGAACTGAGAATTTCTCAGATTTAAGGCAGGTGATATAATGCATTATATTTATTATATGATGCTACATATAATCTAATTTTCCAAGCAGGAGTGGGGGGCACCTCCTGATTCCTTTATCAAACACATTGGTATTTCTACATCAATCAGTTCAGGTGTGGTTTTGCCACCAAACTAGTTACAAAATTTTTGGCTTCTCAGAGATTATTGGAATTAGATTTGTGGATAAGGGGTGTGGACACGTGCATCTGTTGACTTTGTTTATTCAGTTTAATCAGTCTGGTAGCATTTGTTGAACTGTGTTGGATGGATCATAATGTATGAGATGTGGACACAAGACAAAAGATATCTACAGTCCAAACAACTTAATATTTTAGGATTTTAAGAAATCAGGATATCAGTGAGGACTGGAGTCATTGAGGAAGGCCACACAATCTAGAACTTGACTTTCTTGAACTAAGTGGCACAGATTGCTGATGTAACTAGAGAAGAGCTATGATTAATAACCTTGTATTTGCTTCTTAATGTCTGCTTGACGAGGTATTTGTTATGCTGAGAACTTTGGTAGACCTTACAATTAGCTTGATTAGCTGATTGATAAGAATTATTAAAAACCACAATTAACTTGATTGTAACTGAGTTACTCACCTTCTCGCTCTTCCATAAAAAAGAATGAAATGACAACTGACAAGTGTTTTAAGGTCACTGCTGCTCCTAGTAGAGGTGCTCTTTCTGGTAGGTATGTTACCAAAACAGTGCTGCTTTAATCACATGGTTCTATGTTTGGTCTCTAGGAGAATCAGATTGAGGTCGTACAACCTGATGCCTGATGTTAGAAACCTGATCTGCTGCATGCTGAGGGTGGAAGCAGAGACATCTGTGCTGTCTGGAACTTGTAGGGTTTTTCCCCCAACCTCCTGCTACTTATCAGCCTGGGGCCTCGCCCAGTAATTACCATATGATAGTGCTGTGTTGTTGAGGTCCTTACTTAAGCCCTTATTTTATAGCGACTGTGTGTGTGTGTATGTGTGCGCGCATGAAAGTAATGCATGCTCACTGTTAAAATGATTAAAACAAGAGAGAAAAGAAGTATATATGTGAGAGAAAAATTGGCTCCATCTGACCTTTCAGAAATAGCTTCTTACTATCCAAATAATTTCTGTGTCTATACAAACATACATATGCATATACTTTTGTATACCGAACGGATTGTATTAAACAATTCTGTAACTTGCTATTTTTCCCACTTAACAGTATATCGTAGATGTCTTTATGGAGATTGTCGGATATAGACATTCACTTACAAAATTTTTTTAACAGCAGTATTTTATTGTATGCTTTGGAGATATTACTGAACCAGTTTCTTGGTAGAAATTTAAGTTGTTCTTTCTCTGTTTGCTGGTACAAATAATACAGTAATTGAACGTCATTGCACATATATCCTTGAACCTGTGAAATATGTCTTATAGAGAATAATTTTAAAAGTGAGATTTCTAGGTCGGGGTATGCACATTTAAAATAAATTTGATAGATTCTGCCAAATTTTACTTCAATGGGATTTAAACATTTTGGTCTATTGTTAACCTTTTCATAGAATGCTTAAGATAGCAGCATAATTCTTGCCATTAGTGGCATTTTGTAACCCTTTAACAAAATGAACAGAATCTTTAAAAATGTTGAAATACAGTGTTATAAAATATTGAACTCATTTTCTCATAATAAATGCTAATTAGTGATCAGTATAACTAATCACAGCATGTTGAACTAGTAATTTTTGGATTTAGGTCAGAATTTTACATTATCTTTAAATAACTAATGGCTGATATATTATATTTTCTAGTTTACTTTATAAATATGTCAGAGCAATCTGTGTCAGCCTATCCAGTTTTAAATAATTTGAAGTAGGTTACCATGTTGCTATTAAAGGATTTTCTGCTTTCTTTTGATTTATGAATATTTGGTGTTCCTTTGGAGACTCAGGTTGTAGAGAGCTATTAGCCTTCTAAAATGTGAGGAAAGAGTTAGAGACTGCTGTTTGCAGTTGCTTGTTATGCTTGTAGCTATTTGTGGGAAGAGTGAGAATTAAAGGCTAACATACAATCGTTGTGTGTGGAAGTATTTTTATTTTTAGACCCCTGTATACTCCAGGATTCTGAGTGGGTGTATATAGGTGTCTGGGTCGGGCAAAGCTGACTGGTATTCTCTCTCTCAGTATTTATGATGCTGGAGTTTTCTAGTATTCTTCTCTTCCTGGCTTTCCTGACCTAGCTGACAAGCTGTTTGGTATGAATATGTAGTAGTGGCCAGGTCTGAACTCAGTTTTGTTGTTGTTGTTTTATTTTAACACCTCATGGAGATTTGGTAATGAATATGGGGAGTAGGATTTAGGATGCTAAAAACCCTTGATCACAAAGAATTGACCTCCACAGCTATGCCTCTTCACCTTCCATGTTTTTCTGTTTTGTCTCAGCAGCGTTTCCCTGCATCCTTTATGGAAGCTTTGAAGTGGATTATTTTCACAATTACTACTTACTACTTCTTTTTTTTCAAAACTCTGAAGGGGAACAGGACTTTATTGGGGAACAGTGTATACTTCCAGGATTTTTTCCAAGTCAAGTTGTTGTCCCTTCAATCGTAGTTGTGGAGGGTGCAGTTCAGCTCCAGGTCCACTTGCCGTTGTTAGTTGCAGGGGGGCACAGGCCACCATCCCTTGCAGGAGTCGAACGGGCAACCTTGTGGTTGAGAGGATGCGCTCCAACCAGCTGAGCCATTCGGGAGCTCAGCGGCAGCTCAGCTCAAGATGCCGTGTTCAATCTTAGTTGCAGGGGGCAGAGCCCACCATCCCTTGTGGGAGTCAAACCTTGGAAACCTTGTGGTTGCCAGCCCACTGGCCCATGTGGGAATCGAACCGGCAGCCTTCGGCGTTAGGAGCACGGAGCTCCAACTGCCTGAGCCACTGGGCCAGCCCACAGTTACTACTACTTTATGGCCATTTACATAGATTGGCCTACTTTACGGCTAATCTATACCAGATAGGGATAGATTCTATCCCTATCTGGTTAAGGGATAGAAAAAGTACTTTTTCTGTTTGGCGTTAAAGTTGAAGTTTTTTAGACGGCACTTTATTACAGAACTAAGGGAGGAAAACCCATTGTCTTACCCCCCCCCACACGCACACATATAAGGGGTTTTAAAAATAAGAGAAATGGGTTGTTAAAAGCGATACACTTTTTTTGCATTTTCTGTTTATTTTTTAATAATTTTTTATTTTTCAGTTACAGTTGACATACAATATTATATTAGTTTCAGGTGTACAATATAGAGATTTGACATTTATATAACTTACAAAGTGATCACCTCAATAAGTCTAGTATCCACCTGGCACTATACATAGTTATTTATTACAGTATCATTGACTATTTTACCTCTGCTGTACTTTACATCCCCGTGATTGTTTACTAACTACCAATTGGTACTTGTTTTTTAAAAATATGTATTTTTATCGGAGAATGTTGGGGAACAGTGTGTTTTTCCAGGACCCGTCAGCTCCAAGTCAAGTGATTGTTTTTTGTTTTTTGTTTTTTTTTCAGTCTAGTTGTGGAGGGCGCAGCCCAGCTCTCAAGTCAAGCTGTTGTTTTTCACTCTAGTAGTTGTGGAGGGCGCAGCTCACTGGCCCATGTGGGAATCGAACCAGTGACCTGGGTGTTATGAGCACTGCACTATAAACAACTGAGCCAACCGGCCCCCAATTGGTATTTCTTCTTTTTGTTTTTTAAAAGATTTTATGGGGAAAAGGGAACAGGACTTTATTGGGGAACAGTGTGTATTTCCAGGACTTTTTATTGGGGAACAGTAGTGTGTTTTTCCCAGGACAGCTCCATCCAAGTCAAGTTGTTGTCCTTTCAGTCTTAGTTGTGGAGGGCACAGCTCAGCTCCACGTCCAGTCGCCGTTGTTAGTTGCAGGCGGCCCAGCTCATCATCCATTGCGGGAATTGAACCGGCAACCTTGTGGTTGAGAGCCCGCACTCCATCCACCTGAGCCATCTGGTCACCTGGGAGCTGAGCAGCAGCTCATTGACTTTATTCTAGTTGCAGAGAGCGCAGCTTGCGTGGCCCATGTGGGAATCAAACTGGCAGCCCTGTGGCCCAGAGCTCGTGCTTTAACCGACTGAGCCACCCATCCGCCCCCCAGTTGGTATTTCTTAATCCCGTCCCCTTTTTCACTCATCCCTCCAACCCCTCACCCGTCTGGCAACCCTGGAAATGTTCTCTGTATCTATGAGTTTGTTTCTGTTTTGTTTGTTCATTTATTTTGTTTTCTTAGATTCCATATATAAGTGAAATCATATGGTATTTTGTCTTTTTTGTCTGACTTATTTCTCCTAACATAATACCCTCTAGGTCCATCCATGTTGTTGCAGATGGCAAGATTTCATTTTTTTTATGGCTGCGTAATATTTCATTGTATATAAGAAACATCTCTTTTTTTTTTACACCATTTATGTGGACATTCAATATTTTATACTAATTTTAGGTGTACAGCATAGTGGTTAGATATTTATATAATTTAAGAAGTGATCCCCCTGACTTGTCTAGTATCCGCCTGGCACTATACATAGTTATTACCATATTATTGATTATATTCCCTGTGCTTTACATTCCCATGACCATTTTGTAACTACCAATCTGTACTTCTTAATCCCTTTTCCTTTTTTACCCAGCCCCTCAACTGCCCTCCCACCTATCACCCCAATAAATCTAGTGCCCATCTGCACCATACATAATTATTACATTATTACTGACATGTTCCTTGTGCTATACCCTACATCCCATGACTACTGTGTAACAATCAATTTGTACTTCTTGATCCCTTCCCGTTTGTCACTCACCCCCAGTCCCCTTCCATCTGACAACCATCGAAGTGTTCTCTGTACCTGTGAGTTTGTTTCTGTTTTATTTTTTTTGTTTATTTTGTTCTTTAGATTCTACATATAAGCGAAATCACATTGCATCTGTCTTTCTCTGTTTGACACTCCACTCAGCACAATACCTTCCAGGTCCACCCCATGACACTTCAAATGCAAGAACCCATTCCCTTCCATGGCCGAGGAGACACCTCTTCTTTATCCATTCATCTACTGATGGACACCTAGTAAAAGCAATAAATATTTATTGTAAAAGTTATAAAATTACACAAACAGGATACCATTTTCTTGTAACTTAACCTTTAGTTGACATTTGCTGGACTGGTAGAGCTTATAGTATGTGTAGATTTATTTCCTACTGTGTTTCCCCTAAAATAAGACCTAGCCGGAACATCAGCTCTAATGCATCTTTTGGAGCAAAAATTAATATAATAAGATGGTCTTATATTATAGTAAAATAAGACTGGGTCTTATATTAATTTTTGCCCCCAAAGATGCATTAGAGCTGATGGTCCAGCTAGGTCTTATTTGGGGAAACACGGTACTTTAACTCTAGCTCAGATTGATGCTGGAGAATGGATATTATATAATGATACTTAATGTCTAAAGCGGATTGGCTTTGACATCCTTGATGGCCTGACATTTCCTCTTTTTTCTCCCCTCCCTTTCCTTCCACCAAGTATCCATCTATGTATAAACGTATTATTATTGAATGCATGTTATGTGCAACGTACAATATAGTAAGGGCTATGGATGATTACTAATGAACAAAAGGTGTGTGTGTGTGTATGAGGTGTGATCAAACAATATTGTGAATGTTTAAATAAAAAAAAAAATTATTACAGTAAAAGACACATTGCCATTAATCCCCTTCAAAATACCCCCCCTCGCTTCAAACACACTCATTCCATTGTTCTTGCCACTTTCTGAAGCAGTTCTGGAAGTCCTCTTTCATGAGTGTCTTTAGTTGCACTGTCATGGCTGCCTCGATGTCCTGAATCATTTTGACTTTGGGGAAGAGCCAAAAGTTGCACTGTACCAGATCCAGTGAATAAAGTGGCTGAGGACACACTGTAAAGTTTTTATTTGATAGAACTTGCTGTTCCAGAAGCAAAGTGTGACACGGAGTGTTGTCATGATGGAGGATGATTTAGGGCACACTTTAAAACACACCTTATCTCAACCGTAGCTCACACCCAACTGCACCGAACAAGTTGAAACTTGTGACACACTATTACTAAGGTTCGACGCGCCACTTCCTGTATTGAAGATCCCTGCCTTTCTGTTGGATGGTGGCAGCAGCATTCACTGTATTTTCCATCACAATGGAAAGTCTCCGTGTCCCACATCACTTCTGATACATGGCAATTTCTGTCAAATAAAAACATTACGATGTGTCCTCATCCATCTGATTCATGGGATCTGGCACCATGCAACTTCTGGCTCTTCCCCAAAGTCAAAATGACCATGAAAGGTAAATGTTTTGAATCAATTCAGTTAAATAATTAGAAAGTTAATCGTTAGAAGATGTACAAATTAACTCCACAAGAATTGGGAAAAAGATGGGTTATGAACAAAATTTCTTACCTTTTATGGGGAGAGACTCAAGACAATGTATTTAAAGATTTAGATAAAACAAGAAATAGATATTTATTCATTTATGTAATATTTATTGCCTACCTTCTATATGCCAAGCCCCATTCTAGGTAATGAGGTACAGCAGTGAACAGAAGATGGAACATTTACTTTCTCCTGGAGCTTTCATTCTAGTGAAGGAGACTGAAAATAAACAGAGAAATGAAATGAGTTGTATATTATATGTTAATAAATGCTGTGGAGCAAAAGTTAAATAATTTAGAGTTGTGGAGGTAACTACTATAATTAAAAGCAGCATGGTCAAAAGTTATCTCTAATGGAAGGGTGGGGGGAGACTTTATTGTTTGAATTTTTATTTCTATATGAATGCATACTCATTTAATCGTAATACTTAATGTCATAGGTTGAATATGTTAATTACATGTAGTGCCAAAACTGACATCAAATATATTTGGCTGCAAAAATGCTTATAATTGTTTGAAGTTTATTGTTTAAATGAAAAGTCATAAATTCAAGACCACAATAAGATTACACTTCCCACCCACTAGGATGGCTATAATAAAAATACATATAACAAGTATTGGGGAGAATGGTGAGAAACTGGAACCCTCATACACTGCTGCTGAGAATGTAAAATGGTGCAGATGTTTTAGAAAACAGTTTGACGTTTCCTTAAAAAGTTAAAGAGTTTTTACATTGTGTAAACAATTGCATTCTTAGATATATACCCAAAAGAATTGCAAATGGTAGGTCCACACAAAAACTGGTACATGAATGCTTGTAATAGTGGTATTCATAGTAGCGACAGCCCAATTGTCCATTAAGTAATGAGTGGATGACCGCAACGTATAATATCCATACAGCAAAATACTGTTCGGCCATAACATGGAGGGAACTACTGACACATGCTGCAGTGTGACTGAGCCTTGAAAACGTCGTGCTAAATGAAAGAAACCGGACGTGAAAGGCCTCATATCTCATGGTCCCATTTATAGGAAATGTCGAGAGTAGGCAAATCTATGAAGACAGAAAGTATATTGGTTGCTAGAGCCTGGGGAATGGGAAATGGGGAGTGACTCCTTTGGGTTCGTAAGGTTTCTTTTTGCAGCGATGAAAATATTCTGCAATTAGTGGTATGGTTGCACAACATTGCAAATATACTAAAAATTACTGAAGTGTACAGTTGAAAGTGGTGCATTTTATTGTATGTGAATTATATCGGTTAAAAATGCTGAAACAAAAATGAAAAGGCATACAAAGTATATTGATTCTCAGCAGGGCATGGAGATAGAAAACGGTATTACGATATGGGGCTTTTATCAAATGAAAAATGGGCTCTGGAGTGTCTAATCTGTCTCCCACCCTCAATTTGAGAATGTCTATCAAAATAACTGCTATTATTGGTGATGATAATGTGTTGGGAAAATAAAATTAAGACTCATCAGTAGATTGGGAAGAGGGACGACGGTTTCGGTACGGAGGCTACGTAGGAGATTGTGTTGTAATAGTGGCCACCAGGATGCGGTTGTAGCTGCAGGGAGGGAAGGGGAATATATGAAAAAGATAAGGTTTGATGGTCCACGGTGAGTGATAAGTTAATGGGAGTCGAGTAGAGGCGTGAAAACGGAGGCGTCAGAATGAATTCTATCAAACTCGGAAACATAGGAAGAGAAGGGCATATTTTAGGGGGAATAATGCGTTTAGTTAGAACTGCTGAGCTGCCCGTGGGGAATCTTGGCAGATATGTACAGTGAGTAGATAATCATATAACTCTGCAGCCCAAGGGAGAAGCCAGAGTTGAGAATACTGACTGGGAAAACATAAACCATGTACCTACCTAAAATAGGTAGTAGTTGAAACCAGTTGAAACAATGGCTGTGGATGAGAATGCCCAGGGAAAGTAAAATAGCAGAAGATAAGAACATGTTTGAAGCTAGAACTCTGAGGTAATATACCAGTGTTTTAAAGGTAGGCAGAGGAAGAGGAGCCAATAAAATGTGCTAAAAAGGAATTGTCTTGGAGAGGTAGTAGGGAAACCAGAAGAGGAGTATTAGTAACTTGTATCTTGACACTTGGTAAGAGTTTCAAGATACAAGTATTCAGTAGTGTCAAATGCAGTAGAAATAAAAAGAATTCATTGAATGTGGCTGTAAGAAAACCATTCTGGCTTTATTCTAGAAGTGGTTAGTGGGTGTTTTTAGTATCTAGAGCTTTATCTTGGGGCAATATACCCTTTCTGTTGGATATTTTTATACCACCTATCCCTAAAATAGTTTATTTTGTCTTCATTATAAAAATAGTATGTGCTCATAGAAAAAAAATTTTTTTGAAGAGAAAGTGAGATCACCACCAGAAACCTTACTACCCAGAGTTACAATATATCCTGCTGTAACTTAAAAAACGAACAAAAACTCAGGTGGGATCTGTGTTTATAATTTTGTCTTTTTTCTCTTGGGATTGACAATAGACCCAAGCATCTTTGTAATTAAGTATAGAACCGCATCATCATTTATAATGAGATGCTATATTAGTTTTCTAGGTCAGCTGTAATGAATTAGCACGAATGGTAAAGTAAAACAACAGAAATTTATTCTCGCGCAGTTCTGGAGGCTGGAAGTCTAAAATGCATGTAGGCAGGGCCTTGTTCCCTCTCAGGGCTCTAGAGAGACCCCCTCGTTGCCTCTTCCTGGCTTCGGGTGGCTCCTGGCAGTCCTTAGCTCATAGCTGCATCACTCCCGTTTCTGCCTCCAACTTAGATGGTCTTTCTTATGTGTGCATCTCTGTAATTGAATCTCTCTTTTTCTCCTAGAAAGACACTAGTCATTGGCCTTAGGGCCTGTCATCATTATCCAGTATGAACTCACCTTAACTTGGTTACATGTACAAAGACCCAATTTCCAAATAAGGTCTCAAGTCTGTGGACATGAATTTTTGGGGACACTCTTCAACCCATTACAGATAATAACCCATTTTACAGCTGTGTCTTATATAGCCAGTGCTTCATCGTTGGTCATTTAGGTTGTAATTTTTCACTATTTTGAACAAAATGAGGGCAGGGAATTAGCACGTAGCAGAACCTGGGTGATCCGGTTGGGCACCTTTTGGTACTCTCTAGTCCCATCTTAACTGTGAATGCACATGTGCAGCAACTCTGGTCTGAGATGGATATGAGCTCCAAGGGCTTAGAACCCTTAGGAATGGAAGTTTGGGTTGCCATTTGATAAACCACTGAGATGTGCTGAGGTGAAAACTGAGGATGAGTGCAACTTAGAATAGTAGAGGAGGGAGAAGACGAGTACCATTTGTGCTTTTCAGGCTAACTGCAGATGTAGTTTGTTCCAGTAACTTTTCCTCTTCTATGATTGTCCTCAAGAACAGAGGTCTGTGGGACTCAGGTGAAGCTGCTACTGGGCCTGTGTGAAGTAATTATGCAATGCCAGGGATGACTGGTGGCCCTGAGAATGTGCTGTTCAGATCTCCTGTTGTCGGGAGCAGAATTGACGTACTGTCTCCACTGTATTGCCTTTGCACTTCTCTCAGAAATGAGTGGTCCATATATGTGTGGGTCTGTCAGTTTTAATTTGTGAAAGTAATTTATGTTAAAACCTCAATTAGTACAGAAGAGAAAAATGTAAAAACCCACCTTTCCTCATAAATTCTTGTATTTCTCTTTTTTATAAATTTAAAAATATCTTCTTTAACTTGTATCTCTTTCTTATCAGTACATACAGACTTTCTTATTCTTTGTAATAGCAGCATAGTATTCCCATAATTGTATAGGCTATTACGAGTCTTGCTATTTCAAAGATTTTTGCGATTTATTCTTATTTGGTTTTCCCACTTGTGTGGAAATATGTGTAAGGTAAATTCCTAGAAATGTAATGACTGACATTTATTGAAAACCTACCAAGAACCAGATATTTTATACTTCCTCACTGATTTGATCTTTTTAGCCATCTTTTGAGGAAGATGTTATGTCTATTTCATAGATGAGAATACTGAGGCTCTAAAAGATTCGCTTATTAGTTGAAGACTATACATTTAAATAGTTGAGCTGAACCAGCCCAAGCTGTTCCTTCTGGTCACTGGAGCACAATAAGAATTATTTCACAGGTCACTCGTTAGGATGAAATGTGTTAAGGTCTATGTGTTGCATTTTTGTTACTGCACATTTTTACACTTACTCTGTAGAAAAGATTTCAGATCACATTTTTGGTTTCATACTTTAGCATACTGTTACTAGTAAGCTCTAATAAAAGGGCAACATTGTTAAGGAAGACAATATAAAAACTGCTGTGTCCCTGTATTCTGAGCACTGTTGTCATTTCATGATTTGGAATTGTATTTTTAACTTTTCACCATTCCTCTTCGTTTGGGCAAGTTAAATGATTTTATTGTTTAAAAAAATAAACCTAATCCTTTTAAATGTTGATTATTTTTTATATCTGAAAAGAAAAATCTTTGCTTATAAGTGTATATCACCAAAGTGGAATTAATTTAGAGTTTTTATTTTTTTGAGAAATACCTTGCCTTCTCTTGATATTTTGAGTCTTTCAGGCTATTTTGAGGTAGGAGTACTTCTTTAATGAAAATAGAAAAGCTGTAAAAATTGTATTTTTTAATTAGAATATGGAAATATAAATTGATAGTAGAACTGTGTTGTTTAAAAATACCAAATTTAAGATAAGCCAGATTTCTGATAATGTCCTTGTCAGAATTCGATTTTAGGACATTTTTGTAAATGGAAGGCTGGGCAAACTGTCAGAGATTTAAGTGCTGATTTTTTAAGTATTTTTAAAAACTCAAAATATAGGATAAGAAATCTCATTTTAAGTACTTGATAGGTCTCTGGCTATAATAATAACTTGACAGATTGTTTAATAGAGATTTTTCAGTACTGAGAGCAGATTTGTACCATTGGCATATTTTCTGCATGTGATTGCTCTGTGTGTATGAATTTTTAATTTTTTTCCTTAGAAGATGAGAGGCATTAGTCTGTTCTTCTTGAGCTTATGCTCTCTACTTGGAATTAAGGTTTAGCTACAGAATCTTCTATTTTTATTCATGGAAGAACAGTTTGTTTTTTAAAAAATTGAAAGCTTGTCATTCAGTAAGTTTCTTTATGATTTTCAGGGCATAATGTTAGAGGTCAAAAATACATAGCAATGCATATAAGGAGGGAGGTTGTCAATTTATGGAATTTGGTTGCAGTTAAAAGATAAAGTTCATTAACGTGAAGGAAATGACAAAAAAGCTTTCTTACGCTATATTTTTCTTCATTGCATTCAGTTGTAGTTTCCATAAACGAATTTCAAGATTACTCCCACCTTCTGAACATGTGAGAACTATCTTAACAATTTTTACTTGGATTAGGTAACGTGTGGATTCAGCAAACTTTGCATGATTTGTATTGGGCATTGTGCTAGGTTTTGGAGATAAGACATTCCTTTGACTGTAAGGAAGTAATTAACCAAAAGATAGTAAGTACATTATTTTAAAAGCTCCTGGTTCCATAAGACGGGCACCTAAATTAGACTGAAGAATTTCAGGGTTTGTGTAGGATTGTTACTATTAAACTTAGTTTGCAAGGATGAGTAGTAGTAGTTAGCCAGTTGATGTGGAAGAGGAAGGTCATGGAAGCAAGAGAGAGCATGGTATTTCGGGAAATTCCAGGTACTTGATCATGGTTGTCACACGAAAAAGGAGAGTGGTTAAGAAGCAACCTGCCTGTAGAGAGGTAGGCAGGGCCCAAATTATGAAAAATCTTACATGCACAGCCAAGGAATTTAGATTCTTATTTTGGGAAGCCATCAAAGGTTATATGTAGGTGTATGTGATTATGTCATATTTAAACTTTAGAGCAGTGGTACTTAAAATTTTTTGTTCCAGCATCCCTTTATAGTCTTAAAAATCAGTGAGGATACTAAATAGCTTTTGTTTATGTAGTCTACATCAATTACTATTTACCATATTAGAAAGTAAAACTGAGAAAAATTTTAATATGTAAGAGTTTATAAGCACACATGTCATTAGCTATCAGTGGGATAATACCACATGTCACGTAGCCTCTGGAAAATGCTACTGTACATTTGTGAGAATGCACAGTGAAAAAAGCAAATATCATAGTATTATGAAAATAGTTTTGTTCTCATTGACCTCATGAAAGAGTCTTAGCGACCCACTTGGAGAATAATTGTATTAGAAGAGCATTCTGGCAGTGCTGTTAATAATTGTTTAGAACCTACAAAAGCCACATTCTAAATTGTGATCTGGTGTACACATGTGTATAAATATGCACCCCTGAAACAAAAATTTCAGGAAAGAATACTGTACTAGTTATCTTTTGTTGTATAAAAAGTAACCTCAAAACTTTTTGGATTAAAAAAACAAACATTATCTCCCAGTTTTTATGAAGAGCATAGCTGAGTGGTTCTGCCTTAAGGTATTTCATGAAGTTGCAGTCAGTATGTCACGTGAGTCTGCTGCAGTCATCTGAAGGCTTGACTGGGTTTGGAGGATCCTTTTCCAAGTTACCTCACAGGGCTGTTGGCAGGAGACGTCAGTTCCTGTTTGGCTCACTAGGGTGGCTTGAATATCCTTACAACATGGGTGCTGGCTTCTTCCCCCACGCACGTGATCCAAGAGAGTGACCACGACAGACGCCCCACTGTCTTTTGTGAGTTAGTCTTGGAAATGATTCATCCTTAGAAGCTAATCACTAAGTCCACATTCAAAGAGAGAGAAATACTGCTTCCTCTCTTCAAGGGAGTATCAAATAATTTATGGAGATACCTTCAGACTACCACAGATACTTGTCAGGAGAGTGCATCCTCTGTGGGGCTCTCCTTCTCGGCATTCCCTGCTGGGTATGCTAAGAATGCAAGGCACCGACTGCCTTTAACCTGGGCCATTTCTCATTGTTGGGTTTGCAGCAAGCCACCTTGAAGGATGCGGTAGTGTCTCCCACTGGGAGAGAGGCTTACTTACTGCTTACTATAAAACGGGGTGGATCCCCTACAGTAAATGTTCCTCAGCTCTGATGCAAACCCATCTCCATATGTGGCATCTATCTGGGTCCCTCTCTGTCACCTTGTGGGACGTGGGAGCAACAGGGAGCCAATGCAAACATGATGCTCATACTGCTTGCTGTGCTGTGAGCAATGCAGTTCTTTGTCTCTGACGCCAGAGACTCGTGTGTCCTGTTTGATTGGCAGAGGGAGAAGGTTTGAAATAACCACCACAACAGATACTTGATAGGCAACTAACAAAATACTGGATAGGAAGCTAACTGGGGGTCTTGTAGCACTCTGGGGGCAACCTTATGGGCTCAGACTGAACAGTTTGCATGATTTTCTCGTGCAGCCGTCAGGATTCCAGGTGTACAGTCAGTGCAGGTGTTTCTTTTGGATTAACCAAGGGCAAGGGAGTTTGGAATGTGAAATTACTTTTTCAAACTTTTGTAGTTTAATGTATATACAATAAATAGGGCATATTTAAAGTATATAGTTTGATGAATTTTGATGTGTATATGCCCATGAAACCATCATGCCAGGTAAGATAATAAACATTTTCATCACCCCCAAAGTTTCCTCCTCCCCTTTGTGATCCACATCTCTTCCTCATCCCCATGCCGTCCTGGACTCACACTGATTGCTTTCTGCCATAATAGATTAGTTCGAGAATTTTATATCAACGGAATTATACTGTGTAACTTTTTTTTCTTTTTTGGTCAAAATTCTTTTTTGTCAGCTGTTTAAAATGCAAGAATTATTATTTTGTGGATTATGTGTCTGGCACATTTTTAAAAGAAATTTATTTTTTTAAACACTATTTTTGCTGAACCTTATGAGATTAAAAAGCCAATATGCAGGCTTTAGACAGAGCTAGTGAATTTCCTTCTTTTGTTGTATAAATGAAAATAGTTCTTAGAGTCACAAAGACTTTACATGCAAATGCCATTTTGGATCTGAAAGTGATTTGAACATCAGAGTGTATCTACTAATGCTGCAAACTTGGTGTGTACTTTTGTTACTGGATCTTAGCCTATTTAGGGAGATTTAGTTCCTTGACTACATGAAAACAGTTGTTCACAAAGCACGGGTGGGAATTTTTAAATCGAATGTGGCAACTTAAAGTTCTGATGGCATGATCGCTGAGACTGAATTATTACTCTGTATTTTGTTCGTTTTACTTATTTTGTTCTTTTGCCCACCATCTTTTTAAAAAGACTTTCTCCTTAATAGGAGGATAAATGTGATTATTTGAGCTTAACATCTGGGAAAATCTAAGATGTCCCTAAAGATTAGGTTTAGAGTTCCAGATGGGCAGGACACACTGTGGCAGCCTTTAATATCCTGTGGACAGTTGAGGTGTCACCGGCAGCAGATGAAGATGGTTTAGTATAGTAGTTAAGAGCCCCCAGAGCTCTGGAATTAGGTCCCCTAATTCAGATCTTGACGCTACACTTCAGAGCTATCTGACTTTAGGTAAGTCACGTAACTCTGTAGGCCTCGCTGTCTTCATCTGTAAAATGGTGTTAATGACAGTCCCTGTATTATATGGGGCTTAATAAATACTAAATCATAGAAAATTCTTAGCACACTTACTAAATAAATCTTAGCTTTTGTTATCATTCAAAGAATTCTGGATGATGAATGACTCTCTTATTTTAAGCAATATTCATATTATTTAAGAAAAGAAACTTTGCATCCCTCTTTGAACTTGAAATAGAATTCACTCAAACACTAACATGTAGGTTATTACTTGTAACCTAGTCCAGATTTACAGTCCAGATTTATCATGAAGAGGAATTTTTACTTCATGAACTAGGTTAGTCTTAGAAAGAAATTTCCTAATTATTAGCAGAATATTGTAATTTCTAAACTTGGTGTGCTGTTGCTGTGTCTTAGGTGGAATCTTAAAAGTTTGGCCTCTTATTTCCTGTCCTACTTGTTGTTAACCTAGGGCTGTCTATTGGATCACTAATGTCAAGGTGAGATTGCCAGTATAGTCTTATTTCTAAAGATTTTTAACCTGTTTTGAGTTTGACTGGCATATATACATAAACCCTTTAAAATTTTACGGGAACATACAGACCGTGTGATTTACTTGGATAGTATTTTCAATAAATAAACACTTAAAAGAATCAATTCTACATAACAGTGGATTTTTGGAAGGTATTATTTAATATGCTAAAGCCTGTTACATGATTTAAGCCAACTTTGGTAGAATATCAGAAAGTCACAGAGATCTAGTTTAGATCTGTAATGATTTACCTTTGAGAGAAGTATGGAAAGTAGGATAACTATGATACGTGTTTTTAAAATTTGTTTTAATTATACTTGTAGAGTATCAACATATTTTCCTTTTAAAACAAGTAAAGCTTTATTGTAGTTTGAGTATAAAGCTTTATAATTGAAGCTCAACTTCCTCTTACAAGTTCCCTTCCCTTCTAATCATTGCTATTTGAAATTTGACATTCTCATGTAGGAATTCTTTATGTACTTTGCATACAGATCTTTATACATACATTGGATATATTTTTCACCTAATTTTTGGTTTTTCTTTTAATTTTGCTTACAGTTTTTTTTTTTGTATAATTTGTCATTTTGACATAATTAAACATATTTTTTTATGGTTTTTACTTTTTATTTCTTATTTAAGAAGCCCTACCTTAACTCAAGTTCACAGGATATTATCCTAACTTTTCTTATAGTACTTATTAATAATTTTAAAATTTATATCTTTAATGTACATAGAATTTATTTGTGAAGTAGGGATGTTATTTATTTTTTTCCAAGAGTTCAAATCAGTTGTTCAAATCCCATTATTGAATGATTTGTCCTTTCCTCACTATTTTGAAATGTTACTTTTAGCATATACTAGATTCACATATGTAATTTAGATTCTATTGCTGGGCCAGTACTATACATTTTTTCATTACTGTAGCTTTAAAAGGCTACAAGTCCTCATGAGAAGTCCTGGAGGTCAGAGGTAGTTTTGGAGTCCAGATTTTTTTCCCAGTAATTCCCTGTGGGCAGGGATTATGCAATGTCCTGTAATCCTACACATTTGTTTTCTCAATGAAGTATACGAATAGTCATACTAAGTGAGATACATATGCACAATAAGTGACCGTAGATCAGATCAGGCTTTGCTGCTAAATGAGTTAAAAAGAAAAAACTTACTCTCAGACCTTTTTGGATTTTTGCATTGCAAATAAAGGATCTTTCGTGGGCCTGTAATTTATCTTGATATTTAGGGGACATCTTTCTTCTTTGTTCTTCTGTTTCAGGTTGTTTTCGGTTATTCTTGTACCTTTACTTTTACATTTGAATTTTAGAGTCAATTTATTAGGTGAAGAATCCTATAGAGATTTTCACTGGGATTTGAAGTAGTTGGGGAAGAACTGACACCGTCACTGTGTCTTCTCGTCCTTTCAACAAAGTCTTGTAGTTTTTTCCAAAAGTGCTTGCATATTTTTGTTAGATTTCTGTCAAAGTGTTTTTATGGTTGTGTTGCTTTTGTGGGTGGATTTTTTAAAAACTGCATTTTATAATTGTTATTACTGATGTACAGGAAAGTATTGCTATTTATATATTTATCTTGTGTCTTACAATTTTCTGAGTTCTATTATTCTAATAACTTGTCAGTTGATGATCTTGGGTTTTCCAGTTAGCAAATCGTATATTCAGACATTGAGTTTTATCTTTCCCTTGCCAATTGCTATACCTCTTACTTCTTTTTCTCTTCCATTTGTATGGTATGGTTTCAGTATTCAGTTTAGAGACATGTGAAATATTTTTAAAATGACGTTTGTTGTGAAATAGATTGTAAACAAATTTTGAATGCATGAGTAAATAGATGATAGAAGGGAGATCTTTTTAATTTTATTATTATTTTTTAAAAGATTTTATTGGGGAAGGGGAACAGGACTTTATTGGGGAACAGTGTGTACTTCCAGGACTTTTCCAAGTCAAGTTGTTATCCTTTCAGTCTTAGTTGTGGAGGGCGCAGCTCAGCTCCAGGTCCAGTTGCCATTGTTAGTTCCAGGGGAAGGGAGATCTTTCAGTGGACATAATGAAAAATTTCTGAGAAAGGAAATGTTTGTTATTGGAAAATATAATGTGTGATCTTTTCATTACAGATATGGTGTAAGATATTTCTTCAGGAGTGGACAGCTGAGGACCTGTCATTTCTGATAAGCCTTAAGCAGAATCACAGCCATAGAGAAACCTCACGGAGTTCCATATTTTGCTTCTGCTTTACACCTTTCCTGGCACCTCAGTTCATCTTGCAACCATGTATGGAAGTGCTCGCTCAGTTGGGAAGGTGGAACCGAGCAGCCAGAGCCCTGGGCGTTCTCCGAGGCTTCCACGTTCCCCTCGCCTGGGTCATCGTCGGACCAATAGTACAGGAGGAAGTTCTGGAAGCAGTGTCGGAGGTGGTAGTGGGAAAACTCTTTCAATGGAGAATATCCAATCCTTAAATGCTGCCTATGCCACGTCTGGCCCTATGTATCTAAGTGACCATGAAAATGTGGGTTCAGAAACTCCTAAAAGCACCATGACCCTTGGCCGTTCTGGGGGACGTCTGCCTTACGGTGTTCGGATGACTGCTATGGGCAGTAGCCCCAACATAGCCAGCAGTGGGGTCGCTAGTGACACCATAGCATTTGGAGAGCATCACCTCCCTCCCGTGAGCATGGCGTCCACCGTTCCCCACTCTTTGCGTCAGGCCAGAGATAACACAATCATGGATCTGCAGACACAGCTGAAGGAAGTGTTAAGGGAAAATGATCTCTTGCGGAAGGATGTGGAAGTCAAGGAGAGCAAATTGAGTTCTTCAATGAATAGCATCAAGACCTTCTGGAGCCCAGAGCTGAAGAAAGAACGAGCCCTCAGAAAAGATGAAGCTTCCAAAATCACTGTTTGGAAGGAACAGTATAGAGTTGTGCAGGAGGAAAACCAGGTCAGTTTTATATGTATGTTTACCTGTATTGTCGGTATTCATGTGTATAAGTGAAATGAGCCATTCTTTTTCTTTTCTTTCTTAGGTTTTTCCCTTCTTCCTTCGTCTTCCTGTTTACTGTGGGTTTTAGTATTTTCTGTCCTCCCGTTTCTCAGCCTTTTCCAGACTTGGTCCTGTGCATTAATTTTTTTTCTAGTTGCCATGTTTTCTTGCTCAACATTCTTGCTTGTTTCTTTTCCCTGGCTTCTCTTTCTCTTTCTGTCTTTTCTTTCACTACCCATTATCTTTTCTTGAATTCTTGTGAGAATATAATTTTGCTACACACTCTAAGATCCATTATCAAAATTATTTAGCCTATGTAACTTACACTTGAGGTATAACGTTAAGAATTACCATAACAAATGTCAAAAAGTCAATCTTAAAACAATAAAAAAACTGTAATAAGACAAATCAGTATATTGATAGCGTAGAATGGAAATTAGTTTTAAAAAGTTAATATTGATGATGTAAATATTTATTAACAATGAGGAGCAGTTCTTTCTGTGGACATTACTGATAGTTTAACTTCAGGATGCTTACGTATTTTTTTTTTGGTTCTTTAATTCATCAAATTTAAGGTGGGAGAAAGACAACTTGGTATGATTAGTTGCTTCTAGAAAATAAATGAGATAACCAGGCATTATAATTATGGGCTTTGCAGTTCAAGAACTAAGTGCTGTCTTATTAGATAGATGAAACATTCATTTATTATTTTTCTGTACTCTTCCAGGTTATGGTTGAATGTTTTGACCATAGCCAGGTCACATTTAGTGACATATGAGTCCAAAGATGTGAACAAATCATATTCAAGCTGCAGCAGATACAATCTTAATCATATATTGTGTTTAAAACACTTGTAGAACTTCTCTTAAACTTGCAAGTTTGAATTATTGCCTCCTTAAAAAAATTCTCCTATAGTCTTAAAGGAGAATTTTAAAGTAGCTGCCTCATTGTTAGTATAATTGGTATTATACTTTGTTTTTGGGTTAGGTTAATGAAACTTATGAAGACAGTAATAAACTTATTTGGATTTCTGCTGTTTTCTTGAATGATGCTAAAAAGTAAAGAGGGAATTACAAATGATCTGTTTCTGATGAGGTAAATCTAATTTAAGATTTCTATTTTACTATTCTGTTACTAATACTTAGTTCAGGCATTCAGATCTACTGGTTTAGTTACTTGAAGTAGATATCTAGTTAGATTGTTTGTATTTTAAAGCCCCAGACTTACTTTTTCAGTAATAAAAATGGTTTTTTTCCTGATCATAAAAATAATACAGAAAAACACGGATAAGAAAGCAAATTTTACCCCAAATCCTCCCGTCTATGATAACTTTGCTATTCCACTGTTAACATTTTGATGTTTCTTCGTAATGACTTATCTTTGTGCATACACACATACAAGTTTTACATGAATTGAATATTATAAGATGTGACCATTTTCTAGCCAACATTTCTACTGTGTATTAAGGCCCTGTGGTATATATCTAAATAATTTTTAATGACTATAGATTGTTGTGTCTGTACTAGTTGATTTGACTAACATCACAGTTAAAAATCTTCATAGTTATTTGATATGATACGATATGCATTAAAGACTAAACCTTGAATTAATTTAAACCAGAGATTTCAAAATAATTAGAAATTATAGTAATTTTATTCTTTCTCGGATATAGCCTCAAAATACTTGGCTTTTACTTTTTTAAAATTAAAGTATAGTTGACATACAGTATGCTTTTACTTTTTAACCGGTGACTAAATTTAATTTGTCACTCACAGAATCTGAATGTTTTATTAGTATACTTAAATCTCTAGGTCTAGAGACCCAATCTTTTTTTAAAAAAGAGGAAATGGCTTTAAAAAATATTCCTCAGGAAGTTCCTTGAATTTGAGTCTTCAAGACTTTAAAAATGTGGGGGAAAAAAAGAACTGAAATAGACCCCAGTGTTAAAAGTAAGGACATTGTTCCTAATTTCTGGCTTGGATACATCAAGTATCAACAGATGTATTTGTTTAAAGTACAGGTTTCCAGGCCTTGCTTTATGTCAACTAAGTAAATATCTGTGGAGACGGTGTCCAAGAACTTATATTTCAAATATGCCTTTCTGGTAGTTCTGATGAAATCCAATGTTGGGATCTTTAGAATTTAGTACATCTGATTCTTAAACTAGTCTTTTGCTCATCTGCTTTAGGGATGCTCTATTGCTCTATTGCCACTTTAGGGCTCAATTGTGAAAGAAGGGAAAAGAAACAAGGGACCATTGGCTCAGGGCTTGTCATCCTTTTTTCTGCCATGTTACACTTGAGGGTTGTGACAGACTCCTACACGTAATAATCATTAACTATGACAGTGAACCTCAGTAGAAGGAATGTGTGTACAGGAAAAGGGTGTTTAGTTAGAAAAAAGAGCCATCCAGGTGATTTTGATGTCTTCTCACCTTGAGAATCATTGATGCACAAGGTAAGATATTCAGATGATTATTGGACAACAGAATGGGGAAATATTTCTTCTTAAGTTAAAATTGCAGTTGCAGAACGTGAAGTACAACACCAAAAGTTTATCATTCCTAAGTATAAAATAATACATTCTGAAAGTTTTTATAGTTTGGTGTTGAGTTGTAAACATCAAGAGAACAAAACTGAGGAGGTTCAAGATGGCAGATAGGTATACTATGCCAGGATCACCCCTAAATCACACATAAATTATACAGCAGTCAACCTCAAGAATCATCTGAACACTAGCTGAACAGAAACCCTATACCAAGGATATAAAAGAGAGGCCACATTGAGACTGGTAGGAGGGGCGGAGACAGATGTGAAATGGGCTGACCCCGAACCCACAGATAGAGGTTGAACATTGGGAGGGACACTTTGGTGGTAACCCCTGAAGAGGGAGTGTTTTCCCAGCCCCACACCGGGCTCCCCAGCCCAGGGTTCCTGTAACAGGGAAAGGAGTTCCCATGGCACCTGGCAGTGAAAATCAGCAAGGACTCTGTCTGCCCTTCCCAGTGGGGTGGAAGGCAGCTGGAAACCCAGACGCCCTCTTGTAGAGCCAGCACACGGACTCGCTTGCTCACGGGCGCTCAACCTGGTCTCTCGTGGAGGGGTGGTTGCTCTAGGAGGCCTGGGGATGTGCAGGAAAGGACTGAGTTGTGTGGCATCAGCACAGGAGCAGGAGGGACAGGAGCCATTGTCTTCCCTGTGTGGAACCTGACACACATGTGGCTTACAGGAGGGCACCACCTTTTCAGGGTTAAGCCATCCCCCAAAGGGCCACGTCTGGGACTGCATTGGTCTGGTGGAATCACACGTGCACATGGTCTTAGTGATGCCCTGGGTCCCTGCCCTCCACACAGCTGGTGCTACGTCGCCTGCCTGTGAAACTCTTGACTACTGGGCTGCTGGTCCCACCCCACAGGCTATAGAAGCCTGTTTAAAACAGCAGAGGGCCTGTGGTGGCCTGGGAAATGTTTGCTGTAACCCAAGGCCTGTGCCCCAGTGTAGACAGGTGGTGGTGGCCCTGACACTGGCTGGCTGTAGTGCTCTCGGGGCATTTTTGTGGGTGATCATGGGCCCAGCACCGGTGTGGAAGCCGAGACTGCATTGACTTTGTAGAAACTACTGACCACCCCTTAGCTCCCCGGAACCCTGCCCCACCCACCTAGAGCTGCACGGCGAGGGGCACTCTGGGCGCCTGGGTGACCATCCCCGCCCCACAGGCAGAGGAGGTCTTTTATAGCAGCGGACATTCCACAGCAGTCTGGGGACATTTTGGTGGTGGGCAGTGACCCAGAAACTGGACTGCAGCTTCTCAGGGGCAGCCCTCAGGAATTTGCGAGCCTGAGTTGATGGCTGGCTGTAGTGTTCTTGGGGCACTGTGCAAGGTGGTCACAGGCCAGGCACTGGCATAAGAACTGAATCTGCATTAACGTTGTAAAAACCACCAGTCATGTCTTGTGACTCCCTTGAACTCCACCCAGCCCAGCTAGTGCTGCATCACCACGGGTACTCTCAACACCAGGTCAACCAGCTCAGCACACGCACTGGCTCTTTCAATGACTGTACCTTATGGGAAGCTGGCAGGTGGCAATAGGCGTAGGGGGCCCTGCGTCTTTTGCTAAGCTGCCTCAGGCCCACTATTGGTGGCAGCCAGCCTCAGGTCACAGCAAGGCCACCCCCACATGTCTCCAGGTTCAGCACAGGCAGCATCCAACCACATGTAGCTTTGTGGCTCCTATCAGCTAGCTGCAGGCTGGTAACAGGCAAGGCTGAAAGTGGCCTGCACAGGAGCCCCGCACAAGAGACACCAGAAACATCACACCCAGAGGTCACCTTCAGACCACACCATACTACCTGATTAGACCCACAGGCGGCACACCCAAAAGGGGGATTCTCAAAGACACAGTAGCCCATAGGGGCAAAGCCTCCTCTGAGGGGTCAGCCCCCACACAGCAGCTCATATACTATGGGCTGCTAACCCTCACAGTTAGTCAGCCTGGGAGTCAATCCCACCCATGAGGTGCCAAAAGCATGAAGGCTCAACTACAACAGAACACATGCAAGACACAAGGGACACCTCTGAAGGACATGCACAGATGATTAGGGAGATTGCACAATTGGACGACACAGGACACCTACTACATAAGGCCACCCAGCAAAGACTGAGAGACATAGGAGACCTACCTAATACATAGAAGCAAACACAGAGTGGCAGCCAGAATGAGGAAGCAAAAAAAATGTCACAAATAAAAGACAGGAGAAGCCTCCAGAAATGAAACTGAATGAAATGGAGGCAACCAACCTACTAGAGACAGAGTTTAAAGCATTGATTATAAGAATGCTTAAGGAACTTAGTGAGAATTTCAACAAAGAGATAGCAAGCATAAAGAAGGACATAGAAACCATACAGGAGAACTAGTCAGAAATAAAGAATGCAATAACTGAAATGAAGACTTCACTAGAAGGAATCAACAGCAGAGTAGATGAAGTAGAGGAGCGAATCAGCGATTTAGGAGATGAGGTAAAATACACCCAATTGAAATACAAAAAGAAAAAAAGAATAAAAACAATGAAGAGAGTTTAAGGGACCTGTGTGACAACATCAAGTGTAACAACATTCGCATCATAGGAGTACCAGAAGGAGAAGAGAGGGAGCAAGGGATTGAGAACTTATTTGAAGAAATAATGACCAAAAACTTCCCTAACCTGGTGAAGGAAATAGACATACAAGCCCAGGAAGCACAGAGAGTCCAAAAGAAGGTGAACCCAAACAGGCCACACCAAGACACATCATAATTAAAATGGCAAAGGTTGAGGACAAGAGAGAATCTTAAAAACAGGAGAAAGACAACTAGTTACAAGGGAACTCCCTATAAGACTGTCAGCTGATTTCTCAACAGAAACTTTGCAGGCCAGAAGGGGTGGCAGGAAATATTCAAAGTGTTGAAAAACAGGCGTCTACTACCAGGACTACTCTACCCAGCAAGGCTATCATTTAAAATTGAAGGAGAGATCAAGAGCTTCCCAGATAAGAAAAAGCTAAAGGAATTCATTACCACCAAGCCAGTTTTACAGGAAATACTAAAAGGACTTCTCTAAGCAGAAGAAATGAGAAAACAAACAAATGAAGATCAAAAATATGAATAATAAAATAGCAATAAGTATGTACCTATCAATAATAGCTATAAATGTAAATGGATTAAATGCTCCAATCAAAAGACATAGGGTAGGAAGTTGCTGGTTAGTTCAGTTGGTTGGAGTGTGGTGCAGATGGCACCAAGGTTGCCAGTTCCGTCCCCACATGCCCCACTGTGCCCTCCTTAAAAAAAAAAAAAGCAAAAAAGGAAACAGACATAGGGTAGCTGAGTGGATAAGAAAACAACACCCATGCATATGCTGTCTACAAGAGACCCATCTCAGACGGAAAGACACACACAAACTGAAAGTAAAGGGATGGAAATGAGAAAAAAGCTGAGGTAGCAATACTATATCGCACTTAATAGACCTTAAAACGGGGACCATGATAAAAGACAGAGAAGGACATTACATAATAGTAAAGGTAGCAATCCAACAAGAGGATATAACCCTAGTAAACATCTATGTACCCAACATAGGAGCACCTAATGAATATATAAAACAAATATTGACAGACATGAATGCAGAGATCAACAGTAACACAGTCATAGCAGGGGACTTTAGCACTCAACTGACACCAGTGGACACATCCTTCAGACAGAAAATCAACATGGAAAGAGCAGCCTTAAATGACATACTAGACCAGATGGATTTAATTGATACTTTTAGAGCATTTCACCCCAAAGCAGCAGAGTATACATTCTTTTCAAGTGCACATGGAACATTTTCCAAGCCAGGCCATATGTTAGGCCACAAAACAAGTCTAAGTAAATTTAAGAAGATTAAAATCATATTAAGCATCTTCTCTGACCACAGTGGTATGAAATTAGAAATCAATTACAAGAAAAAAACTGAAAAACACACTAACACGTGGAGACTAAATAACATACTACTACATAACGAATGGGTCAACAATGAGATCAAGGAAGAAATTGAAAGATACCTTGAGACAAATGAAAATGGAAACACAGTGACCCAAAATCTGTGGGACACAATGAAAGCAGTCCTAAGATGGAAATTCAAAGCAATGCAGGCCTACGTAAAGAAACAAAAAAAAATCTCAAATCAACAGTCTATCTTAATACCTAAGGGAACTGGAAAAAGAATAGCAAAATAAGCCCAAAGTGAGTACAAGGAAGGAAATAATAAAGATCAGAGCAGAAATAAATGAAATAGAGACAAAAAGAAAACACAAAAGATCAATGAAACCAAGAGGTGGCTTTTTGAAAAGATAAACAAAACTGATAAACCTTTAACCAGATTCATCAAGAAAAAGAGATAACCCAAATAAAATCAGAAATGAAAGAGAAGTGACCACAGACAGCACAGAAATACAAAAAATTACAAGCAACTATATACGAATAAATTAGACAATCTGAAGAAATGGCTAAATTCCTAGAAGGATACAATCTTTCAAAGCTGAATCAAGAAGAAGCAAAAAATCTGAACAGACCAATTACTACCAACAAAATTCGATTAGTAATCAACAAGCACCCAAGAAGCAAAAGTCCTGGACCAGATGGCTTCATAGCTGAATTTTACTAAACATTCAAAAAAGAATAAACACCTGTTCTCCTCAAGCTATTCCTAAAAATCCAGGAGGAGGGAAGGCTCCCAAACTCATTTTACGAGGCCACCATTATCATGATCCCAAAATGAGGCTAAGACATTACAAAAAAAGAAAACTATAGGCTGATATCCTTAATAAACATAGATGCAAAAATCCTCAACAAAATATTAGCAAACCAAATTCAGCAATACATTAAAAAGATCATACACCATGATGAAATGGGATTCATTCCTGGTATGAAAGGTTGGTTCAGTATCCGCAAATCAGAGGCAGCTGGATGGCTCAGTTGTAGAGCGCAAGCTCTGAGCAACAGGATTGCGGGTTTGTTTCACACATGGGCCAATGGGCTGCGCCCTGCACAACTAGATTGAAGACAACGAGCTGCTGCTGAGCTGCTAGAGGGCCAGCCTGATGGCTCAGATGGTTAGAGCGTGAGCTGCCAACAACAAGGTTGCCGGTTCAATTCCCGCATGGGATGGTGGACTGCACCCCCTGCAACTAAGATTGAAAACAGCAACTGGACTTGGAGCTGATCTGCACCCTCCACAGCTAGATTGAAGGACAATGATTTGGAGCTTTTGGGCCCTGGAGAAACACACTCTTCCCCCAATATTCTCCAATTAAAAAAATTAAAAATATCTGCAAATCAATTAATGTGATATACCATATAAAGTGAAAAATAAAAATCATATGGTGGTCTCAATAGATATTGTGGGGACAGAGCCCCAAAAACCAGTTTCCAGGCTCTCGGCCTCACATAGAAAGGTGCTGGCTCAGGTAGTAAATGGCCATCGACTGTGATCAAATGGCCATCAGCTGTGGCTAGTTGGCCGTCAGCTGTAACCAGTGAGCCATTGGCCACTAATATAACTGCTGTGGCTACGCTAGCAAGAAAAATGGGGGCTAGCAAGAAGATGGTGGCTGAGCCTGCAAGTGGAGCAGTGAGGGTTGAGAATTGTGTGGCTCCTGTTTCCTGTGTCTCCAACCCAGCCGCCAGCGAGAGTATAGTGGTGTGACTCCCCTACCTATGGCTCCGTGGGTGTTCCTTTTTGGCCTAGCCATATCCTGTGTTCTTGTGTGGGGAGTGGGACCAGAGACCCCGCCGGACGCCCCGCATGACAGATATAGAAAAAGCATTTGGTAAAATCAGCATCCATTTGTGATAAAAACTCTCATCCAAGTGGGAAATAGAGGGAACAGATTATAATCTCAACATAATAAAGGCCACATATGAGAAACCCACAGCCAACATCGTACTCAATGGTGAAAAGCTAAAAGTGTTTTCCTTAAGATCAGAAACAAGCCAAGGATGCCCAGTTTTACCACTTTTATTCAATATTAGTACTGGACGTTCTAGCCACAGCAATCAGACAAGAAAAATAAAAGGCATCCAGATTGGAAAGGAGGAAGTAAAATTGTCATACGCAGATAACATGATACTATATAGAGAGAATCCCAAAGACTCCACCAAAAAACTATTAGAACTGATAAATGAATTTAGTTAAGTAGCAGGATACAAAATTAATCTTCAGAAATCAGTTGCATTTGTATACACCGATAACAAACTATCAGAAGGAGAAATTGAGAAAACAGTCCCATTTACAATTGCTCCAAAAACAATAAAATACTTAGGAATAAATTTAACCAAGGAAGTATAAGACCTGTATTCAGATAATTATATGACATTGAAAAGAGAAATTAAAGAAGATACAAATAAAGGGAAACATATACCATGCTCATGGGTAGGAAGAATTAATATAGTTAAAATGTCCATACTACCTAAGGCAATATGTAGATTTAATGCAATCCCTATCAAATTACCAATGACATTTTTCACAGAACTAGAATATATAATCCTAAAGTTGATATGGAACCATAAAAGACCCTGAATAGCCATGGCAATCTTGAGAAATAATAAAGTAGGAGGTATCACGCTACCTGATATAAAATCATACTACGAGGGTTTAATTATCAAAACAGCATGATATTGGCATAAAAACAGACACATAGATCAATGGAACAGAATAGAGAGCCCAGAAATAAATCCATGCCTTTATGGTCATTTAATCTATGACAAAAGAAGCAAGAATTTACATTGGGGTAAAGACAGTCTACTTAATAAATGATGCTGGGAAAACTGGACAGATACATGCAAAAACAGGAAACTGGGCCACCTTATGTCATATGTAAGAATAACTCAAAATGGATTAAAGACATAAATGTAAGATCCAAAACTATAAAACTTTTAGAAGAAAATATAGGAAGTAAAATCTCAGACATTACCCTTAGTAATATTTTTACTGATATATCCCCTCGGACAAGGGAAACGAGAAAAAATAAATGGGACAACATGAAGTAAAAAGTTTTTTCACAGCAAAGGAAGCCTTCAGCAAAACAAACAAACATCCTGAATGGGAGAAGGTATTTGCTTATGATACGTCTGATAAGGGTTAATATCCAAAATTTATAAAAAACTCACACAACACCAAAAAAACAAGCAATCCAATTAAAACATGGGCAGAGGACATGAGGAGACATTTCTCCAGTGAGATGATTTGCCAGATGAAAAGATGCTCAAAGTACTAATAGAGAAATGCAAATAAAAACCACAGAGAAATACCACCTCACTCCTTTGAATGACTATCATCAGTAAATCAACAAACAGCAAGTGTCGGCGAGCATGTGGAGAAAAAGGAACCCTCATGCACTTTTGGTGAGATTGCAAATTGGTGCAGCCACTATGGGAAACAGTATGGATGTTCCTCAAAAAATTAAAACTAGAACTACCTAATGACCCAGCAATTCCACTCCTGGGTATTTATCCACAGAAATCCAAGACACTAATTCGAAAAAATATATGCACCCCCTATGTTTATTGTAGCACTATTGACAATAGCCAAGATACGGATACAACCGAAATGCAATAGACGACTAGATAAAGAAATTGTGGTACATTTATCAGTGGAGTATTACTCTACCATTAAAAGAGATGAAACCTTACTGTTTGCAACAACATGGATGGATATTATGCTAAGTGAAATAAGTGAGACCGACCGAGAAAGACAAATACCACATGATCTCATTTATATGTGGATTCTAAAGAACAGAATAAAGGAACAAGCAAAACAGAAATAGACTCATAGACTTAGAGGAAAAACTGATGGTTACTATATGGGAGAGGGGTTGAAAGATGGGGGAGAAGGTGAAGAGATTAGAGAGTACAAATTGGTAGTCACAAAATAGTCATGGGGATGTGAAATACAGTATGGGGAATATAATCAATAATGTAAAATTATGTAGGGTGTCAGATGGGTACTGGACTTACTGGGGGGAATCATGTCATAGATTATATAAATGCCTAAATACTGTGCTGTACACCTGAAACTAAGACAAAATAATATGGAATGTCAACTATAAATATATATTTATACAGTCACAGAATGTAAAGTATATCATAGGGAATAATAGTCAATGGTATTGTAACAGCTATATACGATGTCAAATAGGTAGTAGACTTGTTGGGGTTATCACTTTCTGAGGAGTGTAAATGTCTAATCATTATGTTGTTTTGTACACCTGAAACTAATAAAAATAAATAAACATTTACTGAGAAACTAAAAAAATAAGAACAAAAATGAGGTTTTAGTCTTGTGGTAAAGTACCAATGTAGCATAGGTCTTCGAAACTGTATCTATAACTCTAGAGTGGATATTAGGTTCCTTTCATTTTTTAAAAATGAGATTGACAAATTTGTAGCATGTATTGATGGTATATCAGTGCTCAGATATGAGGTACTTTATATGTATATTTAGACAATTAAGCATCATAATGTGTCATGCTTGAATATTATTCAATCTCAAATGTATTGTTAATATAAAAATCACAATTTACTTCCATTGACCGGAAAAGTGGCTGAACTATAAGTTAGTATGAATATTGTGTAACAATTATGCATGAATAAACATTTCCCTTTAAAAGATCTACCTTTCAGGAAAGGGGTGTGTGTGTGTGTGTGTGTGTGTGTAAATGTAAATATATGTGTATAAATGCATACATATAAATGTGTGCATATATGTTTGTATATATATGTGTGTGTGTATCGTATATATATTATATATATGTAATACATATATAAAATTAAAAGTAGATTTTGGTCGTTGAATTGAAGTTACTGGATTTATCATTGAATTAGCTAGTCTCCAATGCACTTTTCTGATGATGCTGCAAATATGCCTAGTGTGTTTTCCCGAAAATAAGACCTAGCCAGACAATCAGATCTAATGTGTCTTTTGGAGCAAAAATTAATATAAGACCAGGTATTATATTATATTATATTATATTTTACTATAGTAAAATTTTATAGTATTTTACTAATTTTATAGTATTTTACTATAGTAAAATAAGACCGGGTCTTTAATGTAATTGATTTTTAATAAAATCAATCTTATATTGATTTTTGCTCCAAAAGACGCATTAGAGCTGATTGTCTGGCTAGGTCTTATTTTTGGGGAAACACGGTATCACCAAGATGTCTTTTATTATTAAGCAACTTGGAAATGTCCATTTTAATGAGGAAAAAAATTATTGGCATACTTCCTTATTTTCAAAAAATTGAGGCAGTTTATTATGCCTATACTTTAAAAGCTGTGTAGATAAAAAGCAATGGCAATTTCCTTCTAATTATCAAGGTACATTCACAGGCAAATATTTGAATCTTCTGGAAAGACTCTAGTGGGGATTCAGCACTTCAGTCCAGTGGAAGGGAACCGGTGCACAGGACTACCATGCCAAAAGAGCCGTATGTGCTGACGGAGGGTGAGCACTGCCTTGTCTGGGTTCCGCCCCTTGCCCTAATTAAACACCAGTGCTGGCAGGAATGTATTCTTCTTGCACCCACTATAATTATCACACAATCCTATAATTGTATATCTTTGGTCCAGAAACGAAGGGTGCAATTTTAAAGTGAAGTGAAACACTGCAATGAGATACAGAGAACTGAGAACGCTAATTAATAGATTATAGTGACCCGGCAGTGGGGCCAGTTAAACTGCATTCATTATACCCTCCCTAGCCCTCAGAGGGCAGACATCTTCCACTTTACAAAGATTGGTTTAATAGGATTTACGGTAGTTAAACAAATTTTCCCATTTCAGTTTGAAACTGGGGATTTAGATGCATTCTAAATGTTTGATCTGCTTGGGCCACAGAGATAATTGGTCTAGAGTCCTATCAAATGGTAAAACACATTGGCTTAGAATTGCCTAATGTATATGGATCATATTTATGGAGTCCTTTTAGAAGATTGTTTCTAAAATAAATACCCAACTCTTTTTATGTCTCATACTTCTTTTGCTACTGAACTTTCACATACGAGGTCGGACAATAAAGTTTGCGAACTTGTTGCGATGATGTCGCTAACCTTTTTTGATATCAGGGATTATTTATTATGAATTTGTACTGACTGGACAGACAGTTAACCAAGTTGACTGTTTGGAAGTGCTGCAAGCCTGTGTGAAATAGTTATACGACCTGAACTTTTCGCCAACAATTCATGGCTCTTGCATCACGACAATGCACCAGCTCACACGGCACTGTCTGTGAGGGAGTTTTTAACCAGTAAACAAATAACTGTATTGGAACACCCTCCCTATTCACCTGATCTGGCCCCCAATGACTTCTTTCTTTACCCGATGATAAAGGAAATATTGAAAGGAAAACATTTTGATGACATTCAGGACATCAAGGGTAATATGACGACAGCTCTGATGGGCGTTCCAGAAAAAGAGTTCCAAAATTGCTTTGAAGGGTGGACTAAGAGCTGGCGTCACTGCATAGCTTCCCAAGGGGAGGCCTTCAAAGGTGACCATAGTGATATTCAGCAATGAGGTATGTAGCACTTTTTTAGGATGAGTTCGCAAACTTAATTGTTAGACCTCGTGGTGGTGGTTGGACAGATGGAACAGATAATGTATGTTTTAACAGGAAAGGCCTTTTTCATTTTTTAAAAATTGACAATGAGGAAGGCTTTTAGTGTATGTTTACTTGAAGAATAAAAATCCAGCTGTGAACTTTGTTGAATAGCAGAGCTAAGACATTGGATCATTTACATTTTTTATTCTAACCAACATCTGACAAGACATTGTCATACTTCTTTTTTGATTCTTATGCTATGTGATATTTCTATATGTTGAGTTTAATTGGAACCTTGTTTTTAAATCAATTATTTTAAAGCATTTTCATTAGAATTTTGTGTGGTCAGGATACATTCTGTTTCATATTATAGTGTGGCAAGTGAGTTTAATATTTTGCTTGTGTATTTTTTCTTTTTGGGGTCTGCTTTTATTCAGGATTCAGATTTTTTTATTTTGGTTTTAGTTATTTAGGGATCAGGAGAAGTTCAAGGTCAGAAATAGAAAAAGATAAACTTGCCATGGGTGAATCTTTGTTTTGTCATTTGTTCTCATTGTTTGGACACTGGTGACTATTAATATCTTTATAATTCTAGGTTGTACCTTGATTTTTCCAATGGTGAAAGCCATAATTATTTGAATTCATATAAGCTTTTTCATGCAGTTGCTAATTGTTTCAGTGTCATTTAAAGTCTGATCTTAAAATCTGGGATCTATGTCTTGGATTATTTAGTTTTTCTCTTTGATAATTCTGATGTAACATAGAGGTGAATTATGAATGTCTATTCCGAGTATTGTGGATAAATAGGTGTTATAGTGTATTTTCCAGATAGATTTGATTTTTTTTTGGTATTCAAGAAATGGGATATGTTAAAGGCACTCTGTGGAATCTCCTGAGAAAAGTAAATCAAATTTAAAATAGATGTGTTTCTTTTGGGGAGTAATCATTTTGAGAAGCAAAATTTGTTCATGTGTGGCTTATAGACATTTAAGGTAACCATCCAGTGGATCTTGTCATGTATGCAGCTAGTGGATTTGAGAAACTGTGTTCTTATAAAGTTGGTTACATTTGTTTAGCTGGAATGTAGTGGAATACTATGAAAAGTGATTCAGTGAATGTAATAAAAAACGTGCAGATACCTGACCAGGTTTATCTGTGAGGAAATAAGAGAATTTGCCAGAGGATTGCAGGCCTCGCCCCCTTTCCCCCCTCCCATTCTTGCATTTCACAGGGCAATGTAGTGTGTGATTTTATCTTAGTTAAATAGAATTGTTTTCAGGAAATTGCTAATTTATAGTAACTTTGCAGCTAGCAACTTAAATATGAGTTGGGAGGCACCCTTTTTATTTTTTGTGCAAAAGAAACCAGAAAATGAACATAGTTTTTAGTTGCATTAATATTGATCAAAGGCAATCATAGTTCCATTTTACTTTTAAAAATCATACTGCTTTGGAATTTATCATGTTACTGGTGCTTTATTTGTTTGCCCAGAAGAGGGGCCTAGAAACCATGCTTTATAACAAGTGGTTGAGGAAAGTAAAGATGTGTGGCATTTTAGTTACAGTCTGTGTATTCGATGGGCAGCCATGCAGAAGGAAGTTTTTTTTCTTTCTTTTTTGCTATTTTCTTTGGAAGGCTAACACTGGAAAAATGAGTGCAAATATTAAGGTTTTGCATTTTTGGCTCCATGGAGGAAAATACTTTCTAACAAAGCCATATCTATTTTGTGGAAGAGTTGGTTGCTGGGAGGCCGGACTGCCCCTGACAACTGTCTGAGTGTTCTAAGCCTTTCAGTTCTTGGAGTGTCATGTTCTTCCTGGAGAACCATTTAGAGCCCCCCCCCCCCATCTTCCCACTCCTTTTAGTCCCTCCCTCCCTAGTTTCCTCCCCTCCCTCTTTCCCTTTATGACAACTTTATTGAGATGTAATTTATCCTTTGAAAGTGTGTAATTTTTCTTTCTTAATCTGACGTATTTGGAGAAGAATTTGAAGAAGGTAACTGGAAGTTGCCCATGGGAGTTCTTGACCAAGGGAATGAATGACAACCCAAAATCCTGTGTAGGAGCAGCTTTTATTGTCAGCAGAGTGGATTGAAGGAAGAAAGGCAGGGAAAGCAAATGAGCGTGTTGCAGAAGGCCTGGGTGACTGTGAGTAATAGGAATGGAGAAGAAGGTGCACGCCCATGAGGTATTTTCAAAGAAAGATTTGGATATAGACTGATATGGCGGCAAGAGAGAGGACTGCGATGAACCATGGGGAAAGGCTTTTGCCGTTGACGAGAAATGGAGAGAAATTAGAAAGGGGAACGAGATTTAGGGTAGGAAATGGTGAATTAGTTTTAATTATTTGAGTAGAAGTTTTCGTAAACATTTGGAAATTGACTAATGACTGTGATCTTAGGTACATGTATATAGATGATGTTATGTATGCTGTTAATGTTGGAAAATTGACTGATCCAGATGATTCTCTATCACAAGTTATATGTTTCTGCTTGTGGGAGTAAGGAGTAGAGAGGAAGAGAGAAGCCATTAAATGGTACGTGTTTTATGTATATTTTCTTACCTGGTGTTTTGGTCTTCTATCTTTGTTGTGGTATTTTTCTTGAAGGCAGATAACCTGAGTGATTCTCTCAATTTCTGGAAGTCACTATTCACTAAAAACACTCAATAATTGTTTATATTCCTGTGATAAATGAACTTCTCTGATCGATGTCCTTTATTTCATTTTAGTTAACTGCAAGTTCATTGAAGATCATTTACCTCTGCATGATGAATTTGGAGTAAATTTGTCAAAAAGAGAAATATTGTAGAGCATGTGCTGTCAGTAATGAAATGGTTGACTTTGTGTTGAGAATGTTCTGTTCTTCCTTTATGGACAATATTAGAACTGCTTTTATGAACTATGCGTTTTTCTCCTTTTCTGTGCTGTCATACGCATCTCTAAAAATATTCAGTTTTCTTCCTGAAATTGGAAAGTTAGTCTTTAACAAAGACTATTCCTTTTATTTTTCCATATTATTAGCAATAATGGTTATTGAGACTACTTCCTTTTCTCTTTGTTCTGGCAGTCTTTCCTATGTAATAGGCTCAAGGTAAGTTCTGTTACATTTTGACAAGTGGAGGAGAATAATGGGTTGAAATGACACCTGTCCAGTTTAATTTCATCTCTGGAGACCTTATAGAGCGGAAGGTGAGAAATCGTTCAGCCTTGTGATGCACATTGTGCAGCAGCCCTTAGCAGTGGCTGCTGGTCTATATACTTCCAGAGTGTGTGATGTGCAGGAACCTATTTTGCCTGAACTCACCCTTGTATATATAACTGTTTTGGTCTTGGAGGAGCCCTCAAGCACTTTTAAGGTCCCCGTTGAGCAGTAATTCTCAAACTTTTTGGCCTCAGGACAAAAAGTGTGCTTGTGAAAATCATTATGGAGCCCCAAGCAAGTTTTGTTGATGTAGGCTCTGTTAATATTTGCCATGTTAGAGACTAAAATAGAAATTTAAAAAATATTTATTAATGTTTTAAAAAATAATAACAAACCCATTAAATGTGAATATTTTTAAATGAAAAATCATTTTGCAAGTCTCTTTAATATGTCTAACTTAATAAAAAATACCTAATTCTCATGTCTGCTTCTAATTTGTTGTTACAGTGGTTTGTTGTAATTTGTTGTTTTGGTTGAAGTATATGAAAAAATCAGACCTCACATAAAAATGTAGTTGGAAAAGGCAGGAGTATTTCAAAAGCCTTTTAAAGATATTTTGGATATTTTTTGAAACCACAACAAAATTCGGCAAGTGGTTTCTTTTTTTATATTAAAACTTTATTAAGGTATGATTTATATACCATATAATTCATTCGTTTTAGGTATATAATTCAGTGACTTTTTTTTCTTTAATTGGGGAATATTGGGGAACAGTGTGTTTCTCCAGGGCCCATCAGCTCCAAGTCGTTGTCCTTCAATCTAGTTGAACCGGCAACCCTGTTATTCAGAGCTCGGGCTCTAACCAACTGAGCCATCCGGTCACCCCAGTGACTTTTTTTTAAAGTAAATTTATCAAGGCGTGTAGCTATAACCATAATCCAATTTTAGAACATTTTCATCAGCAAGTGGTAGTTTCTTATAGTTAGTTGCAGTGTGGAATCTGAAACCTTGTCATTGAGCTTTCTATACTTCATTACATTAAAATGCCTTGCTCTATTTTACACTTTGAACAGATCTTTTACATGCGGAGGATACACATGAATAATATATACGCTTTCTCCTGCATTTGTAACATTGTGCATTGGTCATTTGGAAAATACTGGTTCATTGAGTTATGTGGATCTTGCAGATGTTGACACATTTCATTAGACAAATTCAAAAAATTTGAATTTATTAATATTGTTTTCTGGCTCATCAGAAAAGTCTTTAAATATTGGTAAGCTGTCAAGCTCACCAGGTGGGCGATAGAAGTTTCCCAAAATTCTAAGTTTTGCTTGAAAGCTCAAAGTTTATAATTGGCAAGAAATATTGTAAGTTACTATCTTTGCAGTGACAAATTTCTTTTACTAATTTTTGGGAAAAATTCAGCCTTATACCTGAGTCTGAATAATCAAATGTTGTCAATTCATTCTGTTCATTGAGAAAACCGTTGCATTTCGCTGTGTAGCAGAAGTGCTTTATGTCTTTTTGAAGATGTTAATTTAGCAAAGAGAGACCTGAATGATAAGACTCTGGGATAAAATGTTCCAGGCAGAAAGGACTACAAGTGTAAAGGCCTTAGAAAGTCTTCTGACTGATAAGAGGTTGCCACTAAGGGTCTTGACTAGATTATTCTTTAAATAATCTCCCTCTTCTTTTATCTGTTTAGAATTGTAGTAAAATGTCATGGTCTCTGACATCAGTGAAACTTTTCCTTCTTTGCGGTGGTTTAGGAAATTACCCTATTTCTTCAGGAATAGTGAGTAATGGGACAAGACTGGATAAAACCTAATTGGCCAAAATTCAGCCCAAGCTATGTTAAATAATAGGAGAAAGCTTTGCTGTTCTAGAAATCTGAAAAGTACTTCTTCAAACCTTTGGAATGAGTTTATCCATGCACATTAAATACAAAATCCTGCCTTGAGATCTGTTGCTAATGGTTTTTGGTTGTGCATTCTCAGGTTAGCAGTGATTACAGATGCCACCCTTTTTCTGGCAAGCCATGAAGGTGTTCATCTATTATTAAGTGCTAGTTTTAGTGTTTAATAGTTAATATTTACTTGTTGATTTAACAAGTATTGAGCACCTACGTTGTACCATTATATTTTACTGGTGAGTTGCCCCAACTAGAATAAAGCTGAAAGCAATGTGAAAACTTTATAAGGTGGTAACTTGCCTACTTGAGTTTTTGGACTCCTGAATTAACATTAAAATTAAAGTGACTTAATGATTTAGAGGATGTATTTTCTCCAGGATTTTTCTTTTCAAACTGTCTTCTTTTGTAGTGCCAAATGGATACTTCTAGAAATACATAGTAACCCTTAGTAGAAACATTACTGAAAAAAAGCAACAAGTTGAAAAAAGGTAAAAAGATCCAGTGTTTCTTTGTGGATATTTGGTTTTTGTTGATACTATAAATATGTATTTCTCTGTCCTTAGAAAGGTTCCTTGAGTGAGCTATCTTAGCTAGTAGTTATAGTTGGTTAACTAGTATTTTTTTTATTGAGTGTTTTGTGGTAAGGATTCCTTTTTGTCTCATCAGTTATCCAGTTTTTAGTGTGAAGAAATTAGAAAAGGAAAAGGACATATTGATCAATTTTTGGTTGTAACTGTGTCCTCACTGGTACTTAATTTTGTTCTCCCATTCTCTGGGAGCCGTTTAATACAGCTGTATTCATAACTTGAAATGAAAGAGGACCTAAATTTCTCAAGAATCAGTGTGTGCTTTAAAAATTATCTTGTGAGTAGTGCTTAAACATTATAATTTGTTGCCCTGGAAAAGAAGAGAACAAATCATCAAGAATTCCTTGACAGTGGGAAGCTGTATTACCATTGCTTAACTATTAGAAAGCGTAAAATTCTGAAAGAGAGAGCTCAATTTGAAAGACTAAAAATATTGGAATTCATATTAAGCCATTCTCATGGAAAATTTTATGTAACTTTTTATTAAGTAGTTTGTGCTTGAGGAATACAATATCTTTCCCCATCCCATTAAGCTTAAAATAAGAGTCTGTTGTTGAGTGTTGAGCCCATGATACCTGCGGCCGTCTGCTGAAGTTACACTGTGTATGTTTAGCCTATTATTTTGTATGTTTCATTTTGATTTTTTTAAAAAAATTCTCTGTATGGTAAAAAAGAAATTATGCAGTTTTATTTTCTGATATTGCTAGCATAAGAAATGATGAGAGGTTATCACTGTTTTATTTTACTTTTTTTGCCCACGATGCAGGGATTTAGACAGGTTAACCTCTAAGTTTTCCTCATGCTGGAAAATTTTCTGATGAAGAAACTTTGTCCTTTATTTTCATATCTTAACAGCATAATTGAAGGAAATATTTTTTCAGGTTAAGTTTCTTCATTGTTTATATTGAGTTTTTCTTTTCATGTTTTGTGAAATCTAGGAAGAGTTATATGTCTGTAATTTTCATTGTCAAAAATATAAATGGTATGTTATAGTTTCTCTGTTAGGGGTACAGAGTTTTGGATGGATATTTAAATACACAGTTTTCTTTGTACAAAAGTATTATTTCTGTTGTTGGTCTGAGATAATAGTATTAAAATAAAAGCTAAACTGCTTTGATTAGCCATTCACAGATAAATATTTGTTTAAGCATAGCATTTTTAATTTTTGTTTGATTTTACATAGACAAATTGTATTACATTATAAACCTATAGCATTCATTTTGTTTCAAAGAAAACATTTTGGGAAGCTAAGTGAAAACTGTTGTTATGTAGCATTTGGAAGGATATATTCAGAAATCTGCTGAGAAATTGGAAGGATGTATTCAGAAAATGTTCCTACTTTTTTTTTTTTTATTTATTGGGGTGACGATTGTTAGTAAAATTACATAGATTTCAGGTGTACAATTCTGTATCACATCATCTATAAATTACATTGTGTGTTCACCACCCAGAGTCAGTTCTTCTTCCAAAATGTTCCTACTTTTGATTATCTTTGAGAATTGATAACCTGAGTAATTAGTAACTTATTCTGACCCTTCTTCATGGGCATGGGAACTTAGAATAGGTGTCAAATTCTTAGGTGAGAAGTGTACGTTAGTGAGTGTTTCCAGCCTTTCCTATGTAGTTTCATGGGAGTATATTTCTTGTTTCCCTATAAAATCATGTCACCCCTGGGATGGAGCATTTTCAGGAGATATGAAGCAGGTAAAGAGGATCTCCTTAAATGGTAGTGGATAAATTCCTAAATTTTCTCTTGGTATTTCTGAAGATAGGTACCTGTTTTCAAGATGTAGTGTAATGGTTCTCAGTTGTTTGGAAGTTATGGGAAGTTGTCCAAATAACTTGGAGGCAGAAGGCATTTCTTGGATTTAGGGTAGAGAGGGCCTAGGGTACTAGATACCCTGCAATGCTTAGGGAAGCCCTGCGTATTGAGAAGTTCTCCCTCATTCCATATGATTTTCAAATGTCTTGCCAGAAATTTGTGTGGGTGAAAACTCTGTTTCTAGTGACGTGAGCCTAGATCCTATCTACATAATGTGCATAATTACATTAGCCTTTTTCTAGTGGCTTCAATATGTGGTACATTTTCTGGCTGTGAGACTCCCAGGTAAGGTGATGGAAGATTGTATTTAGTTTTGTTTGGAACTTTACCTAGAGTCTTTATCGTTTTAGAAAGTTACTTCAACAGCAGCATTGCATTGTTGGCCAGTGCAAGCACCCATTCAGTCTCTGTTTGTGTGCGCACAGGTCTTCTGGTGTAGCTGTCTGCGGCATTTACATACTAAGATACATATTATTTCATTATACAATTCATTCCTTTTACTTTTCTTTTGTGGAACGTTGTATTAATTTTTTTTGATAGCGTGTGAGGGTGGGATTATTATCTATGAATTTTATTTCAGGATAGTAAAGGGCACATTAGAAATATTTGTTATTGAAAACGGAGGAGATATCAAATGGAGAAAATGCTCTTAAGGTGGTTGTGATAAATAAAATTAAAGGAGAGCATATGTATTAAATGATGGACTAGACTACCTGACATAATAGGTGTGCAATGCAAGAATCAAGTCAAATATTTCATAAACACAAATAATGTTGTGTAACATTTTTTGAAGTATAAAGTGTGACTTATAATTTGCATTGAGAAGGGAAATAGTAGCATGGGACCTATACGGTATTTCTAGAAAGTGGGTCACAATGGATAATAAGTTTTATTTGGATAACTAATCACTACCAGTATAGCCTTAATATTCCTGAAGGAGTTGCCGCAAACTTTGAGTAGGGTAATTAGCTCTCAGGATTTTCAGTTACAGTCATATCCATTACTTAACATTTTTATTTCCATGATGACTCATCCATGAATTATAGAGTGCTTTCCCAAAAGGAATGTAATATTTCTGGAAAGAATTTTTTTGTTGCTCGACTTTCCTTCTGTGGTAAGGAGTTCCTGGCTGGTTAGTTGGATCCAAACTCTCTCCAAATAATTTACACTATGTGCCTTTTATGAGGACTTAACCTTCACAAGGCAATGGAGAGTTCTTGAGAATGGGCAACATAGAATGTTCGTATTTACTTATTCTGTTTATTTTAAACTAGTTTTGTGCTACCTTAGTTTAGCTGAAATTTTACATAAGTGTATGTCACTACAAATGCTCTCTGTCACAGTATCTGTATTATTTACTCCACTGACATGAAAAATGTAGCATTACAACTGGTATTCTTCTTGGTTTTTATCATCCTTTATTGTACCGTTAAAATACTGGGATAGATTTGTCCATGAAAATGATGTCTTATAGTGACACTGCTGTCAGATACATCTCTGGGTATCACTTAGAGAGACACAGTGATTGTGTAAATAATACCTACGTTTATGGAGCGTTTGCAGATACCGTACTAGATACTTTCACATATTACTGTTAATCCTGACAACAATCCTGTGGGTAAGTGGCATTGTCCTCATTTACAGGTGAGGAAACTAAAAATCAAGACAAATAAGTAGTTCAGGTCTCACATCTGGAAAGGGCCACATCTTGGTCTCTCTGGTTACAGTGCCAACTAAAATGTCACTGTGGTGTTTTCAGCTAAGCACAGCGGAGTGAAATGTAGACAGCTGTTTAAAATATGTATTGAAAAATTAACGTGTATTCAGTAATTTAGTAAGCATGAAAAACTGTATTAAAATCCTCTATCTTTTAGTTGGAGGAGGAGGTACAAGACTGGGAGTATCATAGGATCCAAAGGCTTCTGGGGAGGAGTTAACATTAAGAGAAAGGACAGAAAAAAGAGATATAGGTGGTCAGTTAATGTAATTTGATTAGTTTAAATAATCAGTCTATATCAGTAGGTGTAAATTACATATATTAATACTTGTTTTGATTTGGTCGAAACCTTTAGATTAATGATTCCCAGACTTGTATTTCACACATCATTAAAATAAAAATAAACAACAAAAACAAACTTTCCCCCTTGCAAAAAAAAAAAAAAAAAGTGGGGAATGGGGGATGGCATGGGATTGTCAAATAAAGACAATTAAAACATACATGACCACATACTCTTACTGCCATTTTATAAGAGGAAAAACATTTTAATGCCAAAGGACTTAGAATCTGAGTAAAGGACAGTTCTCGTCAAGAAAATATACTGCTTTTAATTTGACAGTGACAATTTATTAAGGATTGGTGGAAATGTGTTCATGACCGCTATTTAAGAAGCATTTGTTTACAACAGGGGTCATCACATTATGGGCTATGGGCCACATCCTGCCCACAGGATTTGTACATCCCCCGCAAGCTAAGAATGGTTTTCATATTTTTAAGTGATTGAAAACAATAATAATAATAATATTTTGTGATGTGTGAAAATTATATGAAATGCAAACTTCAGTGCCCATAAATAAAGTTTCATTGGAACACTGCCATGCTTACTTATTTATGTATTGTCTATAGCTGTTTTCCCACTACAACTGTATAGCTGAGTAGTTGTGACAGAGTCCATATGCCCCTCTAAACCTGAAATATTTACTCTCTGGCCCTTTACAAAGAAAGTTTGCCGACATCTGGTTTAGACAACGGATTAAGGAGTAATAGCTAACAGACAACAACTACTGCTGCTAAGTGGTGATAGCTTGTGTGGTGTTTACTAAGGAGCAGGCCCTGCTCTATGTGGTCTGTCTGTATTACTAGTCGTCATAATGAAGTTATGAGGTAGATACTGTTTTTTATTTTACCAGTGTGGAAGCTGAGGCTTAAAGAGAAAAGGAACGTGCCCAAGGTCGCACAGCTGTTCTGTGGCAGAGGCAGGATTCTAGTCCAGAGTGTGTGCCCCACTTTCTGCTCTCCCCACTGTGCTGGACTGTCAGAAAAAAGGAACAGAGGACGTCAGGATATTGAATACCCTTTTCATATTTAACTTAATTATTTTAGGAAAAGAGGGAAGTAGCCTTATTCTGTAGTTGCTCAAAATGTTATCATTGAGTAGTTGAATGGAGAAGTCAACATTAATTACTTACGATAGATGAACATTTATTTTTGTTGTTGGTATTCGACTCAGTGGATTTTTCCAAGAGGTTTGTTGCTTGAGATAGTCTACTTACTGATGTCCTACTTATTGAACTTGTCAGCACATAAATGTGTCTTTTATGGATCATATATTGACTTCATTTTTGGCATAATTAGAATAGTAACTTGCACTATTAACTTGGAAGAGGGTAATTTTATTCTGTTCCTCACCATTGTCATAAATAAATATTATGTTGTTCTTAAGGAGCATAAGGTATACCTCCCATGTCATTGATTTAATTTAAAAATTAAATCTTTATTGAAGTATACAGACAAATTTTAATAAAAAGAATTTCATGGCTATTCTTTTTTAGAATAAATATGGCTTTGTATGCCAAAGTCTGAAAGAACAATTACATTACCAGTAGTTGGATTGTAATGCAGGGTCTCTGGTTCTGCTCTCAGTGGTTGGGCACAGAATATGGTGAGGCCAAAAAGGAACACCAACGGAGCCATGGATAGGGGGTTCATACCACTATATTCTTGCTGGTGGCTGGGTTGGAGATACAGGAAGCAGGATCCACATGATCCACAATGTAATCTGCTTGCTAACCGCACTTGCTAGCCGCAATCCGCCGTCCGCTTCTCTGCCAACCCCCTTGCCAGCGTAGCCACGGCAGTTATATCCCTGGCTAATGGCTAACCGGTAACAGCTGACGGCCAACTAGTCATAGCTGATGGCCATCTACTACCCGAGCCAGCACCTTTCCACGTGAGGCCGAGAGCCTGGAAACTGCTCTCTGGGACTCTGTCCCCACATGGATATTTAGATGAATTTATTCTAGAGGAAATTACTATTTTTTCTCTTAGGGAAGGCTTTGAGGGCAGCAAGCGAGGTTACAAAAGCTGCTTGAATGAAGGCAGGAGTATTAGCAAGTAAGTAACTAAACTAGAATTAGTGTGACCAATTCTAATTTCACAAATAATAGATTGTGTTTAAAAACAGCTTTTATATATTCTAATGACAGTATAAAATGCAGATTTAAATAAATTGAGGTCTAGTGGCTGCACTTTGTTTGAATGAACCATCACCTATATTTTGTGATGTAAAAAATGATGGTAACCAGTGTTCACTTGGTTCTGTGATCCTTTGAAGCCAAGAAACCTGCTGTCTCTGAAACTGGTTTTTAATGGGTTTAAGACCTTACAGAAGATAGGACTCATACTTAGGAAGATTCTTTTTTCAAATTGATTTAATTGCCCACTGATTTTACCGTATTAGAGGTGGAATCCCAAAGAACAGACTGCAGTGTGTTGCAGGGGGGTGATTAGGGTGGTTGGAGGGGTGTTAGGTGAGGGGATAGGGCAGTGGGAAGGTTGATTGTTTTACTTGTGGTTCATTTTTACATTCATATTTGGGAAGTTGCTTCCTTCTTTGTTCATTTTGGGCAAATGTTCACAGGCAGAAAATATAATGCAGATCAAACTGCTAGTGCTTTCTGTATTACTATTGGGAATTAAATGTGTTCAAGTATTGACTTGTTTCTGAATTTTTTTTTGCACGTATGTGGTTTCTAATTGTTCTTCCTAACAGTGAGGTAAGAGTTCCAGTGCTGGTAATTTTTTTTTCTTACTAATTCCAGTCATAATTGGGCACTAATAATTTTAAAAACTGTTGCTTATTACAAGAGTTAGCTGGAATTAAAACCTGCCTCTGCTCAGGTTGAGGTGGCATGTTATAATTGTTGACAGCTACTGCCACCTCTTTTTCTTGTGACAGATGGCTTCCTCTCCTGGTTGTAATTCACTGCTGATTTTTTTCTAAGAATGAATCCCATGTGTTCTCCATTTTGGCTGTGATTGTTTTCTGCCCACTCATTGGCTTCAGAGGCACTTGATGTTGGATGTACTTGCTGCTGGCATTTATGGCAGGAAGTGGATACAACTGTGACTCTCTTTGGCAAGTGTGCATTTATTAGAAGAATTGTAGCTTCCTAAAATTAAACATTATTTTTTTGTCATACAGAGAGTAAAGTAAATTTTATTACTTTTTAAAGAATATACTTTTTACTTGATGTAGTACAGTAAATATTTTGGGGGCATATTTATTACAAAATAGGTTTTAAAATCTGAGTTTCACATACTGAGAGATATATAGGCCATTAGACTGTGGTCTCTTTGTACAAAATATTGAATGAGTACATCTAATTTTACGAGTATAATGAATATAATCATAAGAGGGATTTATGTCACAGAGACTCCAAAAGCAATTGAAGTTATCATCTGTGGTATTGAACTTTGAATTTATATTTGAATATGCTTTGTGGTACATACGAATGGACCGTAGTATCTGTTCATTTTGACTTGCTTACTCTGTATCTTTCTTGTCCATTAGTGGATATAAATGATATCATCTTAGGCACTGATGAAAATTGATAAGTCTTGATATGAGCTGGTTTAATTCTATGAAAATTCTGTTCATATTTGGAGGTATTGTGTTTGGCTTTAAAAACACCTGCCAGGTCAGAGTAAACAAATACAGGGTATTTCTTGACAAAAAATAGTTAAGATAAATGTAAATAAATACTTGCATATTACCTTCATTAGTGTTGGAACTTGGAATTTCTGTCCTCAGAAGCCACTGTCTGTGACAGTCTCCTGGATTTGGCTGAGGGAATCTAGTGCAGCGATGGCGGAAGTGTCACTCCCCCATGGCCGACATCTCCAATCTGCCTTGGTATTCTTTCTGGCTGAACCTAGCTCAGTTCTTTCAGCCTTGGATGCATCTTGGCATTACCTGAGAAACTTAAGGGAAAAAAAAGATGCCTGGTCTCACCCTCACCCCCAGATTCTGATTTAATTGGGGCTGGAGTGTGGACTCCATGTGGGGATTTTTAAAAGCTCCCCAGGGAATGCTAATGTACAGTCAGGGTGGAGAACCACTGGCTACTACTACTGGTGGATAAGACTTGATATGTGAACTGAAATCTATTTCAGTTTTCTGTCTAGTGAGGTGGTTTATTAACCATGTCATAATATATGAAAATTTAAAAATGATGTACAATTTGAATGGATAGAGAATACTTATCATTGGAATTTGAGAGTCCAGATATAACCTGGGGGTGATTAGGTTGTGCCAGTATTTTGTGACATTTTTTAGGGAATTAGTTTCACAGGATAGCTAGCAAGGTGAGTGAGCCTGGAACAGGAGGTGGTCGTACTGGCGTGGGAATACTCAAATACTGGAGGCCCCAAGGTACAGCGCTGTTGTTATGGAGGATGAGAGGGGTGAAAAGAAGAGAGCAAAATGAGAATGAGCTCTGGCTCTGGGAGACTTGCAGTAAAGGGGTGGAATGGGGAGTCAGGATGGGATCTAAGTCTTGAGGCAGAAACTACTTCTTCCTTACCCGGCAGGTGTAGCTGGGGCTCATCCTTCTGTGAGATGTAAATAGTGGTAGTAAAATGGAATGAGAGGGGTCCCTTTTATATCCAAGCTTGTTCTCTGCCTAGTGGTAGAAGGCTCACGTACCTCTTATTAGAGCATTTCGGTTTTTTTTTTTAAATTAACAAAATTTTTTTTTTGGGGGGGAGAATATTGGGGTTTTTCCAGGACCCATCAGCTCCAAGTCAAGTCTTTGTTTTCAGTCTAGTTGTGGAGGGCGCAGCTCACTGGCCCATGTGGGGATCCAACCGGCGACCTTGGTGTTATGAGCACCGCACTCTAACCACTGAACCAACTGGCTGCCCACCGGCGGCTCAGCTCCAAGCTCAAGCCGTTGTTTCTCAGTGGCCCATGTGGGAATCAAACCAGCGACCTTGGTGTTAGGAACACTGTGCTCTAACCACTGAGCCCGGCGGCTCAGCTCCAAAGAGCATTTCTTAAGCTTTAGTGAATAAGAATCACCTGGGAGCACTTGCTAAAAATATAAATTTCTGGACTCACTCCCGAAGTTTCTGGTTTACAACTGCTGGGATAGGGCTCAGGAATCTGTATTTTTAATAAGAACCTTGGTCAAGGTTAACCATATTTTTTTGTTTGCTTACCATCTTTGCAGTGTTTGTCCTGTCTTTATTACTATTTTTTATTTAGTGCTTTTTAAAAAATTGACTTACTTTAAAAAAATAGAATCTTATTTTAAAATGAAGCTCTCACTGCCATACATGGAAAACATATCACTTGCAATAAAAAAATAAAACAAAACTGTAAAAAGTAAATACATAGCTATTTACAAAAGGTCATATATATATGTATCGCTGAAGAATTATCTTGACTATCATTTTGAGAAATATGTCTTTTGTGATTCTGATACAAATAGTTTTTTTCATCATACTTGGAAATATAGACAAATACAGACAAAAACTTTCATTTAGACTGAGTGGTTTTCAGTTCCGGTTGCATAATAGAATTGTATGAGGAGCTTTTAAAAGGTACTTTTGGCTAGTCCCCACCCCCAATAAATCTGATTTTATTGATGTTTAATAGGACCTGGGCATCAGTATTTTAAAAACTTCCCAGGTAATCATAATGTATATTTTGGATTGAGAATTTAGAGATTAGAAAAGGATAATGTAAGTAGACTAAGAAGCATAAATTCATGAGTGCTAAAGAATTTATCTGAGTAGAATTAGAAGTAAGGAAGACAGTGGCCACCTTGGGGTGTGGTAGGAAGGAGGGAAAAGAAGGTGAATTGGTAAAGCACCAAGACTTTATTTACCCCTGCCCCACCTTGTGTCTTGTTTTTCTGTTCATAGTCAATGGTAAGATCTTTCATCTAGTCAGAGGGTCTTCAAACTTAAGTGTGCATCAGAATTGCATGGAGGGTTTGTTAAAAACTCCAATTGCTGGGTCCCACTCCCAGAGTTTTTGATTCAGCAGATCTGGGATGGGGCCCAAGAATTTGTATTTCTAACAATTTCCCAGGTGATGCTTATGCTGCTGTCCAGGTATCACCCTTGAAGAAACACTAATCTAGTCAACTAAGCTAGAAACCTAGAACATTAGACTTAGATTTTTCTCTCCATTATGTAGAACACTTTAAAAATAATAAAACAAACCCAAACCCAAACCCATGTATCCATCACCTAGAATTAGCAAGTGTTAATAGTATGTGGAGAAATACTCACTATGAATTAATATTACCATTTTGGTCATATTAGGCCGCTGTACCTTGATTCACACTTTTGAATGCAAGGGTAAAATATGGTAACTTTCTGGGCTTGAGATCAGTGCTCTTTAGATTAAACTACTATAATCTTGAAGAGACAACTATGCTTCATTAACTTGTTTGATCAGTCTTTTAGGCAACAAAGTGAAATAAGGAGAGAGAAAAAGTTTAATCTAGATTATATGCTCAATCCTGAGAAAAACATTAAAGGTGTTACGTATTTAAAAAAAAAACTGAATTTGTTAGGTGCAGTCATTTTATCCTTTGTTCTTCTATTTAAATAGTTTGTTTATTTGCATAGTGCACAGAATTAATAAGCTGAATCTACTTGTGTGTCTAGAAACCTGGGAGGAGAAAGGGTAAACTGTTATCAATGGTCGTATAAAAAGTTTGACAGTGTTGTGAAAACATAAGCACTCACAACCTGAAGGGATAACTATATCATTTGTTCAGTTTTAAAACTGCTTATTCTCCCTAAATATAACTGACATTTTGCACAAATATATGGGTAAAGAGGAAAAAAGAATTGATGACATTTTTCATTCAACAAACACTGAATTCAGTGCCATCAACTTGATTCTGGAACAGTTGAGGTAGTTTTGATTAGTAATGCTTTAAATAGGTGCTTCAATATGGTAGAGAGGTCCACAGCCAAGTTTGTTTTGTGAGATAGAAATGATGCTGTTTTTATATTTTTTGAAGGACATTATTAATCACCTCTGTGTATTTTTTCATCATGGAGTTAATATCAGCCTTCCCTGAACTTGCTAGCTTCTGTGAATTTTCTTTACCGTTCTTTGAAGTGAGTATTTGTGCATGGCTTTGGAAAGTATGGACTAACTGTCTGAGGAAAGTCCTTGTATGGCTTCAGTTTGTTCCCCTTCCTCCATTCCTCCCTTTCATCCATCCATCCATCCATTCTTCATATCACATTATTTCCTGTAGTTATCTCCTTGACGCACTTGTTTGTTTCTACTTTCATTCCAGACTCTCTTCCTGTTTGCTTTCTTTCTTGTTCCCTCTTGCTAGCCCTCTTTATCTTCATTCATAGGAAAATACTCTTTTCCATTTTTCTTTCACCAGGGAGGTCAGCTTGTATTTGCAGCTCACATGCTAAGAATATGCAAGTTGTAAAAGACAAGTAAAAGCAGAGACCTTGCTTGCAGATTACTGAGGAATTTGCTCCAGTTTTCATACAGTCTGGGGATTTGGTCTCTGCTCTTTGGAAACCACGTTGTTTTTTCCTTTCTTCCTTGCAAATGGGAGTGTGGGCTTTAAGCTACCTTAACTTTCTAGGTAGTATTTGCTCGACTTTTAATTGTTTGCAGTAATTAGGATCAGCATGTCAAAGCACACTAGCTATATTATCGCTAGTATTCTGGTCGTCTTGATTCAGTAACAAATAAATAGGTTATTGTTTTTAATTGAATTCCCCATATTCATGGATAAGGATCTGAAAATTCACAGAGAGGAAATTATTTTAAATGTTGTGTGCTATGAAAACCACGTATTCAAAGTTGGAACTACCACAGTTCTGATTTCAGGAGGATTAGCCAAACTTTGAAATGTCAGGTCAGTGGTTTAACTGACTTCCTTCCTTGTAGAGGGCTGCTCAGGCCAAGCGCCTTTCCAGGACCTGGGCACACTGTGTAGTGTGACGAGCATCACAGAGAAATTGGCTGTGGTTAGGAGCGGAGCTGCATGTTGCCAGCCCTCTAGGATGTTTGTTTTTGCCTATCCTTTGTGTGTCACTAGGATTTTTGTTCCATCCCTCTTTTTAAAAAGATTCACTTAGTTTATTCGTTGCCTGTTTGTATATTTACTGGACCTTAGATAGTGAAGTCAAGGTTCAGCATTCAGACAAAGTGGGTGGCAGTGTCAGCTGTTTTACTTGTGGCATGTCGCTGTGTGTTATCTAGGGTGGAATGCTTTGTGGGCATCTATGGTTTCCTGATGGGAGGAAGGATGAGAGAAAGGACCTTTGTTTGTGCATATTCTCTATTTCTCTGTTTCTCAACATAGCATTGTCTAACCAGTCTATCAATAAATATTTATTGAGTGCCTACTGTGAATGCCCCGTGGTATGCTGGGTGCTTTGAGGGACTTTTTTTTTTTTTTTAAAGAAAAGGGGAGGAAGGTAAAAAAGAAACAGACATGCATTTGAGAACTTTAAAATGATGTTATCATGAAATGAAATGTATATAGCAAGAGGGTTTCATAAACGTGAATTTTTCAAGGGGCAGAATTCTAGAGTATTTTGGCCTTTACTTGCTTCAAGATCATAAGAGTTAGGTATTTCTTCGCTGAGGTCCAACTTGTTTTTGTAAGTGGAATATAATTTAATGTTAAGGATTTCTTTAAATTTGGTGTTTTATGTGTAGATTTAAAAAAATCAGTATATCTTAAAATATGTAATGTATTTCCCAAAATTTTAGGATTTAAAAAAAAATTAGTGAAATGGAAACATATTCATAATATATTAGGGGAATGTTATATATTTGGTACATATGCTATGATTAATCTTTTGGAAGCAGTATAGAATCAGTATAACCTAATGTTAAAGTGCAAACTATGGAGTCAGACTGCTAGGTGGTTCTGCCAGTTATTATCCTTAACTGGAAAATATAAAAAGGAAAAGTAGGTTCCTTTTTTTCTCTGTGTTGGTTTCCTTATTTGTAAAATGAAAATAATAATAGTGCGTCATGATGGAGATGTGAGGATTGTATGAGTTAAAATACATAGAGCATTTGGAATAGTGACTGGCATGTGGTTAGCACTGGTTACATGTTAGCTATTGTTTTTATCATAATCTTCTTTTTCATAAGTGAATTTTAGCATAGGAAAAATGTCTTGAAGGATAACCACCAAAATGTTTTCACTGATTTTTCTCAGATTAGGATTCCGGGTTTTTTTTTTTTTAATCTATAATTTTTTCCTTATAATGGACATGTATTTCTTATATAGGAAAGTAAAAGATAAAGAATAAGGTTTTAGTCTGAACGTTTGTATGAATTGTTACATGACAAAAGCTAAAATTAGTTGCTAATAAGTTAGTAAATATTTGAGTGAAATTTTATGGCTTATAGAGGTGATTTCATGTTTAGGTTGTATAGGAAACATGGTACAAATACAGAGGAAAAAAAAGTCATAAAGGTTTTCTCGTTCAGCTCTCCACCACCTTCTTCACAGTATCCCTGAAAAATACAATACCAACATTAAATTTGCAGTGACTGGTTATTTACTATGTCTTAACGTAATTTATTCAATTAAAAAAAATGGGTAGACATGTAAGTATGACGAAATTTTGTTAGATGCAATTAGACCTGACTCTGTGTAACTACTTGACATTTATCCTAGGTATTCAGTTTGGAGCCAGGTAAAATAAATCGAATGAATGCTTCTTCCAGAATAATGATATGATAGAAAAGGAATTTACCAAATGGATATTTAGTAGCTCACAGAATTGCTGGTAGGCTGGATAATTAGGCATGAGGCTTAGCTTCTACAATGTTCAAAATTATGCTGATGAGGAAACCTCCACTATTGCCATTGCTTCACTGAATGCTAGAGCAAATACTTTAGTTGGTGCTTTGATGTTACTTCTGAGCCAAGAATCGACCTTGTAATCACTGGGAAACTGCTGCTGGAATCATCCATCTGTCTGTCACCACCTACACCAGCAAAAATGGAAATATATCCTCTTGTTCCTCGATTCCATCTCAATCTTATATGCATATATCCTATTGGCAGATTGGCAGAGTCTGGATCACATGCCTGGGTCTAGCTACAATGGAGTATAGGTATTTGAGTTTTCAGTCTTAGCATTGGGGAAGCAGGACTCAACAAGGGGATTCTTCACATGTAGGAAGACTACTTAAAAGATTGTGAGCACAAGCACATGAAAAGATATTCAACATTATTTGTCATTATTGGTGAAATGCAAATCAAAGTCACAATGAGGCACCACTTCACACCTACTAGGATGGTTAGAATGGTGAAAAAAGAAAAAGGGAAATAACAAGTTTTGGCAAGGACATAGCGAAACTGGAGCCATTGTACATAGCTAATGAAAATGTAAAATGGTTCAGCCACTGTGGAAAATAGTTTGGCAGTTTCTCAAAAAGTTAAATGCAGGATTACCATGTGACCCTGCATTTTCATTCTTAGCTATATACCCAGAAGAATTGAGAACCGATTCTCAAACTAGTACATGCATGTACATGTTTATAGCAGCATGATTTACAGTAACCAAAAGGTGGGAATAATCCACATGTCTGTCAGTGGACGAATGGATAAACAAAATGTGCCAGATACATACAACAGAATGTTATTCAAACATAAAAAGGAATGAAGTTCTGATACATACTATGATGTGAGTGTATCTCCAAAACATATTAAGTGAAGGAAGCCAGATACAAAAGGTCACATATTGTATGAATCTACTGATGTGAAATATAATAGATAAATCTAAGAGATAGAACACCAGTTGGTAGTTGCCAGGGGCTGTGGGAAGGGAGGTGTGGGGAGAAACTGCTTAATGGGTAAGGAGTTTTACTTTGGAGTGATGGAAACATTTTGGAACTAGATAAAGATGATTGTACAATCTTGTGAACGTCCTAAATGTCTCTGAATTGTTCACTTTAAAATGGTTAATTTTGGTTCAAGATGGCAGCATAGGAGGCGCTGAACTTGCCCCCTCCCAAGGACACATTGAATGTACACCCACATTTAGAGCAGTTCCTCCTAAGAGACAACCAACGGCCAATTGAACATCTACGCGAGAGAAGGCTACATAGAGATTGTTGGGGAAGCACAGGAGCTCTCTGGGAGTTGAAGGAACACTCCAGTACTGGAGGAACCAGAAAGTGCTATTGTTTATATATTTCCTCTGCACTTGGTTAACAGGCGGGAACTCTATCCAGGTGCTCTGGTTGACCTGCAGGGCTGCGGTAGCGCTTCCCCAGACACCCCTTTAGGGCTAGGGCTTGTAGGAACAGGAGTATGCCATAGCACACGTGCACATGGCCCCTCCTCCCGGAGATTGATCTAGCAGGTATGGCAGGGTACATCTGCATACATCTACTGGGCTCTGCATGCACAAGGGCTCTCCTTGCCCAGAGAGAGTGCAGAACCAGCAAAGTGCTGTGGTGCACACACAACGGGCTGCCCTGTATGAAGAAAGTGTGGAACGAGTAGGACACTGAGATGCTCAGGGTAGCCCTGCCCAGACCTGGCTCAGGCAACAGACAAAGCAACACAGTGTGCTGCAAGTACAGTGGGCAGCCCTGCCTGGATCAGAGGGCAAGGAGGAGCATACACATCAGGCTGCCCTGCCCCAAATCAGTTCTGGCCGTGGTCAGCTAGAATAATAGAGAGCTGCGACACGTACATGTGCCAGGTTGCTGTGCCTGGAACCCACTCCTTGTCGGGCAGTGCACCAGGCACCACACGTGCTTGCTCTGACTACAACCAGCCTGCCAAAACCATTCAGCACACAGTCTACACAGAGGCCACTTTTTCAAGATAAGAAGAGATAGCTATTTCATCTTACTGATAGGAACTAACACAGGAAGTCAAACAAGATGGAGTGATAGAAGATTATGGCCCAAATGAAGTAACATGAAAGAACTCGAGAAAAACCCTTGAAATGGAGATACATAATTTGCCTGATAAAGATTTCAAAAAAACGGTCATAAAGATGCTCAACAAACTTCAGAGTAGAGTAGAAGAACTCCGAGAGCACTTCAACAAAGAGTTTGAAGATATAATAAAGAACCAATCAGAGATGAAGAATACAATAACCAAAATAAAAATTACATCAGAAGGGATTGACAGCAGATTAGATAACACAGAAAAATGGATTAGCTACCTGGAAGACAAAGTAGTGGAAATCACCCAATTAGAACAGCAAAATGAAAAAAAAATTTAAAAATGAGTATAGTGTAAGGGAACTCTGGGATAACATCAAACACTCTTTTCACGTGATAGGGATTCCAGAAGGCGAGCACAGAGAGAAAAGGGCAGAAAGTATATTTGAATAAGTAATGGCTGAAAACTTTTCTAATATGGGGAAAGAAACTGACATCTAAGTCCAGGAAGCACAGAGAGTTCCAAACAAGGTGAAATCAAATGGGCCCACACTGAGACATATTGTAAGTAAAATGGGAAAAGTTAAGGATACAGAGATAATCTTGAAGGCAGCAAGAAGGAAACAAGAAGTCACATACAAGGGAGACCCCATAAGGTAATCAGCTGATTTCTCAACAGCAACTTTACAGGCCAGAAAGGAGAGGCAGGAAATACTTAAAGTGCTGAAAGAAAGGAACATACAAGCTAGAATACTATATTTGGTGAGGTTATTATTCAGAATTGAAGAAGAGAGAAAGAATTTTCTAGATGAGCAAAAACTAAAGGAGTTCACCACCAGTAAACCAGCTTCACAAGAAATGTTAAACAGCCTTTTTTATGTGGAAAAGAAAAGGCCATAACCAGAAATCAGAAAATACAGGAAAGAAAAATATCTCACCAGTAAAGCCAAATATATAATGAACACCATGAATCAATCGTGTAAGAAGCTAATAGCAAGGTTAAAAAAGAAAACTAGCAAAATCAACTATAACTGCAATAAACGGGGTACACAAAACAAAAAGATATAAAACATGATGTCAGAAATATAAAGCGCGGAGTGGTGGGCATGTAAAAATGTAGTGCTTTTAGAATGCATTTGAACTTAAATGCCTATCAGCTTCAAATAGTCTGCTGTAGATGGATCTATATGAACTTCATTGTAAACACAACCCAAAAACCTACAAAAAAATACACAAAAAAATAAAGAGAAGTGAGGCCAAGCAAAACACTAAAGAAAACCAGCAAGTTAAAAGGAAAGAGTTCAAGAGAAGAAAGGAACAGAGGAGAGAACAAAAACAACCAAAAAACAGTGAACAAAATTGCAATAAGCATATACCTATGAATAATCACTTTAAATGTAAATGGACCAAATGCTCTAATAAAAGACATAAGGTGGTTGAATGGATAAGAAAACAAGACCCACCTATATGCTGCATACAAGAAACTCACTTTAGATCGAAAGACACACGCGGACTACAAGTGAAGTGATGGAAAAAGATATTCCATACAAATAGAAATGAAAAGGAAACTGGGGTAGAAATACTCAGACAAAATAGACTTTAAAACAAAAAATGCAGATGTCAGAAGCATGGCGTCATGAGAGATTCCCTTGAATTTACAGCAAGTCGAACAGTTTATAATTCAACAAAGGATTCCGTATGCAACACACAAACACATCTGAGAGATCCGCACTATAAAACATCTGAAGGTGGGTGAATCAGGGTGAATGGGAGGAAGAAAGAGAGAAGAGCAGAGAACAGGTGCCGTGGACACAGCCTGGAGCTCACTGCAGGTCTTAGGACAGGGGAGGAATGAGGCTGCATGGGTGTTCTCTGTAGGCCCGAGCATTCCTGCCTGAGTGATCAGCGTATGAGTATATTGAGACTGAACCATTGATCGGGGCAGAGACTGAATACAGAAGTGTGACACCTGTGTTCTGTCAGCCACCGCTGCCAGGCAGAAAACAAAGCCACAGAACTTGGCTTCCTCCCTACAACTTCTCAGAGCTAGCAGAAGAAACTGTAGCAGTGAGTGTCAGGTTAACAAGCAAAATGTCTACAGCCCTGAGAACTGGAGAGACAGCTCCTGAGTGGTAGATAAACACTCACTAAACCCGTGATGGGTGAAGGTACAGAGGTGCAGCAAGCAGCTGAGGGTAGGAGAACAAAGCCAAAAACACACCAGCAACCCCTTCCAGCCCACCTCACCCCTCCTATCAAGGCTGATCCAACAGGGGCAGCTGGGACACTTTAGGAAGTACAGCACTATGTCTGGCCACTCGGGCAGTGCTGGGATTTCAGGGGCTCAGAACCCCATCGCCCAGGACATCTTCCACTGGGGGTGGTGCTCTGGGACCGAGGCAACCTGGTCATAGAGGAGAGGCCCACCTTCCCAAGGAATACAAGGCATTCTTCACTGCCCAGCAGAGATCTGAGAAGCTGAAGTGCAAGAAAAAATAAAACACTTGTGCTTTAGTGCCACCTACTGGAAAACAAAAGAAAAACCTCATCAACCTGCTAAAGAGGTATCACTCTTAAAAAAAAAAAAAACCCAAAAAAACCCAAAAACAAAAAACATTCATTTCCATAAATGCCTGGGCAGAGAAATAATCCATCAAATACCATGAGTAACCAAGGGAATAAGTCGACTCAGAAAGAAAATAAAAAATCTCCAGAAAATAAAGACATGGAAATATGTGATTTAAATGATAGAGAATTCAAGATTTCAGTGCTGAAAAAAATCAATGAGATGCAAGACAACTCAGATAGGCATTTCATTGAACTCAGAAATAAAATCATGAACAAAAGGAATACTTTACCAAAGTCATAGAAGCTTTTAACAAGAACCAAATTGAAATTCTGGAGCTGAAGACCTCAATAAAAGAGGAAAAGAATGAAATAGTAAAAAAAAAAAAAAAAAAAAAATGAAATAGTGAGCTTAGAAAGTACAGCTGAGCAGAGGAGTCAAGAATTGGTGGTATTGATAGAATTCTGGAAAAGATGCAGATGTAAGAAGAGAGACTTGAGAGTAAAAAAATGAAAGAACTCTACAAGAACTATCTGATTCCATTAGAAAGAGCAACATAAGAATAACAAGTGTACTAGAAGGAGAAGAGAGAGAGAGAGAGAGACAGTGAGCCTATTCAAACAAATAGTAGAACTTCCCAAACCTATGGAAAGAACTGGATCCTAGAATCCAAGAAGTAAACAGACCACCTAATTATCTCAATCCAAAAAGGCCTTCTCCAAGACACATTATATTGAAGCTGTCAAAGATTAATGACGAAGAAAGAATTTTCAAGGCATCCAGAGAAAAAAGATGGTAACTTATAAAGGAAATTCCATTAGATTTTCATCAGATTTGCCAGCAGAAACTCTACAGACTGGGAGGGATTGGGATCAAATATTCAAAGTATTGAAAGCGAGAAATTACCAGACAAGAATAATATACTCAGCAAAGTTATCCTTTAGATATGAAGAAGAAATAATTTCGACCTTTCTAGACATACAGAAGCTGAGGGAATTTTCCACCATAAGGTCTGAATTACAGAAAATACTAAAGGGTTATTCTATCTGAAACAAAAAGACAAAAGGGTACAAAACTATGAGTGTGATGACTAACAGAAAGACAGAAGCAGGAAATTGTGACCCTTATTCAGAATAGGGCACTATACACTTAAGTACACCATAAAGGTTAAAGGAGGTAAAAACAAACAAAAAGAGAAGACAGTAGCTACTGCAACTCGGAAATGAACTCAAAGCATAAATAGGGTAATTTGTGGCAACAAAAACATAAAAGGGGTTAGGGTAAAGGTCTGAATTTGCAACAGGGAATGGAGGTAAGATGCGTATAGAAGAAAAAGGATGACTATATACATGAAACTTTCTTTTTCTGAGTTTGTGTGGTTTGGTAACCACACCAAACAACAACAACAAAAACCAAACAAACTCAGAACTGAGACACATAACATAAAAAAAGAGGAAACAGGAAAAAGATAATTGAATACCACCAAAGTAAAATAACAGAAACACAAAGGCATAGAAACAATGGAAACACCAAACTACCAGAAAACAAAATATAAAATGGCTGTAGGAAATCCTAATATATCATGGACCGAACTCACTAATCAAAAGACACAGAGTAGCAGATTGGATCAAAAAACAAAACCCAAGCATATGTTGCCTTCAAGAGACACATCTTAGTTGCAAGGACAAATATAGTCTCAAAGTGGAAGGGTGGAAAACAGTACTCCAAGCAAATGGCACAGAAAACCAGGTGTAGCCATCCTGACAAAATAGATTTCAAGGTAAAAAAGGTAACAAGAGACAAAGATGGACATTTCATAATGATAAAGGTGACAATACCTCAAGAGGACCTAACACTTATTAATATATGTGCTCTCAAACAAGGAGCTCCAAAATACGTAAGGCAACTGCTAACAGACCTAAAGGGAAAAACTGATAAAAACACAATTATAGGGCCGGCCCGGTGGCTCAGGCAGTTGGAGCTCCATGCTCCTAACTCTGAAGGCTGCCGGTTCGATTCCCACATGAGCCAGTGGGCTCTCAACCACAAGGTTGCCAGTTCAACTCCTCGAGTCCCACAAGGGATGGTGGGCAGCGCCCCCTGCAGCTAAGATTGAACACGGCACCTTGAGCTGAGCTGCCTCCCGGATGGCTCAGTTGGTTGGAGCACATCCTCTCAACAACAAGGTTGCCGGTTCGACTCCCGCAAGGGATAGTGGGGTGCGCCCCCTGCAACTAGCAATGGCAACTGGACCTGGAGCTGAGCTGCACCCTCCACAACTAAGACTGGAAGGACAACAACTTGAAGCTGAACGGCACCCTCCACAACTGGGATTGAAGGGACAGCAACTTGACTTGGGAAAAAAAAAAAACCCACAATTATAGTTAGGACCTAAATACCCTTTTGACAGCTAGGTATATATCATCCAAATAGAAAAACAATAAGGAAATTTAGTCCTTAAATGACACATTAGACCAAATGGACATAATCAACATTTACAGAGCCTTTCATCCCAGAAAACCAGATTATACATTCTTCTCTAGTGCACATGGAAAATTCTCAGGGATAGACCATATGTTAAGACATACAGCTAGCTTAACCAAGTTTAAGAAGATTGAATTCATACCAAGCGTATTCTCTGACCACAGTGCTTTGAAATCGGAGATCAACTGCAAAAATGAAAATGGGAAACACCACAAACGTGGAGATTAAACAACATGTTACTAAAGAACGAGTGGTCAAAGAAGAAATAAAAGGAGAGATCAATTTACATAGAAACTAATAAATTAGAATGCAAATACAACATACCAAAACTTGGGATACAGCAAAAGCGATAATAAGAGGGAAGTTTACATCATTACAGCCCTATCTCAGGAAACAAGAACAATCCCAAATAAACAACCTAACATTATATCTTAAAGAACTAGAAAAATAACAAATGAAACCCAAAGTCAGCAGAAGGAAGGAAATAATAAAAATTAGAGCAAAGTTAAATGAAATGGAGGACAAATACGGAAAAAAATTAATGCAACAAAGAGCTGGTTCTTTGAAAAGAGTAATAAAATTGACCACCCTCTGGCTAGACTCATTAAGGTAAAAAGAGTAAAGACACAAACAAGATCAGAAATGAAAGAGGAGAAGTTCAACTGATACCTCAGAAATACAAAGGATCACACAAGAATACTATGGAAGACTATATACCACCAAATTCAATAATCCAGAAGAAATCAACAATTTTTTAAAAATATATAACCTTCCTAGACTCAATCACAAAGAACTGGAAAACCTAAATAGACCGAGCAACAGTAAGGAAATTGAAACAATCAGCAGAAACCTCCCAAAAAGCAAAAGTCTAGGACCAGATTGCTTCACTAGCGAATTCTACAAACATTCAAAGAGGATCTAACACTTGTCCTCCTCAAACTCTTCCAAAAAATTGAAGAAGAGGCAATACTCCCTAACTCATTTTATGAGGCCAACATAACCCTGACACCAAAACCCAGTAAGGATAAAACAAAAAAAGAAAACTATAAACCAGTATCTCTGATGGATACAGATTCAGACACCCTAAACAAAATACTAGCAAATCAAATGCAACAATACATTAAAAAGATTATACATCATGGTCAAATGGGGTTCATTCCAGGGGCACAAGGTAGGTTCAACATATGCAAATTGATCAGTGTGATAAACCACATAAAATAAAAGATAAAAACCATATGATCACATCAATAGGTGCAGGAAAAGCATTGGACAAGGTACAGCATCCATTTATGGTTAAAATTGTAATAAAATGGGTATAGAAGGAAAGTACCTCAATATAATAAAGGCCTATACAAGTCACCCTCAGCTAATATCATACTTAATGGTGAAAAACTAAAATCTTTCCCTCTAAAATCAGGAACAAGATCTTCACTGTTATTCAACATAGTATTGGAAATCCTAGCCAGAGCAATCAGTCAAGAGAAAGAAAAGGCATGTAAATTGGGATTGAAGAAATAAAATTGTCACTTTTTGCAGATGACTTGATACTTTATATAGAAAACCCTAAAGACTCCAGCAAAAGCTATTAGAAACAATAAACAAATACAGTGAAGCTGCAGGATACAAAATCAGTGTACAAAAATTTATTGTGTTCCTATACGTGTATACTAACAATTAAACTTTGGAAAAAGAAATGTAAAAACAATTCCTTTGCAATTGCAACAAAAAGAATAAAATACCTGGGAATAAACTTAACAAAGGTTGTGAAGGACCTTATACATTGAAAACTACAAGACATTCATTATTAAAAGAAATTGAAGAAGACACAAAGAAACAGTAAGATATTCCATGCTCATGGATTGGAAGAATCACTGTAGTTAAAATGGCCATATTGCCTAAAGCAATACAAAGATTTAATGCAATCCTCATCAAAATCCCAATGGCATTTTTAAAAGAAATTAATCAGATTTGTATGGAATCACAAAATATCCCTAATAGCCAAAGCAATCCTAAGGGGGAAGAAAACAAAAAACAATAAGGCCTGAGGTATTACTCCCTGACTTCAAATTATGCTACAAAGTGACAATAATCATAACACTATGGTATTGGCAGAAAAACACACAGACCAATAGAACAGAATTGAGAACCCAGAAATAAACATATATATCAGCAACTAATTTTCAACAAAGGAGCCAAAAACATGCAATGGAGAAAAGGAATCCTTTTCAATACATGGTGTTGGGAAAATTGGAAAGCCACGTGCAAAAGAATGAAACTAGACTGCTATTTGACGCCATATACCAAAATTAAAATGGATCAAAGACCTAAATATAAGACCTGAAACAATAACTGTATAGCAGAAAACATAGGCACTACACTTATGGATCTTGGTCTTAGAGAGGATTTTATGAACTTGACCTCAAAGGCAGGGGAAGTAAAAGCAAAAACAAATGAATGGGACTATATCAAACTAAAAAGTTTCTGCACCGCAAAAGAAACCATCAACCAAACAAAGAGGCAACCAACCAAACAGGAGAAGATATTTGCAAACAACACTTCCGAAAAGGGACTAGTATCCAAAATATTTAAAGAACTCCTACAACTCAACAAAAAACAATCTAATAAGAACTGGATAGAGGATGTGAACAGACATTTCTCCTAAGAAAACATACAAATGGCCAAAAGACATATAAAAAAAATGTTCAACTTCACTAGCTATTAGGGAAATGCAAATCAAAACCACAATGAGGTACTACTTCACACCTGTTAGAATGGCTGTCATCAACAGGACATGTAATAAGTGTTGGAGAGGTTATGGGGAAAAAGGAAACCTCATGCACTGTTGGCTGAATGTAAATTGTTACAGGAACTATGGAAAACAGTATGGTGGTTCCTCAACAAAGTAGGAATAAAACTTCCACGTTACCTAGCAATCCCTCTTCTGGATATCTACCCAAAAAAATCTGAAAACATTTATCCATAAAGATATATGTACCATTTCAGCATTTTATTTTTACATTGACTTTATTTTTTAAGATTTTTTTTTTTTTTTAAATTGGGGAAGGGGAACAGGACTTTATTGGGGAACAGTGTGCACTTCCAGGACTTTTTTCCAAGTCAGTCTTAGTTGTGGAGGGTGCTGTTCAGCTTCAAGTTGTCCTTTCACTCTTAGCTGTGGAGGACGCAACTCAGCTCCAGGTCCAGTTGCCATTGCTAGTTGCAGGGGGTGCAGCCCTACATCCTGTGTGGGAGTCGAACTGGCAACCTTGTGGTTGATAGGATGCGCTCCAACCAACTGAGCCATCTGGGAGCTCAGCGGCAGCTCAGCTCAAGGTTCTGTGTTCAATCTTAGTTGCTGGGGGCACTGCCCACCATCCCTTGCAGGACTCGAAGAGTTGAACTGGCAACCTTGTGGTTGAGAGCCCACTGGCCCATGTGGGAATTGAACCGGCAGCTTTCGGAGTTAGGAGCATGGAGCGCCAACCGCCTGAGCCACCGGGCCGGCCCCAGTTGCATGTTGTTAGTTGTAGGGGGCACAGCCCACCATCCCTTGCGGGAGTTGAACTGGCAACATTGTGGTTGAGAGTACGCGCTCCAACCAACTGATCCATCTTGGAGCTCAGCAGCAGCTCAGCTCAAGGTGCTGTGTTCAATCTTAGTTGTGGGGGGAGGAGCCCACCATCCCTTGAGGGAGTCGAGGAGTTGAACCAGCAACGATTGTGGTTGAGAGCCCACTGGCCCGTGTGGGAATCGAACCGGCAGCCTACGGAGTTAGGAGCTTGGAGCTCCAACCGCCTGAGCCACCGAGCCGGCCTCCTATTTTTTTAAGATTTTTATTAAAATATAGCTAACATACAAATTGTATTAGTTTCAGGTGTATATCATAGTTATTCAACAGTACCCACCTGGCACTATACATAGTGATTACCATATTACTGATTTTATTGTGTATGCTGACGAAGTGATCACCATCTGACACCATACCATGCTATCACAATATTATTGACTATATTCTACATGCTGTGTATTATATCCCCAAGACTTATTTGTTTTGTACCTGGAACTTTGAACTTCTTGTTCCCCATTTCTTTACCCCTTTTTAAAAAATTTTCAATTACAGTTGACATTCAATATTATTTTATATTAATTTTAGGTGTGTACAGCATAGTGATTAGACATTTATGTAATTTACAAAGTAATCCCCCTGACTAGTACCCACCTAGCATTATGCGTATTATTATCATATTATTGATTATATTCCCTGTGTTTTACTTTTACTTTACATCCCCATGACTATTTTATAACTACCAATTTTGTATTCTTAATCCCTTCACCTTTTTCACCCTGCTCCCAACCCCTCTCCAGTCTATCACCTTGATAGATCTAGTACCCATATGACACCATACATACTTATGTATGTATTACTGACGTATTATTGACGACATTCCTTATGGTATACCCTACATCCACATGACTACTATGTAACAACAACCAATTTGTACTTCTTAATCTCTTCCCCTTTTTCACTCATCCCACTCACCTCCATCCCATGTGGCAACCATCAAAATGTTCTCTGTATCTATGAGTTTGTTTTTGTTTTGTTTTGTTTTGTTTGTTTTGTTCTTTAGATTACACATACAGTGAAAATATACGTTTGTCTTTCATTGTCTGATTTACTACACACAACACAGTACCCTCTAGGTCCATCTATGTGTTGCAGGTGGCAAGATTTTATTCTTTTTTATGGCCGAGTAATATTCCATTGTACATATGTGCCACCTTTTCTTTATCCATTTACCCATTCAGGCACACACATCCAGGTTGCCTTCATATCTTGGCTGTTCATTGCAGCATTATTCATGGGGGTCAAGACATGGAAACAACCGAAATGTCCATTGGTAGATGAATGGATAAAGAAGATGTGGTACATATATACAATGGAATGTCACTCAGCAATAAAAAAGAATAAAATCTTGACATTTGTAACAACATGGATGGGCCAACAGGGTATTGTTCTAAGTGAAATAAGTTGGACGGAGAAAGACAAATACTGCCTGATTTCATTTATATGTGGAATTTAAAAAAGTAACCAAATGAACAAACAAAAAGAGAACAAAAACAGACTCATACCGTGTTTCCCCGAAAATAAGACCTAGCCAGACAATCAGCTCTAATGTGTCTTTTGGAGCAAAAATTAATATAAGACCCAGTATTTATATTATGTTATATTATATCATATCATATGATATCATACCCAGGTATTATATTATATTACATTATATATTACATTATAATACACAATATATTATATATTATATTATATTATACTATATTATATTATATTTATATTATACCCAGTCTTACTTTACTGTATTTTATTATAAGTAAAATTTATAAGTATTTTAAAATTTGTAAGTATTTTACTTACAGTAAAATACTTTTTTAGTAGTAAAATACTATTTTACTATAACTATTTTACTTATAGTAAAATAAGACCGGGTCTTATATTAATTTTTCTCCAAAAGACATGTTAGAGCTGATTGTCCAGCTGGGTCTTATTTTCGGGGAAACATGGTAGACACAAAGAACAAACTGATAGTTACTAACAGAGAGGAGGGGAGTGAAGAAATAGGTGAAAAAGGTGAAGGAAAATATAGTCAATAATAGAGTGATAACTTAGCAAGGTGTCAGATGGTTACTAGACTTCGTGTTTTGAACACTTAAGTTATATAAATGTCCAATCACTATGTTGTACACCTGAAACTAATATAATATTGTATGCCAACTATACTTTAAAGTAAAATGGTTAATTTTATGTTATGTGTGTTTTAACATAAAATTATTTTTTTAAAGTTTATGAAGAGCCATTAAAACATGTTTACTGCAAATATGATTATAACTTATTTTTGAGTATTTACATGCTGAAGGCTTCACATTTATTGATTCTAATCTTTAAGGCAGCATCGCAAGATAAGTATTAGGAATGGGAAAAACAAAGAAGTATTTTAGTGGGTTTTAAAAAGTCTTAGCAGTTTAAAATACTGACTTGGAATCACTTTAAACTTAAGTTTATCAATCAAATGAAGGAGTGAGGTCTTGAAATCTAATAAAATACTGACCAGTGGGGAGCATTCTTGTTATGGTTGTGTTTAGAACATTTAAGTCATAAATTTCGATTTGTTGTATGAATTTGATACTTGGGAAATTGCCAGCTTGAAGCATCTATCTGATTATCAACTTGTACTTTTCTGAATTCTGTGTTTTATCTTCCAGTTTTCAATATGTAGTTGAAAAGATGGGGTGTTTTTTTTGCCATAGAAAATGTATTTTCAACCTTATGTATTTGAAGTTTGATATTCTTGATTTAAAATAAACTGAAAGTTACACTCAAATTTTAACAAAAATATATCTGTGTTGTATGAAGTAATTTTAAATGGGTGATTTGTTTGAAAGTAGTAGTAAATCAGTTTAGTTTTTTTTTTTTTTTTTTTTTAATTTGGCAAGGAATTTCGTTTTTGATGTTTTTTTCCCCCCCCAGTTGACTGGTCCTTTGAGAATACTATATGAATAAAGATTCACTTTCTTAGTATCCCTTTGACTTCAAAAACTGTGGTTATTTTTATGAAAACTTTTAATAACAGTTAGTAGTTAACAGTGATATTTCTTTTTAAGCCATTTAGTGACATCTAATATTTTGGATTATTTTGGCAATATACATTTTAATTTGGTATAAACTAAGCAGTTTTTTAAAATCATAACGCTTTGTAGAAATATATATTACACTATATATGCCTAATTAATCAAAACATACGTTTTACAGTAAAACATTTGGGAGAAATGGGAATATTTGGGAGAAATATTTCTCTCTATGGGAGATATTTTAAATTTTACTGTGTTTTACTGAAAAAAATGTTTGTCAACCTCTAAATTGATTTTATAGCTCATAACGAGTCAGCTTTAAAAGTCACGGTTTCAAATGTGCGTGTTCTTCTGTCCCATGGAGACCATTGGGGTCTATAAAATTTCACTGTAGCAAAGTTAGAGTTTGGTGATGACTAATCGAAACATGCAACTTTGTAACCAGAGCAGTTAACAGAAACAATAAATGGTACCTCAGGAGGTAGCCTGGACAGCCCCAGGATGGCAAGTCATTGTGGCTGGTGGCTGCTCTAGCAGATACTGAAAACTCACAAAAATAGTTGAGTAGAATGCTTGTTTGCAGGGCTGAAACAGTGCAGATGGATTTGGACCTCTGAGCGCAAGCGGAAGTGCATCTCTGAATGCATGCCGGAGTGCAGCCTGCCTTGAACAGAGAGCCCTGAATGCTTAGGAGTGGATGGTGTGCTCCCGCAGAATCCCTGGCTGCAGGGGCTCGCTTGTAGTTTTCCTAAAGTAGAGCTGAAAGGATTCCTGTTTATGCAGCAGGGTGTTTTCCTTTTCTGCTGAAGGCTGTTATTCTGCTTCTGCCCTTTGTTGTTCCTTTGCTCGGGGAAAAATTGCTACGAACTAACACAACTTTAATGGAGTGCTAGTTCTCTCTTTACCATGATCATATGTTAGCTAATTCAGCATGTAAGAATACGCTTTATAGCAAAACAGACTGTATGTGTGTCATTTGGAGCATGCCACTTTCACTCTGTTCCATTTAGCCAGTTTTTTAGAGTAATTGCTATAGTTGGTTATGTCAGCTTGACATTTTGATTTGAGATATCCTATTATAGATTTGTTCCAAATGTCAAACAGTGACTTCAGATTTTCTGAATGATAGGCATAAACTCTTACTAGTGCTGTTAGAACATAAGATGATTTTACAATGTCTTTGTTACTGTCTGTAAACTCGATGTGTATTGCTGAAATGAGTTTCTCTTGAGACGAGAGATTACATTTACATTGCCTAATGAAGCTTTTATGTATTGGTTTCAGGTTATTTGCACTTAAGTGAACTTTGAACTTGATTAGAAGTTTGATGACACTGGGTGGGGAAGGGATTTGCATAGCAGGCAGATTTTACATATGTGCTAAATATCAAGGAAGACTATTGGTAAACAGCTTTTAAATGTCCCTCATTAGTGTATATTTGAAGGGTCAGCCAATTTCTTAGTTTTTATGTACTAACTGTAGTAAACATTTAGTTTGATTGTAATCAAAGTTTCTTGACTGGAGACTAACTTTGCTCCTAACAGACTGACTCTGGAGTACATGGAAGGGCATATTATCAGACTAGTACTGCTAAGAATACTGATCTGTGTATTCTTTAAGAATATGTATTCCGTCTCTTTCATAAAGTATAATTGTGTCGTCTTCAGGAAGCAGACATTATATTTTAGCAGCGTTGCTTCTCTCTCCAAACACAGGGTGGATAATATAGTAATTTATAATCATTTTGATAACATTTTACTCGTTAAAAAGTAATAAATACATATGGTAAAACATTAAGAATACATAAATGTATGTAGAAAAGAATCTGTAATTCCATTTGTCATAGACATACCCAACTGGGATTATACCTAGTGTCTATTTGTATGTGTGTGTACACACACACACTCTTCGGAAGAATTACTTTTTAAAATTATATATGACATGAACATTTTCCCTGTTAGTAAATATTTTCAGAAATACTATGTTAAACAATTACATAAAATTGTCATACTTTTAGCCATTCTTTTGTTAGACATTAGGAGTTTAAAATTTTTTGTCATATGTCATACTATTATGGCCATCTTTGTTAATACATTTTCACATTTCTGATTATTTTCCTATGATAGGTAGCTAAAAATTTGAATCAATTGATCAAGGAGGATCAAAGGAATTATAGGAGAGTTTTTTCTATATGAATTTATGTATTTTTAAAATGCTTAACATATGTTTATTTAATGAGAAAATGTTACAAAAATGACTCTACAAATTACTATCTTTATTAGGTTTGTAGAAAAAAGCATTATTACTAAAAGATAGCCTCTGTTTCCTAAGGATGACACAATTGTGCTTATAAAATAAAAGAGATGAATGTACCTATTGACACATTGTTTTCCAGGAAGATTGGACCATTTTAGGTGATCACCAGCAGTGGGTAGTAAGAATGTCTGTTTCACCTTACCTGTTAATATAATATTCAAAAATCTTTTGCCTGAAAAAAATCTTTTGCCTTTTTATAGGTTAAAAAAGTATTATCTTGTTTTAATTTGCATTTTTTGTTTGCATTTTCATGTGTTTATTTGCCATTTGTACCTTATCTGTGAATTGTGTATACTTATTTGTTATTTTTGGGAGGAAATAGGAAGGTCTTAATATTTCATTAACTTCTATGGGCTCTTTATATAGCGAGGATAAAGTTTCTTCTGTCATATTTGTTGTAAGTAATTTTCAGCATTTGTCATTTGCTCAGTTTTTGTTTTTTTTGATGTACACAGTTCTACATTTCTAACTGTAATAAAATGTACTACACTTTTCTTTGAAATTTCTTACATTTCTTTTTTGTGTAGAAAGCTGTTCTGTATCTGCATATCATTAAATATGTGTATGTTTTCTTCTTTTTATTTTTTAATTTGAATTTTATTCTTGTTCTTCCTTGATCTTCCTGGAATTTATTTTGTAATTTTGTATGAGAACATACTTATTTTGATGTTTTTCTAATAATTGGAAAGCTTTTTTTAAATTTTATTGGGGAATATTGGGGAACAGTGAGTTTCTCCAGGGCCCATCAGCTCCAAGGCATTGTCCTTCAATGTAGTTGTGGAGGGCACAGTTCAGCTCCAAGTCCAGTCGCCGTTTTCAATCTTTAGTTGCAGGGAGCGCAGCCCACCATCCCATGCGGGAAGTGAACCGGCAACCTTGTGGTTGAGAGCTCCTGCTCTAACCAGCTGAGCCATCTGGCCGGCTCCCTTCCCCCCGCAACTCAGTGGCAGCTCATTATCTTCAGTCTAGTTGTGGAGGGCGCAGCCCACTGGCCCATGTGGGAATTGAACTGGCAACTCTGTTGTTCAGAGCTCACGCTGTAACCAACTGGGCCATCCAGCCACCCCTGGAAAGCTTTCTTAACACTGTGATGCATGACCTGTCCATCTCGTTTTGGTTTATGGCATTTCCTTTTCCTTTTTCTTTTTTTAATTTTTCAATTACAGTTGACATTCAGTATGATTTTACATTAGTTTCAGGTGTACAGCATAGTGTTAGACATTTTTATAATTTACAAAGTGATTCCCCCTAGTAAGTCTAGTACCCACCTGGCACCACACATAGTTATTACAGTACTATTGACTATATTCTCTATGCTGTACTTGACATCCCTGTGACTATTTTTTAACTACCAATCTGTATGTCTTCCTTTGCCATATTCACCCAGCCCCCCAACTCCACTCCCATCTGGCAACCATCAGTTTGTTCTCTGTAACTATAAATCCATTTCTGTTTTGTTTATTCATTGATTTTGTTCTTTAGATTTTTATGTAAAAGTGAAATCATGTGGTATTTGTCTTTCTCTGACTTATTTCACTTAGCGTAATACTCTCTAGGTCCATCCATGTTGTTGCAAATGTAAGATTTCATTCTTTTTTATGGCTGAGTAATATTCCATTGCATATACTCATATGTACCACATCTTCTTTATCCAGTCGTCTATTGGTGAGCACATAGATTGCTTCCATATATTGGCTATTGTGAATAATGTTACATTAAACATATGGATGCATATATCGTTTTGAATTAGTGTTTTGGATTTCTTTAGGTAATTACTCAGGAGTGCAATTTCTAGGTCATAAGATAGTTCTGTTTTTAATTTTTTGAGGAACCTCCATCCTGTTTTCCTTAGTGGCTGCACCAATTTGCAATCCCAACAGTGCATGAGGGTTCCCTTTTCTCCACATCCGCACCAACACTTGTTTGTTAATTTATTGATGATAGCTATTCTGACAGGTGTGAGGTGATACCTCATCGTTGTTTTCATTTGCATTTCTCTGATGATTAGTGACGGTGACCATCCTTTCATATGTCTGTTGGCCATCTGTATGTCCTCTTTAGAGAAATGTCTTTTCAAGTCCTCTGCCCGTTTTTTGATTGGAGTGTTTGTGTTTTTGGTGTTAAGTTCTATGAGCTCTTCATACATTTTGGATGTTAGCCCCTCATTGGATATATCATTGGTGAATATCTCCCAGTCAGAGGCTGTCTTTTTGTTTGTTGATGGTTTCCTTTGCCGTGTAAAACTTTTTTAGTTTGATGTAGTCCCATTTGTTTATTTTTTCTATTGTTTCCCTTGCCTGAGGAGATATATCAAGAAAAGTATTACTAAGAGCAATCAATGTCAGAGAGTTTACTGCCTATGTTTTCTTCTAGGGGTTTTATTGTTTCGGGTCTTACATTTAAGTCTTTAATCCATTTTGATTTTATTTTTATAGATGGTGTATGAAGGTGGTCTAGTTTCATTTTTTTTGTATGTGTTTCCGTCTAGTTTTCTTAACACCATTTATTGAACAGACTGTCTTTACGCCATTGTATATTCTTGCCTCCTTTGTCATAGATTAGTTAACCATGTAGGCATAGGTTTATTTCTGGGTTTTCTGTTCTGTTCCGTTGATCTATGTATCCACTTTTATGCCAGTACCATGCTGTTTTGAAAACTATAACCTTGTAGTATAGTTTGATATCAGGTAATATGATACTTCCAGTTTTGTTCTTTTTTCTCAAGATTGCTGTGGCTATTTGGGGTCTTTTGTGGTTCCATATAAGTTTTAGAATTATTTGTTCTAGTTCTGTGAAAAACGTCATTGGTATTTTGATAGGGATTGCACTAAATTTATAGATTGCTTTGGGTAGTATAGACATTTTAACTACAATTCTTCCTATCCATTAGCACGCTATATGCTTCCATTTATTTGTATCTTCTTCAGTTTCTTTCTTCAGTGTCTTAGAATTTTCCAAGTACAGGTCTTTTATCTCCTTGGTTAAATTTATTCCTAGGTATTTTATTTTATTTTTTTGATGCAATTGTAAGTGGGATTGTTTTAATTTCTCTGCTAGTTTGTTATTGGTGTATAAAAATGTGACCAATTTCTGAATATTAATTTCTGAATAGTATCCTGCTACTTTACTGAATTAATTTATTAGTTCTGGTAGTTTCTTGGTGGAAGCTTAAGGGTTCCCTCAATATACAGTATCATGTCATCTGCAAAAAATGGCAGTTTTATATTTTCCTTTATAATTTGGATGCCTTTTATTTTTTTGTCTGCTGTGGCTAGAACTTCCAATACAATGTTGTGGATAAGTGGTGAAAGTGGACATCCTTACCTTGTTCCTGATCTTAAGGAGAACACTTTCAGTTTTTCACGGTTGAGTATGATGTTAGTTGTGGGTTTGTCATGTATGGCCTTTAGTGTATTGAGGTATGCTCACTGTGTTCCCACTTTGCTGAGTTTTTGTGATAAATGGATGTTGCATTTTGTCAAATGCGTTTTCTGCATCTATTGCTTTGATCTTATGATTTTTAGCCTGCATTTTGTTTATGTGGTCTATCATGTTAATTGATTTGCAGATCAATTAACTGAACCAACCTTGCATCCCAGGAATAAATCCCACTTAATCATGTTGTATGATCTTTTTAATGTATTGCTGAATTCAGTATGCTAATTTTTGTTGAGGATTTTTACATCTATGTTCATTGGGGATATTGGCCTACAATTTTTGTTTTGTTTGTCTTTTTTGTAATGTCTTGTCTGGTGTTAGAATCAGGGTAATGCTGGCCTTGTAAAATGAGCTGGGAGCCCTCCCTCCTGTTGACTTTTTAAAAATAGTTTGAGAAGGATAGGTGTTAATTCTTCTTTGAATGTTTGGTAAAATTCACCTGTTAAGCCATCCGGCTTAACTGCAGGACTTCTGTTTGTTGGGAGTTTTTTGATAGTAGTAATCTGTGTGTTCAGATTTTCTGTTGCTTCTTGATACAATCTTGAGAGATTGTATGCTTCTAGAAATTTATCCATTTCTTCCAGATTGTCCAATTTGTCGGCATATAATTGTTCTTGGTATTTTCTTATAATCCTTTGTGTTTCTGTGTTGTCAGTTGTCACTTCTCCTTCATTTCTGATTTTATTATTTGGGTTCTCTCTTTTTCTTTTTTTCTTTTTCTTTTAAACTTTTATTTATTTTAAGTGTGTTTTTCCAGGAACCATCAGCTCCAAATCAAGTAATTGTTTCAATCTAGTTGTGGAGGGAGCAGCTCACAGTGGCCCATGTGGGGATTGAACTTGTAAACTTGGTGTTAAGAGCATTGCACTCTAACCAACTGAGCTAACCAGCTGCCCCCCTCTCTTTTTCTTGATGAGTCTGGTTAAAGTTACCAATTTTTGTTTCAAAGAAGTAGCTCTTGGTTTTATTGACCTTTTGTGTTGTTTGTTTTCAGACTCTATTTCATTTAATATCTGCTCTGATCTTAATTATTTCTTTCCTTCTACTCATTTTGGGCTTCACTGTTCTTTTTGTAGTTTCTTTAAATTTAAGGTTAGATTGTTGATTTGAGGATTTCTTGTTTCTTGAGGTAGGTCTGTATTGTTGTGAATTTCTCTCTTCGGACTGCTTTTGCTGTGCCCCGTAGATTTTGGGTCATAGTGTTTTTATTTTTATTTGTCTCAAGGTATCTTTTGATTTTTTCCTTTCTCATTGTTAACCCATTCATTGTTTAGTGGCATGTTATTTATCCTCCATGTGTTTGTGTGTTTTTCAGGTTTTTTTTGTAATCGATTTCTTGTTTCATACTATTGTGGTTGGAGAAGATGCTTGATATGATTTCAGTCTTCTTAAATTTATTGAGACTTGTTTTGTGACCTAACGTGGTATATCCTGGAAAATGTTTTATATGGCACTTACTTTTTCTTTAAGTACTTATTATAAGATGTGTTCCATTGATGTTTGTTTATATTCTTTTTCCAGCATTACATTGATTTAATTATAACAGGTTTATAATTTGTATTAATGGCTGGTTGGACAGTGAAAAAACATTTCCTTCAAATATACACATTTTCTGCCATTCTCAACGCTTTTTTTTTTTTTTTTTCTTTTTTCTGTCAGGGAGCTTTATTACAACGGCGGGCTCAGCGGGATCCTTCCCAAAAGACTGAACCTCAACTCTTCTTATGTACTGCCAGATATTATCCCACTGTTTCTTATGTGCTAGCTGCTTTAGGTCACAGCTTAAATGTTACTTTCTTAATCTTCCTTAACCACCTTATCTAATGTAGGAAAGTCTACTTCTAATCTGCCATGTTACCCTTTTTCTTCAGTAGCATTAATCACAATCGCTAAATAACATGCTTGACACTTTGTTACCTGTGTCTTTCATTGAAATTTCAGTTCTATGAGGGTATTTTGTTTATCTTGTTTACTGCTGTGTCTCTAGCACCTAACATGTAATCATTCAATAAATATTTTTTGATTTACTGAATAAATTACAAATGAAGTTTGGAAACATTTTTTTGTAACTCAAACCTACAAATTATTTTGGAAATATTTGATGTATGGCTTATTTCTCCATTGATTAGAACCTTATTATTAATACGTTGTTCATCAAAGTTTTATAGTTTTCTTCATTTAAGTCATACACTTTTTTTTGTCAAAGTTACTGCTGTGTAATTTGTATGTTTTCTGAGTAATTAAAAAAATGCAAACAATCTCAAGTTTAGAGAAAAGGTCCACAAACAAGGACCTTCTCCTACATGACCACAACATAGCCATCAAATTCAGAAAATAAACATTATTACACTACCGCTATCTAATACTCAGCCCCCACTGAAATTTTATCAGTAGTCCTGATAGTGATCTTTATAGAAAATTGTTCAGTTCAGAATCACAGGTTACATGTCTTTTCCAATCTAGGACAGTTCCTCAGTCTTTCTTTGACTTTCATGACCTTGACACTTCTAAAGATTACAGATCAGTAATATTATAAAGTATACTTCAGTTCAGTTTGGGTGTGTCTCATGCTTCATCATGATATATTCAAGGTGTATATTTTTGGAGAAAATATTACAGAAGTAATGCTTTATTCTCATCATTTCATCTTGTCAGGTGGAATGTGATTTTGATTTGTTTCATTATATCTCTTTGGTCACTTGATTAACATCAAGGCTTTTCTACTGTGCAGTTACTCTTTCCCTTTGTAATTAATAAGTATTTTATGAGGAGATACTTTGAGACTATATAAATATCACATTCTTCATCAAACTATATGAACTTACAGGTTCCTATATTTTCAGTAGATTGTATGCAACCATTCTTATTAATTTTGATGCTCAGTTTATCACAGAATTAGACAGTTGGAGCCTATTAAACCTTGTTCCTATGTCTGTTTGACATGTTCCTGTTATTTTTTGAGTACTTTCTGACATAATAAGAGAATCCAAACTCACCTTGTACTTTCCATGCTTCAGCCGGGAATCAGCCATTCCTTTAAGGAGCCTTGGTTCCTTTCAGTGGAAAATATTTAGAAGCGAAGATCTGAGCTTCAGTTATTCTTACTGCTATTGAAATGTTGCTACCCCCAGTCTCTCTCAATAGACAGAGCTAGGGAATATCTGTGTGTGTGCTCATGAGCATATTCATAAAAATACATATATACGAGGTCTGACAATTAAGTTCGCGAACTTGTTTTCATCGATGTTGCTAATCTTTTTTGATATCAGAGGGATTACTCATTATAAATTTGTACTAACTGGACACACAGTTAACCAAGTTTATTATTTGGAAGTGCTGAAAAGGCTGCGTGAAAAAGTTAAATGACCTCAACTTTCCGCTAGCAATTCATGGCTCTTGTATCACAACAATGCACCAGCTCACACAGCACTGTCTGTGAGGGAGTTTTTAGCCAGTAAACAAATAACTGTATTGGAACACCCGCCCTACTCACCTGATCTGGCTCCCAATGACTTCTTTCTTTACCTGAAGATAAATGAAATATTGAAAGGAAGACATTTTGATGACATTCATGACATCAAGGGTAATACAATGCCAGCTCTGATGGCCATTCCAGTAAAAGAGTTCCAAAATTGCTTTGAAGGGTGGACTAGGCGCTGGCAGCAGTGCACAGCTTCCCAAGGGGAGTACTTCGAAGGTGACCATAGTGATATTCAGCAATGAGGTATGTAGCACTTTTTCTAGGATGAGTTCGTGAACTTAATTGTCCTCGTATCTATACACAATTTATATCTATATTTATAATATTTAGTTTTATATATTAAAAACCATGCATTCACACTACTTTCGTTTTCAATCCAACACCACAGGATTCAGTGTAGTTCTTTTTTAAAATTTTCCACATTTGTAATTCCCTTTCTCCTTAAGAAACTTAGCTGCCATTATCTTAATGTGTTTGTATATTTAGTCAGTCTCTCTGTGACAGTCTTCCATCACTGCTGAGGCCCTTTCTCCAGTGTATCTGAATGTTATACCACAAACTATCAGATTTATTTTATTAACGAAAACAGAATTCTGAGTTTAAAATTACTAACACAGTGAGTTTTAAATATTATAAAGCTGAGGTATTAGAGTATTTTTCTCTTAGTGCACAGTGTTCCCTTACTAATATATACATATATCTATGTGTTTTTTTTTTATAGGACAGCTATAATAAAAGAAGCTAAGGATTTAAAATTGCTTGAGTGAGGAAGGAAATACTGTTCTAGGTTTTATTAACTCAGTTATTTAACATACCATTAGCTTTTCTTCGTTTCAGACTTTTCGCCCTCCTAAATATTTTGTTATGATTGCTAGCTTTGTGCCCCAATCAGTTTCTGTACTCAAAACCTGAAAGGAAGATAACTGAGCTCCTGTTACTCCTGCAGTTTCATCTCTATAGCTACATCCTGTTATCTTTGTGTTTGAGGAGAAAGGGTTAATTGTACCAGGGTAGCGTCGTTACTGCCATTGAAGCAGCATAGCCTTATAATCAGCAAGTTTTTGTTTGTTCGCTTAAGATTGCAACTGTGTCAACAGTGAAGAAAAGAAGTAAACTACATTAAAATCATATAGAGCTTTCTTTTTCATGAAAAGTAAAGTTTGGTCAATATGCTCACATTACTTGTAGTTTTCATTTTGATATGCCTGTGTGAAGGAAAATGCTAACTGAGCATCAAAAAAAAAATCTCACCAGCTTTTTCTCATTGAAATTAGTACGTTTAAAACTTTATTGTAAAATGCTTTTCGTATGCTATTGGTTATTTATAATTAATTACTACTTCTGTCATCATTGTGTCTGGTCCTCTCTGTGGTGATTATCTTCAGTTCAGCCTGTTGAGCGTTTGCTCCTCTGGTGCATCTAAAAACTCACAGGGACACTTAGCTTGAAACTCTGTGGCACTGATGTCCTAATACTTTGTCTTAAAATGGGACAAAGGTTTTACAGAACCTTGCAGATTTTGTGTCCCAGACACTGACTATCTTTTTCATTTAGGACATAATCAGATACGTACTGTGGACTATCCTTTTTAACTGCAACTTTGGAATTTATGCTCTTAAGTAATATTAAGTTAGTTCTCTTAAAGCATAGCATTTGCTAGTAGAAAGAATTTTCAATGGCAGATCAATCAGCAAATCAGCAAAGACAGGTTGAATTTTTTAAAGGCCTTAATCGTATTTGTCCTTTTATGTATTTTAAAATAGTGTGCTGTTGAATGGCTCTTGGGATTCTTATGACGTAGTGTGTGAAGCTGATGGTGATCAATAGTTGTCTTCATTTAGCAGTTCATTTAATGAAGAACATGAAAAATGGATTTGGAAGATTTGCGTGAAAGGAAATAACTTCTGAGGGGTTGATTGGTTTATTTGTCTTTGTACTGGCAAATAAGGAAATACAGTGTGTTGATAAGGACATTCATTTATTGAACAAATTGGGTAACAAATGGGTAACGTGGTGGCTTATCACACAACGGTTCCAATTATTTGTGCCAGTGTGTATTTTAAACATTTGTGGACGGTGTGGTGTGGACCTTGTGTTTCCTCTCTGCCTTCTAATTTTCTCTTCTACTTTTTGAAGAAGAGTTATTTTTCAGTGGATAAAGAGAGCTAATTGATTCATGACCATTATTTTAATTGAGGAATTTTCATAAATTATAAGGTTTCTGTTAGGGATTATGTTATCAGATAGGTTGTTTTGTTTTATTTCTCACATTTTTTACTTTGGTGAAGTTATAACCTATAATCCCAACGAATTGAAGGGACGATTGAGATGGTTCAGGCAGTGGTGTTTGAAAAAATTTTTAAAGCTACAGACCCCTTTTTTCAAACAAATATTACTCTGATATATAAACAAAAATTATTTAAGAAATAAAAGTAGAGAGAAGACAGAAGTGATGTGATTGAGACAGAAATGGGAGCTCAGATCCCCCAGTAGTGCCCTGCCAGGCATTCCCAGAAAATGTTCTTCAGAACCCCTAGGCTTCACAGAACCTGGTTTGATATCACTAATCACACCTCTCGATTTTACAAACAACAACAACCATAATAACTATTATTTATTTATAATTTACAATGTGATAGGTGCCCCCCCTACTTTATTCTAATTATTATAATAACCCTGCAGGTTAAGTTTCAGGGTGCTCATAGTATAGATTCATACATTAAGACTCACAGTGTTTATGTAACTTCACTGAAGTCACTCTGATGGAACAAGGAATTGAACCCAGAGGCAAATCTTTATTGGTCTTGTTCACCCTTAACCTTTTTTTAGTTTCTGTGACACCGTGTTTTCCTGATTTCCACCCATTTCCCTGACTGCTCTTGTCTCCTTTGCCAGCCTCTCATACTGTTCCCACCATTTCATGGAGGATCTACGACTGCCTCCTCCTACTCTATTTTCTTTTCCTAGGGAGGCTCATTCACTCTTGCGGCTTCAACGATATCTGTGTATCAAAACCTCCACATTTATATCTTTAGCTCATATCTTTCCTCCACGCTTCACACCCACAATTCCAGTTTCTCACTTGAAACCTTTTCTCAACATCTCAAAGTTACTTTAAATTCAACTCATGAGTTCTTTTCAATTCTGATTTTTCCTTATTTCCCCCTCATTTTTATTTATGGCATCACCACTTGTTCAGGGAATTTAAATCAGAAACTTCGGAATCTTCCTTGGTTCCCTCCCCCATTTCTCACCCTGCCAGTCAAATCTTGTTGATTTTTTTTTCTTCTCTTACGGTAAGTATTTCTCTGAGCCATCCCTTTTCCCACCCCCATTGCCACTGTCATACCGTAGTGTGGTCATCGTCATTGTTAGCTTAGATTATTGCTACAGTGTTCCAGTTTTCTCCAGTCTTTTTCTTTCCCCCTAATGTGTAGCCACATTTAGTTTTTAAAAATGCACATGTGTGTTTGAATCCCGGCTCTACCACTCACTAGTTATGTGGTCTTGGGAAAGTCGCTGACTCTGTCCTTCCTTAGTTTTCTTGTCTGTAAAATGGTTATAATAATTCTTACCCCATGTGATTGTTGTAAGAATTAAGTGAGGTAATATGTGCTCGGCACGTGGCAAGCACTTGATAAATATTAGTAATGGTGATGACACTCGGCTCAGAACTTTATAGTGGCTTCCTGCTGCCCTTAAAGTCCCTTAGAACCCTAGCCACACTTGCTTAAAGTTCTTTGTACTTCAGTCTCCTTAATTCCTCAACTGTGCCATGCCCCCTCCTTCTCCAGGGTCTTCACATAAGTTGTCCTCTCTTCACAGAAATGTGTCTTTAATAGTTAATAGAAGTTACTCATTATTCAAATCTCATTCAGCCCCCAACTGTCTTTCTTAGGTAATCTTTCTCTGAACCTCCCAACGTGGTTCGGGTGTTTTTGTTATGTTTATCTTACTACCTTGAATTTGGAGCTTATGTACCTGTTTGCAATTATAATTTTGTGTGTGTGTGTGTGTGTGTGTGTGTGTGTGCGTGCGCGCATTTTGATTGATAACTGTCTTATCTACTGTTACTTATCTTACCTACCTTTATGTGGCCAGACTATGTTGATTACAGCTTCCTCCCATTGTATCTCTAGCAAGGGGCATCATGCCTGACACAGAACAACTGCTAAAAATGTTTCTTTCATCAGTGAGGGAGTATACTTTAGTATTTTTTCCTCTGTTACTCAACGTTTGGTTAAATAAGTAGCTGTATTTAAATGCCAGTTTTCCCTATAGCATGGAGATCAAAGAATTTGCTGTAAAAACCGTCAAAAAAGAATTATAGCAGCATCTATCCTAGTTGACCTATTTAGTTCATATATTTAGTTTAAAAATATTTTAAACGTAGGAACTGAATCAGGTATCCCTGTATGACTATTATTCTTCAAATATCTGATAAAAAAATAAAACTTACTTTTTCTTTTTTTCTTTCTTTCTTTTTTTAATGAATATTAAAGGGACAGCAGGGAAACTGTTGAAGATATTGGTTTATTGTTGTTTTCACATCTTCAGGGTTCTTATCTGTAAGATAATTTTATAGGAATCTTGGAGATCAAAATTTTGGCATTAAGATTAAAGCAGTTGTTTTTTGTGGGGATTCTCAGGGAAAGATGTCATTTTAGGATGTGGGGTGAGAGGAGGAAAGAAATTAGAATTCTTCCCAATCTTTCCTGTTTCTTCTCTCATTCCTTCTTTTAGAGAGAGAAGATTCTATGGGTAGAATTTTTTCTATTTAAAAAAATTCTTATGCCTCAGAATGAAGTTAGGGTTCTGCTAAAGCACCTTCATAATTAACAAGTTTGTTTGAAAATACTCTGCCTTTATTCCTTAGGGATGGAATTGAATGCACAATCATTTGACTTTTTTTTTTTTTGATAGCAGCTCAATCCATTTCCATTAAAAGTTTCCTCCTAGGAAAGTGGTTATATGATTAATGGAAAATGTTATATGATTAATAGTTCTACAGATATGAAAATTCCAGGCTAGACATCTGAACCCTTTTATCATCTGTTTTACATACCTCATTCTGTCGTGTTTCCATGAAAATCAGACATTGCCGGATAATCAGCTCTAATGTGTCTTTTGGAGCAAAAATTAATATAAGAGCCGGTCTTATTTTACTGTAATATAAAACCAGGTCTATAATATAATATAATACAGCATAATAAAACAATATATAAATAACATAATATATAATAAGACTGGGTCTTATACATAATATAATATAATATAATATACCAGGTCTTATATAATATAAGACCGAGTCTTATATTAATTTTTGCTCCAAAAGATGCATTAGAGCTGATTGTTCGGCTAGGTCTTATTTTCGGGGAAACACGGTATAATAAATTGAAAAAGGTTAAGTTTAAATGACTGGTATGAGTTAAAACACACTGTACTACCTAGTAGTTCCATTCCTTTGTCTCCTTGAGAGAAACTTTTACACATCTACATGAGGATATGGATGTACGTGTATTCATTATAATAGTGAAAAAGTGGAAAAATACCTACTGCTCCTCAGTAGGTGAGTGGGTCAATTGGTATTTCCTTATCAAATGGAATATACCAGTATTCTGTGGCCTCTTCCTTATTTTTCGTAGGACACTGTTTCTTCAGAGCAATACGCTGATGTTTGTATTGCAGAATGCGTGGAGTAATAGGACGCTGAATCTTGGGTGCTTTGGTCCTCGGTTTCTCACCTTCCTTGTTTAGGACTTTCTCACAACATACTGGCGGGCATCATCTTCTTCAGAAAGATTGAAAAGTTTACGGATTCTGCCAGCTCTTTTGGGCCCCAGGTGACGAGGCACAGTTGTATCAGTGAGACCAGGAATATCTTTTTCCCCTTTTTTCACAATGACCAAGTTGAGAACACTCCGGTTGGCATCCACAATGCAACCCCAAACAAACTTGTACTTTCTTTCTCCAGTCCTCCTTGGTCTATAACAGGAATGCCCCTTACTCAGGAGCAGATGACACAGCCATGGGTCAAGACACCCTGCTTCATGGGGAAACCTTTTTGTCGTTCCCACCACTGATTTGAACCACATAATCCTTCCATTCTTCATCCAGAGCGTCAGCAGCAACTTCTGTGACCATACGTTTCTCGTTAAACGTTATGACCTTTGCATTCATCGTCCACTTCAGTGAGTTTCTGGCAGCCAATGGCTGGGAAAGAGGTGTTCAGCTAAATCCTGAAGCAGCCGACGGCCTTTGAGGCGCCACAAAAAAGAGCAAGTTTAACTTACAATATTTCCTTTTGGGATAAATTCATTTCAGGATTTATCTGAATTGTTTTGACTTCCAGGGGTTGATTAAAGGCTTTAGAGTATTAGCATTTTGACATATCTTTTTATTAAGGATTTTGAACTCCAGCAACTGCTAAGAATTTTTAAAATGTGATGCTGACAATTAAATGCATTTAAAAAATCATATTCATGAATTAAAATACCTGACAATTGTATTGTAAATTTGTTCTTGGTAAGAAAAAGCAATGCTTTTCAAGAGTTTGAAGACTATCAGAATTTAAAGTTCACTGTTTGCTCTAAGCATAATACCCAAGCCAGAAACTATAAAGAAAAAGTTGATATCTTCACATTAAATTTTTTTTTCTATTTAAAAACCACCATAAACAATGTTGAAAGAAAAATGAGAGACTTGGAAATATGTTTGTAACATACATAGCAGGCAAAAGGTTCTTTTCCTGATACAGAAAGCTCTTAAAATGAATTAGGAAAATGGGCAAAGAACAGCTGAGTCACAAAGGAAGGAATACGAAGTGCCACTGGGTATGTGAATAGATATTCAGCCTCACATGTAATCAAGAAAGGCCAGAATGAAAGAAAGAAAAAAAGAAAGAAAATGCCCAAAGTTATTAAAGGTATGGAGAAATGGCCATTCCCAGACATTGGTGCAAGTTTAAATCTGTGCACACCCCTTTAGAGATAATTTGTAATACGTATCGGAATTATAACTGCATACACTCCAATCCAGCAGGTCCACCTATGAGAATTTATCCCTAGAAAAAATTTGGATATGTGTGCAGAGATAATGCATATGAAGTACCTGTTACAATAGTGAAAAATGAGAACCAACATAAATATTTATAAGTAGTTATAAATAATTTAATATCCATACATTGGAATTCTGTAGCAGCCATTTTTTCCCTTTTTTTGTTGTTGTAAAATACATCGTGTATTTACCATCTTCAATTTACTGTCTTAACCATCTTTCAAGCATACAGGTCAATGGCATCAAGTCCATTTATGTGGTTGTACACCCATCACCACCATCCATCTTCAGAACTCTTTTCATCCTGTAAAACTGAATCTGTATACCAATTAAACAATAACTCCCAACCACTGTTCTCCTTTCTGTCTCTGTACATTTCACTGTTGTAGATATCTCATATAAGTGGAATCGTAATATTTGTCTTTTGTGAGTGGCTTTTTTCATTTATCCTCAGTGCTCATCCATGTTGTAGCATGTTTCAGAATTTCATTCCTTAAAAGGCTGAAAAATATTGGTGTACATTTTATTTAAAATTTAATTTTTGAGTAGGTAGTCTGTCCATTTAGTTCAAATTAAAGAGGAGGGTTAGAAGGAGGAGAGATGGGAAGTGACTGCCAATTACAGTCTCTTCCGGGTGATGGAAATTTCTAGAATTAGCTAGTAGGGATCGATGTACAACTTTTAATGTGCTGAAAACCACTGAATTGTACACTTTAAACAGGTGAAATTTATGGAATATAAATTATATCTCAATAATACTGTTTTTAAAAAATTTCAGTGTCATTCCTTAGTTAAAAAAATTTCAAGAGGAATAGAATACATAGTCGTCATCTTATAAGTTGTCTCTCAGCCATTCCAGTTAATTTTTTTTTACAAAAATAACCATTAATTATTTGTTGTATAACTTTCCAGAAATATTTTTATTTCTTATGAATATTTTTATTTATAATAAATAGGAAATATTTATTGTTCCCTTCCTTTTAACGAAAGTGGTAGCAAATTGAACAGTGTTTTACACTCAAGCAGGCATCTCGGAAGTCTTTTTCTCTTATTTTTAGGTAAAAAATTTTTTTATTAGAAAACATTTAGATGCTTACCATGGGAGATTTATTAATATTCCAATTTTGTCACTATTCCAACAGTGAGGGTCTTTGTATGCACATCTTTGTACACTTGGCAAATCATTTCCTTGAGATAATTACTATAATGCTCTTTTGCAGTCTGCCAAATTTTTGAAACAAGATGTATTTTAAAATATATACCAAAAAGATTTCTTTGTTAACTCTGTGAAGATATGGTACAGATATTTATATCCTCATTTTAAATATGAGGAATCTGATGGCAGTTTGTTGCTAGCTAGTGGGAGAGCTGGAACCCAAACTCCCATCTTCGGATGTGGGTTAGTACTCTTTTGACGGTGGAACTGCCGGCCTCGATGCCTTAAATGCAAAGAGTGACCTTTTATTGTTGCTCCTTCATTTCTAAACATGAGATTCTTGATGTAACATCTTTTAGATTCTTTGTGTAATGTGTTGGAATTTACTCATGGAGATTAAATTCCCTTTCATTAGGGTACAGGCTAAAGATGTGCCCTCGCAAACATTTTTCTGCATTAACAGCCTCTTTTAATTACTCGCCGATATTGTTATCTTCCCTGTGTAAAAAGTTCACATAGTTTCAGGGTTTTTTTTTAAACTTCAAGTTATTATCTTTGGATAGTACTGGTTTTAGTGGACTGGGAGAATTGCTGTTTTGAATCTAAGCTCTATCACTTATTGTGTGATCTTGGGCGAGTCACATAAATCTCTGTAAGCCTAGTGTTATCATCAATAAAAAAAAATAGTGTATGTCTAGTGAGGAGTAAATGAATTAACACATAAAAAGTGCTAGGCACAATCCAGCATGTAGAAACTGCTTATTAAATACTAGTATTTATTATTTAATGTGTAAATTTAATTGTAAAATACTTAAAAGTCATTTTGTATCTTGAGATCTGCTGTAGTTTTTGGTGAAATTTTTTATATATTGTGTTTATATTCCTGAAGATTTCCCCGGGCTTTCCTTTCTCCTTCCCTCCTTCAGTTCTACCTTCTATTCTTTTGAACAGTGTTTTATTTTGTCACGGCTTATGCAAAGTGAGGAGTTGCCATACTTGTTTCCTGTCGGGAATAAACACAAGTTTAATTACTAACGTTTTACAGATTATCTCAGTCATTTTTTAAGATGATGTAAAACAGAATGACGTGAATCCTAGTTGGGTAAAGTCAGGGTTCTCAGAGCCCTGGTCGCTACTCTCTGACTCCGCTTCGTTTGCTCTGTTTTTGTTGCTTGAGGAGGAAAGCTGATTTCTTTTTTGTCTTGGTTCTAGCACATGCAGATGACAATCCAGGCTCTCCAGGATGAATTACGGATTCAGAGGGACCTCAACCAGCTGTTTCAGCAAGATAGTAGCAGCAGGACTGGTGAACCCTGTGTGGCAGAGCTGACGGAGGAGAACTTCCAGAGGCTCCACGGTGAGCACGAAAGGCAGGCCAAAGAGCTGTTCCTTCTTCGAAAGACTCTGGAGGAAATGGAGCTGCGTATTGAGACTCAGAAGCAAACCCTAAATGCTCGGGATGAATCCATCAAGAAGCTTCTGGAGATGTTGCAGAGCAAAGGACTTTCTGCTAAGGCAACTGAGGAAGACCATGAGAGAACAAGACGGCTGGCAGAGGCTGAGATGCACGTCCACCACCTAGAAAGCCTTTTGGAGCAGAAGGAAAAAGAGAACAATATGCTGAGAGAGGTGAGAGAGTACTTTGTCAGTTGTTATGATTGATTGATTGTCTTTTTTCCCCGTGATTCGTCAGCATCCTGGCCTAGATAAATTTTTATTCTCTACTGGGGTAGTGGAAGGGAATTTTTTTCTTTGGTATTTAAGTGATTCACTGATTTCTATTCTGATTTGCTCTCTTATATGAGATGACATTGACTGGTATGCGTACTGGCTTGATAACTTTCTGGCTCTTCCCCCCTCCCCCCCCTTCCTGGTTTCTAGAGACTCATTTTGTTTCTAGGGGACACAGAATTTTCTTGATTTGTTACTCATCTCTTGATTTTGTTCATAGAGATACTGCAACAAAACTAGAATCAGAGTAGCTAACTGATGCTCAATTTAAAAATATCAGTAAGAGAAAGTAAGTGGTAACCCCAGTTTAGGTGTGCTTCTAAAGTCCTTGGCAGCAGTAATGGATATGTTTGCCCTGTGGTTTCCATGGAAACTGTTGCCTTGCTATAAAATATATGTGATAAAAATCATTTGCTGCCATGGAGGCACAGAGAGAAAGAATGATACAGAGTCACACTGTCACTTATTTTTTAGAGAGGAAAAATAGACTTCAGCTGACTACTATGACTGTTGATAATTTTTCACTTTTCTAGACAATGCTTCATTTTAAGAAAGCATATATGAAGAATTCATCTTATATTGAATTTAAAAAAATAACAGTATAATTCTCTACATGTGATCAGAGACTTCAGATAGTTTTCCGATTTGGAAAAGAAAACAACTTAGAATTGTGTTAGTGCCAGTCTGAATAATCCTTTTTGAATGACATGTGAGGCAGGAGGTTGAAAAAATGGGCTATTTGCAAAGCAACAAAATAGCAACTTTAAAAGAATACTTTTAAATTTAGTTTGTTCCATAATTTCTCCTTTTGTAAAAAATCTGAAATATTTATTTACAGTGAGGACATTTTTATTTTTGAAAGAAATTCTGTGTTTTTTAAAACCATAATTATATCACCCAATAAATTTATTGTAGTTTATTATAGTAAAATTAGAAAGTAGATAAGCAAAAACTTAAAACCCAAGGCGTCATTACCTAGTGATTAACTATCAGTTTTTTTGTTACGCATACATTCTTTCATTATTTCTGTATTTCTTTTCCTTAAAAAAATAGAAAACTTTATCAGTATTACCAAATATAACTTTCTGTGATGATGGAAGTGTTTTATACCATGTTTTACCACTTGTTTTATACCATGGTAGCCACTTGCCACATGTGACTGTTGAAATGTGGCTAGTGTGACTGAGGAATTGAATTTTAAATTTTATTTAAATATACGTAATTTAAAATTAAATTAATCAAATTTAAATTTAAGTACCTACATGCAGCTAATGGCTACTATATTAGATAGTGCAGCTGTGCATAATGTAATATCACCTGCTTTTTTAAATACTGTATTTTGCTGTGTATAATGAATGCGCTCCCGTGTATAATGTGCACCCACGTATTTGGCCCAAACTTTCAGGGGGAAAAAAATCATTTCAATTTTTTAATTCAAGTTTTTATTTGTTTATATTTAGGTACTTGCTTTTTGTATTATAAAGGAATTTTAGCATTTATTTTTTAACATTACAGTACAAGAAATTTTATGTAACAAATAATTACAAAACACAAGAACAAGGTACAAGAAATTTTATGTACTGGTAACAATTTTATGATATTTACACATCACAGAAGGCCAAGAACTCTTCATTGTTGCAAGTTCATAGTAAGTTCAATAATTATTGTATTCCAGAGTATTGTTTTGCATACAGATATCGTTATTTATTTTTAGAGTTACACTTTTAACTCATAAGCATAAATAAAGTAATTAAAAACATCTATATATATACGGAATTAGTACTACCTACGTATAATGCATATCTTTATTGTTCCCTCACAAATTTCGGCAAAAAATGCGCATTATACACGGCAAAGTATGGTAATTTGTCCTGACCATCTTTCTTTGTCAGAACATAATAGAGTTCTGTAATTTCAAATGCATTTATAATATTCCATTTCCTTTATTTGAATATCTCTTGCTATTGAAAATTTAGACCAGTATTAATTTTTCAGTAGTATAAAACTGTGCTGCACTGAATATCCTTAATCATATATCCCTGTACATTAATTGTTTTGGGACAAATTCCTAGAAATAAATTTGCTCAAAGAGTGTGTACTTTTTTGAAACTTTGAATAATCTCATCTTCCAGAGTGATTCGACCAGTTTACTCCCAATAGCATATACTATTATAGTTTTTATGATTAATCTGTCTAAATTTTTATGATTAATATTATTATATTTTTATGATTAATGTTGTGCTCTTCAAATTACAAGATCCTAATATTTTAGAAAATTTTCTATCAACTACTATGTTATAGGCACATCCTGAGTTTCTTTCAGTTTATTTTAAAGACTGTATATTTTAATGAGATAATCCAGAGCCTGGCCGTAGAACATTGCTAGAGAAGTGGTAATAATTTCAAACAGTATGCAGCAGGAAGACTAAACCAGCATCATGACGTACTTTGTTACATTTTTACTGCTTCTCTTCTGCATATTTCAACCTATGCCCATTTATTTTTGAGTTTTTGGGTTAATAAATAGTGAATAGTTACAGATTGTGAAAAGCCACAGAGTTTTCTGTCACAGAACAATCAGAAATGTGGTGAATTTGCAAAAGTGGTAGAAAAAGCCATGAATCTAAAGACTGATTTTCAAATAACAATTTCTACAAATGCCAAGTCCCACTTACATACAGAATATAGGAAAGAATACAGACCTTTCTCAGTCACACACAATTCTAGTTGCCGTTAGCTTCATTTTATAGGAAACACAGCCATACAAATTAAAATTATTTAAGAGCAAGTAGAAATGATTGCGTCAGAAACAAATGTTTAGAAAGCTTGTTCTGCTTTCTGTTTTTCCTACTTACCTTTAAGACTCAGCTCAGATTTCAGTTCTTCTGTGACGTCTTCCTTTGTGTAGCTCTATACTGTATGTAGATGAACTGATGTTATAGTATATGTGTATGTGGATTTCTTCATTATTCACATAATTTTTTGCATCAAAGGTTTATTTTTTTTTTTATCTTTATATTGCCAATGTCTAAAAATACACATTGGTACTCAAGAAATGTTAGTTGAATAAGTTGAAATGTAAACAAAGAAATTTCAACCTGGAGTTTACTGAAAGAAAGAGAGACTTTCTAGTTCTTTTTTTCCCAGGGTGACCATTGGATATTAAAACTTGACGAGAGTTGGAAAACAAACTAAATCCTGAAACCAGCTTTCCTTATGAGTTTAGATACAGAAATTATAAATAAAATATTAGCAGATAGAAGCATCATTATGATAAAAGGATAATACTCTGAGCAAAAGGAGTTTATTCCCGGAATGACATAATGGCTCAATATATCATACACAGTTATAATTTGTAATAGGTGAAAGGAAAAGAGAACCTGTGGTATTTGATAGCAGTTTCAATGATATTAGATAAATGTGGCAGACGTTTTGATTGAAAACTAAACCAATGAACTAAAAATAAGCATTGAATGATATTTTATAGTATGATTTTAGTAAATAATAACAGTACATTCATATTATGAACATATTTCAAGCTGATAACCAGCATGCTTACTGTGACATACTAGAAACACCTGTTGAAGTTCGGAAGAGGCCAAAGATGGTTGTGTTCATCAGTACATAACATTATTCTGGAAATGTTAAGCAGTGCATTTAGATAAGGAAATGGAAAAAATAGTATCAGTAATGGTAACGGAAAGGATAGGGCTAAATTTTCATTACAGTATGGGTGGGAGCATTAATACAAAGATGTTACTTTTTCCCAAATCTATAAATTTAATGCAAACCCAATGGGACTATTCTTGAAACATGCCCAAGTGATGTTGCAGTTTATTTGAAGAACAATACAGGAACACTTGCTTAAGCAGATTATGGGATATGTATTTTAAACCCAGAGATATTAAAATATGTGGTACTGGCATAGCAATAGATAGATAGACCAATGAAACAGAATGGAATTCAGAAATAATATAGTTTTAAGTATATGATGAATGTTTTGGAATAATGGCCATCCATTTTGAAAACAGTTACATAGTTACATCAAACTAAATTTTGGATGAAAGGAAGAGCTACTTTTAAAAAATAACAGTGGAAGAAAATATAAGTAAAAAGCTTTTAATATAATCTTGAGATAGGAAAGACTTAACATTGCTGTAGCAAAACCTTAAAGAATTATGTATGTTAGAAAATACAATTAACCAAAGTTGAAAAGATAATTTGGGGTAAAGCTTGGTAACATGTGACTAGACTAATACATAAAGGTTGTTTCCAAAACAATAGGTGCTACAGGCACTTGGTACCACCTTTCCTTCTCACTTACGCACTATCTACTGAGCCTCTACTACACATGTGTTTAATCCTGGGGTAGGGATTGGGTATACATTTTTCATGCTAGAACACATGGTCAGTGCCCTCCTAGAACTTAAAAATTTGGTGGGAGACAGTAAACTGGTGAGTTTGAGATGAAATAAACGGATTAAGTAGAGTCTAATTATGTTGGGGGAGGGGATTTCTGTAAACAGGGTGAGCATCTTTGGGGGAGGTGCCTTTTAAGGGAGATCTGAAGAAAGACAAGGAGCCATTCTGGCTGAGCATTTGGGTCAAGTCATTTCATCAAGAAGGGTTAACAGTTTCAAAGGCTCAATGGGAAGGAGTTTTGAGGGAACAAAGGAGGCTAGGGAGCAAAAGTATATTGTGTAAGGGGGAGGCTGGCATGGGATGAGAGGTTGAAGAGGTAGCCAGGGCCAGTTCATTCATTCCACTTGTCAGATATTTACTGGGCACTAACCATGTGCGAAGCACTAGGAAATAGCCTAAGTGAATAAAACAAAATCTGTGCCCTGTAGGAGACAAAGCATTTGCCTTCATGATCCTTGCAGATAATTTATGCAACAATTTTATTCAAGGTACAAGAGAAAACTATTCCAGCATTTAATCAAGGCAGTGATAAGATCTGGTTTAGCTTTTAAAATTTAATGTGGTTATATGAGAATGAATGAGAAAGGGATAGTCAAGAGTGAACTGACAGTGTCTAGGAAAGAATTTAACAGCTCTAATCTAGTTTAGGTGAATGGCGACTTGAAATGATTGTTGTACATTATATCACTAGTGTATCATGAAAGGCAGAAAGGCATGAGAGTTGTCAATGCCAGAATATGATAGGTTTTATTAATTATTATATTATTGTCCATCTTTTAAAAAAATTGGTATGTCATTACTCCCGAGACTCAGTTTTTCCTGTTTTAACAATGTGAAATTGTGTTGTCTTACCTTGTTGGCATTTTCCACTCACTGTCAGCAAGGCAGCAGTTGGGCTAGATTTGTGTGCCTGTGCGTCATAAACATCCTTGCAGCTGTTCATTTTGTCACTTTAGTTGAGGGTGTGAGCATTGTTGGTATTTATTATTAACTATAATTGTTGTTCAGTATATCTTCAGTAATGTTGCAACAGTGAATCAGCATTGAAACAATGTTATTGATGTGGAGATAATCAAAAACAGTTCAAAAATGATACATGATTAAGCTCTGTGGTTAAATAAGTCAAAAAGGACTCTTGCAATCAGTATAACATAAAAATTCTGAACAATAAAGCTTTGTGTCATGATTTATTTGGAGGCATTTCCCCCTTTTCTTTCTAGCACATAAAACAATGGTATATCTTAAAATCAGTGGCATTTTTGATTTGATGAAATACAGTAACATTAAAATGGCATTCATATCCAGTAACATTTTGTTTGTCATTTTGTTTATGAACATGATTTTGTAGATAACAGGTAAATAATTACCCCCAAATAAAAGCCAAAGAAAAAAAATAAAATTTAAATTACGCACTGTATTTTGTTTGTACCAAAATTACATTATGTGCCTACTTATTGTTAGGTTTTATATTGTTTACTGTCCCTTTCCTTTGACTGATAGAAGAGTGAAGACATGACATCTATTGGGCAAATACTGAACTACAGGCAAGATTTTTGGTTAGTGCTTGGGGCTTGTACTTAACGGCATTTTAACAAGCTTTACAGGTGATTCTGTTACATGCCAAAGTTTGAGACCCAAATTGTGGTTCTCAGTCTATTGGCCGAACATTACCTAAGTTGGCTATGGAATTTTTGGATCTGCAATCCATATGAATATCTAGTATTGTCTATAGGCCAAATTAATTATATATTTCAGACCTATATGTACTCCTGGTTTCTGAAATGTAGACTGGATACATTGTGGTGGATAAAATACAAATTTGTTTTAAAATATTATTAAATTCATGCTAGTTTTTGTCTCTATAATATTTCAGTGACAAACCTTGTTAGTACAACTGCTATCATGTTAGAGTTGGCTGAAATGTTTGAGGTTAAATGTCCTAGTATTTGACTAAGGTCTAGGCTAGGAATACTCAATCTACCTAGCAGATCTGAGGAATGCCTGCCTGTATCCTTGGCAGTTGTAAAGGAATAAGCAGAGGAGGATGGAGGGAAAAAGAAAAAAAAAAAGAAATAGAGATATATAGAGGAAAAAATAGAAATAACAGATAAAGAATAGGAAGAATTAAAAAAGAAGGAATCCCTAGTCAGTTTGCTCTTTTGTATGACTTTGAAAAATGAGTTTTATTTATATTTATTCAGATTATTTCTCCTCCCCTTATTTTTTTCATTTGTGCCTCATTTCCACTTTGACAGGCGATACTTTTTCTCAGAATAATGCCGGTAAAAGGTTGAAGTACAATGCTGTCTGACACTGGCCGCGTTAAGATACAGAAAAAATAGTGAGGATTCTTCCCGTTGACCTTTCCCTTCTTTTTTATTTCTGTCCCCTCTGTGTTGGGAGTACAGTAAACCTAGAACTTCTGTGGAGGATTGAATCTGTGAAAGATTCAATCTGTGAAAGAACTTCACAAGCAATCTGGAGCTTCTGCCCTTGAACCAAGGGTTTTGGAGGCTAATACCTGAAACTTGAAGAAAAGAAATTTCAGGCGTAAATAGTACTTTTCAGTCACAAATACTTCTTTCCCTCAGTTGTGTAAGCAAAAGTTGACTACTTTTAAAAAGAAATAAACTACTAAAGAAAGAGAGAAATGAGAAATTTTGTTCCTAACTTGTTTTTTAACTCTAGATTAGTCATTATTCTTTAGTAAATTAAAGAGGAAATGAACTCATTTTCTACTGTCTACCACAGTTGACAGTGTAACAAGAGCCATATATTTTACTTGTATTTACATTTTTTTGAATGAAAAATATCAGGCCAAAAGGAGCGAAATAAAGCGAGCAAATCGCAGCATGTTGTACTTGCATTTGCTGGCATAGTACATTGGTTTCTGTTTCCAGCGTCTTCTCCGTATTCACAGTGCATTAGCCAGAGGCTTGAGGTGCTCTCTGGGAATTGGGAAAGGGGGGCTGTATCCGCTCACTGACTGCAAGATGTGTGCATAATGGTCTTTAACGAATGGAAATTTGTTCTGAGTGATAGCTTGTAAAATGTCCTAATAGGAAAGCTTTATGCTTGTGAATGGTTTCAAATGTGTCCTAGTTCCTTAGCATAGGAAGATTTTTTTTATTCAAATAGCTTTCTGTTTTCTTTATTTTGTTTTGCTTACATGCTTGCTACAGTTTAAAATGAAATTATAATAGTTTTACCTTAAAGCATTTGGAAATTTACCTAATTTAGAATTAGGTAATGGGAGAGAGGTCAGATAAAATTAGCTCGGTATCTGAACTATGAGGTATTTCAAAGAAATGCAGTTTTAGTATTTTCAAGTAAATATAGAAATACCAAATGAAAAATGCAAAGTATAGATTACAGGGTTTCATCAGTAAAGATTATTTATAATTAGCAGGATTCATTTTATTTTTGTTTATACATTTTAAAGTTTTATGCTCATTTATTGAACAAATATTATTAAATTTCTACTTGTGAGCAATTGATCACCTTGTGTAATGTAGAGAATTGATTAAATGCGGACAACCTGGAGGCTGAGAGGGAGCTGATGAGCTGGTTGTTTTAATGCCGGTGAGAGGTTATTATGGTCTCACCAGTGTGGTCAGGTTTTGTCCTGGATTAATGGATCCTGGCGTTTCCTGTCTCCCTTAATGAAGAGTTGTGTCTTGCAAGAGTTAGTGTAATTGTGGATTAACTTGATCCTTACAAGACTTGCTTTTACCCTGTGTGAGGCCAGGTCTGCATAGTCTTCCCTCCAGGGCTGGGTTAGCTCTGTTCCTAAGACTGGCCTTTCTGGTGTCACTATCACGTGCCTCTGTTCTCTCCATTTTGGCTGTTTGGAACTTGAATGAGTCCCAGCCCCATGTCAGTTCAGGCAGTCGCTCAATCCAGAGCTCTGTGGCAGTTGTTCTGTCCCCAGTAGTTATTCTTTGTCTGACATTGTGAAGTCTTGGTCTGTGCATGCATACTTAGTATTTGGCCAAAGATTCAAGGGACCCCCTGTCAAGATTAGACATTGCTGCTTTTCTGGCTAGCTTCCCTCTCTGTGTTATTCTGCTCTGCACATTCCATCTTTAGGACTTTTCCATGTTGATCTGTCTGCCTTCTGAGCTCTGTAGTACTGCTGTTTTCTGTTTGTGTTTCCTCTATTTACATCACATACTGGATAGCAAGTTGGGGCCATCACTTCGTTTCTCTTTTCTCAAGAATCATAGTCCTGTGCTGCTTGTTTTCCATCATCTGAAAAATTATTTCATGCATTTTGTCTAATTTTAAAATCATTTTACAACGAGGGCCAGTCTTCTCTCTGTGATGGTTAGATCGTGTTGATTTTGTAGAGAGAAGTACCTGGGAAACTGTTGAAGCATTTAAAGCAGACTGGTGACCTGATTTGTCGATGTTTTATCAAGAGTCCCCTAGTGCTCCCTCGAAAATGGACAGAGGAATTGGAAGAAAACTAACCTGAAGCTATTGTAGTTATCTAGGCTTAACCTAGACTGCAAATGGAGTCAAATGGATAAATTCAGGAAATATTTTGAAGGTAGAACAAATAGGACCTGCTTGTGGGAAACAGGCAGGAGGGAAGGTCTGGGAGGAGTGAATGGAGACGCTGCGTTGGCCTGAGCTGCAGGGAGGGCAGTGCCATGCTTAACAAGATGGGAAAGGCTCGTCTCTCCTCAGAGGAAGGAGGAGGAAATCAGGAGTTTTGTTTTGGATAAAGTAAGTTTGAGTTACCTGTTAGGCATCTAACAAGAAAGATCAAATGAACAATTGGCCATATGAGTCTTGAAATCATAGCAGAGGACAGGCCTAGAATAGAAATTCACTAGCATCTCCATTGAATTTTCAACAATTCAGTAGACTAGAGCATTTAGATGCAAAAGAGAAAAGGGTTTAGGACTGATCCCCTGGTCACTATACTATTTGAGGGTCTAATTTAGAAGGAAGAACCTGCAAAAAAACAAGGAAGGAGCAACTGGAAAGTCAGGAAGAAAAAGAGGCGAGTGTGGTGTCGTAACACGAGTAGTCACGAGAAGATGTGTAAATATAGGGAGTGGGCCATTGCTTTGAATGTCTCTGAGAGTTCCAGGAAGAGGAGGACAGAAATGTCTTCATTAGATTTGGCACCTGGAATTCACTGGTGCTCTTGATCAGTTGTTTGAACGGAGAGGTAGTGAAAACAGCCAGATTAGGCTGCTTTCCTGAGCAAAGGGATGTTGTAGCTCTGAAACATTTTAAATCAATTAAAACCAAAGTGCATGGGAAATGAAGGAGAACTTGCTAGCTGGTGTAGAGCAGCCGTTTCAGACTGCGGTACTTGTACACTTTGGAATTCACCCAGACTTTCCAGGGGTGTGTGGCCAGTTCTAGATTCTCAGCCTCCATCTCTTCTCACATTTGGCATTTTAGCTGGCTGAAAACATACCCGTGAGGCCTTCTTTCTTCTCCCCTTTCACTACTGAACTTGGCCCCTCTGACTCCTCCTCACTCTTCAGCTCTCACGTATTCCTTAGGAAACTTTCCAAGATCTCTAGAATTGATCCAGATCTCTCAAATGTTTCTCTTCTGGCGCTGTGGGCATTTTTCTTCATAACATTTTTCACATATGGATTATTCAGGTTTTTTAAAAAAATTTCATTTGACAAATATTTGAGTATACCATTGTGCTAAGTATTCTTCTGTGTGCTTAATATATATCAGAATGAAAAAAATATTTCTGAGATAGTTGTTATGTTTATCATAATAAGTAATATGCTCTTAGAAAGTGATAAATGCTAAGAAAAAGTAGAGCTTGGTTAGGGAGATTGGAAGTATGTGTCAGAGGGGAATTGCTATTTTAAATAGAATAATAAGAATGGGCCTCTCTGAGACTTTGACTTTTGAACAGACTTGAACAGTTAAGGGGAGAAGAGAGAGAGAGTCGAGCAGAGGAAACAGTGAGTGCAAAGGCCTTACGTCAGGAGCACGACTGCTGTGTTGAGGGAAACAAGGGAGGCTAGTGTGGCTGGCGACCAGGAGAGAAAAGTCAGAGGCGAAGCCAGGCAAGGAACGGGCCGATCCCAGCAGGCCTTGCAGGCCGTCATTGGGCCTGCAGCTTTCACTGCAAGGGAAATGAGGAGCTTTCGAAGGCTTCAGTCATATTTGACTTCTGTTTTAAAAAGATCATTTGAGCTGCCCTATTGTGAACAGGGAAATCAACTTTGGGAGACTGTTGCTGCCAGTATCATCCAGGCGAGAGATAATGGTGGCTCAGGTCATCGTGGCAGTGGAGGTGTAAGATGCGGTCAGTTTCTGGAGACATTTTGAAAATAGGATTTCCTGATGGTTTGGATGTGGTGTAAGAAGAATGAGACTCCCAAGTTTTTGGCCTAAACAACTGGGTGGACACACACTATGAATTGTGATGGGATGGATTATAAGTGTCTCTTTGGGTATGTTAACAGTGTGATATCTATCAGATGCACACACAAGTGTGGATTTATTTCAGCAGGGGGTAAAATGTGGGAGTTATTAAGTGTATGGTGCTGAGAGGTAGGAGAGCGGATGAGAACACCATGGGAATTAGTGAGCTGGAGAAGAGGACTGATGTCTGGGCCACTCCTGGGAGTTGGGCAGGAAAGGAACCAGTGAGGCAGGAGGGAAAATTTCAGCAGTGTCATGTCTTGGCGCCAAGGGAAGAGAGTATTCTAGGGAAGAGGGACTGAGTGACATGTCAAATGGGGCTCACAGATCAGGTGAGCTGAGGACTAAGGTGGAGTCGTGGGTTCTGGCAAAACGGAGGCCACTGGACACCATAACGAATGGTTTAGGTGATTATTTGATTAGAATCTGTTTTTTCATGGCAGACTAAAAGCTCCACTATAAAAGGGACCAAATTTATTATTCTCCCATTACATCTCCAAAACTTGGCCTAGTTCCTAGCATGAATAGATGAATAGATAGGTAGGTCCCAGAGTTTCTAGGCGGGCTGAAGAACTGGGTCAGAAGTTACATAGCCAAAAGCAGTGCCTGGAATCAGTCATGCTCCTTCATTGGTTTGGCGACGGGCAAGGCACAGCAGCTTCTGCTCCTGCCGTCCCTGGCACAGCGACCACCCGAAACTCTGCCATGCTCGAGCCTGGAAATTGGGCCAGCTGCTGCTCCTGCCACTCACTGCCAGAATCATCTCAAATGCTCATGTCGCCACTTCTTCATGTTATAAGATTCTGATTGAAAGTGAGTGATGTATGTGTCTGATTGGGGTGATGAGGTCATGTGTTTGGACTTGAACTGCAAGAAAGCCTGGGGAAACAAGTATGTGGCATTTTGAGCTTGTATTGTGGGATGTAGACTGTGCCTTAAAATGTGGAGTCCCCAACCATAGAAAGATCAAGTGTCACATGGCAAGAAAGAGTGATAGATGTCCACTACACGGCCAGAGAAATAGATTTTGCAGGTTATCCTTGGAGGGTAATAATTGAATGTGTGAGATTGGGGAAGAGCTCCTTGGATGGGAACCTGTGGGATTGGGCAGGGCTCCTTGGATGTTGCACGTGCAGGTGGTTCACTGGACCAAAGCCTCCTGCTGATGGAGCAGTTTGGGCCCCAAACTCCGCTCATGCTTCCTGGTGAAGCTGCATCGACCCCGGGGTGGTGCGTCTTCTAAATCATGTTAAGTTACCCTGTGGGCTAGTGGAGGCCTTCGGTTGAGGCTGTAGAATTGAGAAGAGTTCTAAGGACAGGAACATAGAAAATGTCTCTCTGTGGGTAGGATAGGGAAAAGGGCAGAGAACAAACATGTAAAGATAGGATAATTCTGTAATGGAGGCCAGTCAAAAATTTAAAAATGTTTCTCCCTTAAATGTTAAAAAAAAAGGTCAGCTACTAGGTGGTGTTCAGAGAGGATATAGACTGACAACAGCTATTAGGTTTAGAAACAAGGAGGTCTTTTATTAGATATTGCGGAGGGAGTGGTCCAGTAGAGTGGATCACTGAAGATGGAAACCAGCTGATAATTTATTCATTCATTTATTCATTCCTTCATCCAACAAAAGGAACGGGTGTGGAGGAGAAATAATTTTTAGTGGTTGCTTACATATCAGACGGTGTTTGAGGAATACAAAGGACACTTTTTGCTCTTTAAAGGGTTCACAGTCTGGTTTGTTAGAGAAGAAAATTATTTCAAATGTAACATAGTGTTACATAGTGTTAAAGGAGGGCTGTATCACATGATGTATGAAAAATAAGAAGAGGTGCACATACTTCAGCTTAGGAGTTAGGAGGTGGTTAAAAGATTCCCTTTTACCTAATTCTTAAAGGATTGGTGGTCATCGTTCTTCCTTCATTTGACATTCATTCTTTCAGCGTGTTTAAAGCACTTAGCGGAGTACCAGCTACTGTTCTAGGCACTTCAGATCCGTCAGTGATGAAACCAAGACCCTGGTCCTTGTGGGACGTACATTCTTATAGAGGAAAGTAGAAAATAAACAGAACACATAACAAGCAAACACAGCACATAATATGTTAGAGGATAAGTGCTGTAGGAAGAAGGAAAAGTAGAGGAAGGTAAGGGGGAAAGGACTTGTGGGTTCTTATTTGTCAGTTTTAAGTTGTAAAATAGAGTACGTTACACTTAGAACATTAAACATTCATTTTTTATGGAAAATTTCAAAACCTACACCAAAGTAGTGAGACTAGTATAATGAATTTTAATCTACTTATTATCACTCAGGTATTCTAGTTACCAAAATTTTGCCACACTTGCTTCATGTATCTTGTTTGTTTCTTCTTTTTTTCACCAAAGTTTTAAAGCCAAGTCTTCACCAAAGTTTTAAAGCCTGACATGACGCAGTTTACCTCTACAGATTTTAGCTTGCATCCCTGAAACACACGGACATTTCCTGCATAACCACAATGCGACTCTCACAACTAATAAACCTAATAACATAGAAGAGATATTTGAGCCAAGACTGGAAGGAGACCCACTCTTTGCCCATGAGCTGAGCAAAGAGTTTAGGCAGCAGGGACATCTCGTGGACAGGTGTCTCCCGAGGAACTGGCGTGTCTGAGGGATGGCAGGCGTGTGGTGTGGCTGCAGCAGAGTGACAGGGAAGAGTAGGAAGAGCTGGGCTGTCTCACGTAGGCCACTGAAGGGCCCGCGGCTCTACTTTGAGTCAGGTGGGCATGACAGAAGTTTGAGCAGAGGAGTGACAAGATCAAATTATGTTTAAAAGGGTCACTCTGAGCTCTCTGTTGAGAATCGACTGAGGGCGGGGGGAGTAAGATAAAGAATGGGGAGCCTGGTTAGGAGGTTGTATTGGATTAAAAGCTATTTTTTGTTAGTGGCTCACTCTAAATAGTAGCAGTGGAAATGGCAAGAAGTGCCTCAATTTTGGATATGTTTGAAGGTAGAGTTAACTGCATTTCCTGACTGGCTGTGGCTTGAAAGAGAGAGGAAGGTATTAAGACTCACTGGTTTTTGACCAGTGTAACTGGAAGGATGGAGCCGGTTTTGGGGCACCACCAAGAGTTTAGTCTTGGGCTGTAGAGTTTGAGGTATTTGTTAAACATACTAGTGGGCTATCTAGTTGTGTGTTTCAGGCTAGAGTTAGGGGAGAGGTAGCAGAAAGGGTAATGTATGTTAGTAGTGGTTTGCACCACAGTGTCAGCAGCCAGATGGGGACTGTGCGTGTTCAGAAATTGCTGGTCTTGAAACTGTTGAGTGTTTATAATTTAGAACTTGTGTCATTTCATTAGGACTGCTCCTTCAGGAAGAGGTAACCCAATGAAGTTTACAGTTCTATTTCCTGTTTCTCTCAAACCATTCTTCCTGGTCAGGCAAGAATGAATAAATTAGGTGAAAGGTTTATACATGCCTTTTATTATAGTTAGGTACTGTGCACGTGGAAAGTTCTGTTCTGCTTTGAAAGTACTGACTGATTAACTCAGAGACCTCCGTGCAATCCAACAATAGCCTGAGGTGTTCTGGTAACTTCCAGGTGATCCTTGAAGACCCTAATTGTGATACTAATTAATGGAAGTCAGTCGAAAGATTTAAAAATGTTCCTCCCTTAAATCTACTACCATCACCTTCTTCCTTCTACATCCTGAACTCACTAAAATTTGGATTAAAAAAAAACAGCCATTTTTTTTGACATTCTCTAAACATGAACTGCCTAGGGACCTTGTTCAGCACTTTTCTTTTTCTTCCTCCTTGTAGCCCCAGTGGAGAGAGATTTTCGTCCTAGGTAACTGCTGCTCCTCTGGGCGTGGATGCTGTGGAAAGGATGTCAGTGCTGATGCCTTCAGTAGCTTTGTGCGATGCAGACTGCTTGTGATCGCTTTTATTTCTCCTCTTAAAAAGGGAATATTTCTAAACTGCTTTCGGGATCATTTGGAGATCTGGTTAGATGTTTTAGAGGAAGATGCAGGTTATGTGGAAGATTGACACATCAACCAGGGATGTGCTGTAGTTTCAGCTGTTGTAGTAGCGGGGGTCTGTTTGACTAACTTTAAACAACTAGGTGTTCAGAGATTGGACCCTCCTGTGTTTCCTTAGCCGGAATGCAGTTGCGGGTTACCTGATACACAGAGAAAGTTTGGGGAGAAAGAAAGGGATCAGAGTGTCTCCCAAGGCTGCAGAATCTCCTTTGCACACAACCACTTCCTCTGCCTTCCCCTCCACTTGCCTCCCTCTTTTTTTTTTTTCTAATGAGAGTGAAAAGGAAGACACTTAACTCTCTTTTTTGCTTCTCTTGTATAGGAGATGCATCGGAGATTTGAGAATGCCCCTGATTCTGCTAAGACAAAAGCTCTGCAAACTGTTATTGAAATGAAGGTAAGTGAGAACAAAGAATCTTATGAGTCAGTTCACACATTTAAGAGATCATGTACTGTCATGTGTGAGTTTTAGAAAGTGGTATGTAATCATATTTCACTCATTTTGTAGATTGAAAAGAAGTAGACTTAGTGAAAACGACACTTAGAAAGAACTTCAGTTTCAGTTCCTTTTAGTTGTAGCACGTAACTCAAATTGGACCAAAAGGATTTTCCAAAATTTCTTTAATCAGCTATTCTCAGGCCTTTTGATCTCGGGACCCCTTTCTACTCTTAAATGACAGGCTCATTTCATTCATTTTTAAGAAAATGTCTGCTAAATATCAAGTCTGAGTAACCATAGTTTGTCTGTCAGTTGTTCTTTCTAGTAAAAATGATGTTCCACGAAAACAGTTCCTAATTCAACTTGCAACTCAGAGAAGCACACAAGTGCTATTCCTAGGACCAGCCATCGTTCTCAGTATGCCGTGGAAGTGCCTAGCTCTTTCTCGTTTCATCACACAGAATAGTAAACAGATGTGTGCTCAAGGGCTGAGATTTATTAAAAGTGATAAAGTAACCCAGGCCATTCCTAAGTGATGCAGTCTTCAAAACATTTCTTTCTCCTTGTTTCTGTGAGTGCCGACACTGAGGAATATAATGACTGCTACGGTTTCATGCCCCTGCCTGTTGCCCTGAGGCACAGCAGTTTGCCCACCGTTGCTTGTATACCTTTAGTGAAAATGTTAACACAGTTGAAAAGGCAAATAAAGTCATAGAATTTTTTACAAAATAGTTTTGGCTCTGCAGACATGTTGAAAGGGTCTGGGGACAACTCCGGGGTTCCACAGACCATACTTTGCAAACCTCTGCTTTAAGTTAATGAATAGTTAGAAAACTTGAGGCTGTCCGGTATGGCAGTTGGTGATGGAGAGCTTGCCTCCGAGTTAAATTCCCTGGATTCAGAATCTGGCTTTACTTAATCTACTGTATGACACAGAGCAAGTGACCTAACCTCTCTGTTACTCAATTTCTTTATCAATAAATGGCGATCATAACAGTATCCGTCCCGTAGGTTGTTCTGAAGTTTAGTTAGTTAAAAGAGTAAAACACCTGGCACGTAGTAAACATTCAGTCAGTGTTTGCTGCTGCTGCTGTTTTTACTTTTAACATGTTCTTTCTTTGAAAAGCTAAAAAGTTCTTACACATAGAACTGTTTTTAACTTCTTCACATCCCCTAAAATGTTTGACACTGTGTTTTGCATTGTGTACCTTCATTTAATATGTGTTGATATGACAAAATATTTAGTTTTTGGTATATGAATAGTTTTATATAAATAGGTGCTTCTCAAATGCAGTTGTGAGAACTGTTCTCTTCATTTGTATGATTTTCTCTAAAAACTTTGTTTATCTTGTGTACATCTTTATTCTCAATGAGGAAAGGATTTACCAAATTATAAATCAGTGGATTCTATATTTCACTAATTTGTAGTTAGACCATTAGAAGAACCTTTAAAAGGTTTAATTGAATGTTCATATTTCCCACAGGTTTATTTGTACATGTTATTTCCAGATCCCTATTGAAACCTAAGAATAGAACACTACATTCACAAAATTATTTACTTTCCTTTTGACAAAATGGGAAGTGTAATGGTATTAATTGATAGTGGGTCTATTTTAAGTTGTGTTAACCTTTAGCCATTCTGCTAAGAAGCAAGAGATGCTGACATTCTTGTGGCCCACTGGTATCAGGTGGATGTCATGCTGAAATCACTACTGAAATATTTGAGTTGCTGAGAGTGTGGCATGAGCTTGGGAGAATTATGAAGATCTAGAATAGTCTTTGGGGAAATGGGAAAGGAAGATGGTTGATAGGCAATAAAAGAGCCCAACAGTGTTCTTCCAGATGTAATTCTCCTCTTCCTCGCCCCCTCTCTTCCCTTCTTCCTCCATTCTCTCTCCTTCTCCCCTCCTTCCATCTTTTCCCTCTCTATCCCCTTTCCCCCTCTGCTTCTTCATCCCTTTTTCTCTTACTTTTTTTCTTTTCCCTTTGAACGAGCAGGGAAGAACTACTGTGGGTAGATATAGCAGGATTATTAGCAGGTAGATATAGCAGGGAGGCCAGTGAATCGAGGGTGATAGTGAAAGAGTAATTTGGGTGCTCAGTCCAGGAATATACCTGCATAGGAAGGCAAAGGTTTTAGAACGAATTGACAGGTTGGGAGGAAATATAAAAGTCAAGGAAGCAGCGATCTCTGTGAGGTTGAAGACCAGAAGATAATGAGAGTGATGGTGGTAGGCCTGGGAAGACAGTCCTGGGTAGTGAATAATCCAGAGTGTAGACCTATAGACGAGATAGTTAAAATGCACTGCAGGGGGAGGTCACCGGGATTAAGGACATGGAAGAATTTAGACATTGAAACGGTGGCATGAGGCATTTGAATGGAAGATGGAGGCATTTGAATGGAAGATGGATTGTAAGTCAAGTGCCAAAGACTTCTTAACACACCAGGAGTGACGAGGAGTCCCTGATGGCCTCAGTGAGGAGCACGGGGTGAAGAGGCGCGTGAGCTTTGAAGAAAGGGGCAGAGCATTGAGGAGCCAGGTGGCCCACACTTTCCTGATGCTTTGTGGTGCTGGGGGATTAGTGACCTTCACTGGAGAGAGTTCAGGGAAATTATATCCTTTGGGAAAGCCGTGTTTTACGTGGGATAGGGAGACTGTTTTTGAAAATAAGTTGAGGATTTGGAAATGTAACAAGGAGTTGAGGATTTCAGTAGGCTAAGTGGGATTGGCTGGTTAATGATGGAAGACCCAGTGCTGGGGCAGTACAGAGCAGTATCATGATAAGGAATTTATTTACTTAGTTATTACACATCCGAGGAGTAAAAAACCTCGTTGGAAGGACTCGTTGGAAGGCCGCAAATAAATGCGGCCTGAGTACTGGTTGAGTTGGTGCTAGAACAAGTCGAGCGTATCAGGTGTTAATTCTCTGCCCTGATTTCAGAGAGTAGCCTGGCAGGTTCTTTTTCTGGGCAGTCAGCACCTGCCTCATGGCTTTCAGAGCTGCAGTTATGGTCTCCTTTTTGGGGAGAACCTTTTATAGTGGGTGATTTGGCAGTGGGGGTGCTGATTTAGTCTAGAACTGCCTTTATCTGTATTGGGGTTAGGGGAGAAGAGGGCTCATGCTTGTTGCCATGGGCCTTGCAGGGGCTTTGCAGGGGCAGGACCTGTCTGTGTGATGTGCAGAGCTGGGGTTTCCAGCCCAAGGCTCTGCAAGTGTGGAGCACCAGTGGTGCTAGAGATGCACTCCCTCTGTTCTGTAAACCCCCTTCCATCGCCATCCAGGCTAAGGTTAGAGGTGAACCGCATTTCACTTCCTTCATTGCGGGTTAGTCACATGCATATGCCTAGAAATTTTGTCATTCTTGAGGGACTGCGTCCTTATAGTTCCAGGAAGATTTATAGTGACTCAAAAGTGACTTTTCAGATAGTGCCATTGAAGTAGTTTATTTATTTATGGGCCACGACATTGCCAGAGACCCACTAATTTGCAAAGAGTAAATAAAAATCCTGGCTTAGATTTAGAATGTCTCTGATTGTACTGATTCAGTACATTGAATTTTAAACCAAATGTAAGTTTAATTTGAATAGATTTGTAAAAGGAAATTTTTGTTGTGGTATTGTTAAAGGTAATGCAACGTAAGGCAGAGGAGTACAGACATGCCCTCCTCTTCCCCGAACCTAAAAATAGCTAGTCGTAGTCATCTCGTGAGAAATCCTTTAACTTTTATCTGTATTCTCTAAGAATTATGATAGCAAGGAAAGGCAATCAAGCAATTCTTGAGGTAAAGTGCAAAAGGAAATCATTCTCAAAATTAGTTCCTAAAGAAACGGTTTTTCTAAAATTCCAAATAAAATAAAGTTATATTTAATTCATGCTCTTTAAGGTCTTTATTTCTTAGGTGAATAAGCATATGCAGCTCTAGATATAAAAGTATCCATTTAATGGGGGAGCTTTTCTGTGATTGATAACATCTAAAGTAATCACTAGATACTGTGACAAACAAACCCAACAAATTGAATATAGAAGGATGTTCTTCGAAGAGGTGATATTTGTGGTGGTACCAAATTACAAGGACAGTGATTTTTTAAAAAATTATTATGAAATATTTCAAATGTATGGAGAAGTATAGAGAAAAAGTAAGATTATTAATAGGACAAATTGTAACTATCTTTTTTCCTTAAAACTGTAACTATTAATGTAATTATTCAACCCTTTGTTTTTCTGCCATGGGATGTTCTAAAACCTTTATTATTGTAAATACAGTTATACACATTATTGTATAAATCCTTGAAACCCTCTTACACGTCTGCCCACTCCTTCATGTGCAGAAATAAACCGTTTAGCGGTCACCAAGTAAAATAATAAAATATTATAGCTAGAAAAGATTTTACTGTTATTATTTTTAAAATTTTCAGTAGATATTTGTTGACTATAAAGTATAAAGAAACATTAATCAGTTTTCCACTGCTACTACTTTTTTGTTAATTCTCTCAACTTTAATTGAAAGGGTGCAGACTAGACTGGAGGAAGGGACAGAGGAAAAATCATGTTATACATATGGGTCCTCCTTCTCCCACCCCCAAATGGCCAGAAAGGATATATTTTAGAAGCGAGGCATCAATAGCTGGACAGCAATTTCCTGCATTCTTATCTTTGTTAAATTAACAGCTTCTCTGATTTTTTGTGTGAATACTTTAATGTCTAAATCTTCCATGTACTCAGGATTCCAAAATTTCCTCTATGGAGCGTGGGCTCCGGGACTTGGAAGAGGAAATTCAGATGCTGAAATCCAATGGTGCTTTGAGTACTGAAGAACGAGAGGAAGAAATGAAGCAAATGGAGGTCTATCGGAGCCATTCTAAATTTATGAAAAATAAGGTAAGGGTGTGTGATACTGTAATTTAAAAAAGGGGTTTGAGAGGTTGATGCATATTCCTACGTCCTTAGTGATGATGAAGACCTTCATACTGTTTTATCAGACTTCAGGAAAGAATACTTCTAAAATTATTCTTTTGAGTGGAACTTGCCCAGAATTAAACTCAGAATTACTGATGTTCTATAGCTATTTCAAGTTTTCACTTAAAATTACCTGGGTGAGGCTAAGTATGTATTACTACAGTTTAACATTTCATACTATAAGGACTTCTGAGATGATTTAGTAGAATTACAACCAGATGATTTCTTACTATGCGAGACCATCTAGTTCTCTACCTCGTGTGAAGTATTTTAAAGTCAAAACTGTAGGAGGTTGAATTCATCCCATCCTTTTTTCTGAAATACTTAAATCATTTTTTCCCTTCAAGTATAGTCCCATAAAGGGAAACCCTTTGCTTGCTTGGTCCCTTGGAGAAGATCCATTTGTATCAGGTTTACTGTTTCCTGTGTGCGCTTCAGGTGTATGTAAAGTAAAGGTGTTACTGGGTGTTACTGGGACATGCTGGCCTGTATTTATAAATTCAGTTGCAACATTCCTTCCTTAGATCTAAAGTCATCTGGTTTGATTCTATAAACTTTTTAGGCATATTGGAGGATTGAGTTCATTACATTTATCAATTTCACAGGCTTGTTCTGGTTTAATTAAAAGTCATAATTGTGATTATAAAATATTACCTAGAATATAAGTACCTCCCTCTCCCCCACCATATCCCAGTTGTATTAATTCACCAGTTTCTCAGAAGTGAACACTGTAAAGGAGTGATACAGTTATAACTCCCTGTCCAGTTTCTGGCTTCTTGCTGTGGTAATCATAGTTGGCATACAAATCTATAGAATATTCCTTTATTATTTTGAGAATCTGTTATCAGTGATGACTGCCAATTTCATGTTAATTTAAAACTTAAAAATTCACATGTGTAACTTTCCATTAGTTTGGATTTTTCACCCTGATTTGAGAACAAAATGTAGCACAGTGTGAGCTCTGCTTCCTATTTGCGGATGAGCACACTCCAGGCCATTTGAAACCCTGTGAAAATAGAGAAACCAGCTAGGGTCCTTTGAAGAGGGAATTAGGGGAACACATTTGATTGTATTCTATGTTCTTGTTATTTCCAGTTACTGCTCTGGCTCAAAGCAGATAATAAGACTTAAATTGACACGTAAGTGAAAAAGAATAACAATGTCGTGACAGGTAGAGCAACTGAAGGAGGAACTAAGTTCGAAAGAGGCTCAAGGGGAGGAGCTGAAAAAGAGAGCGGCTGGTCTTCAGGCTGAGGTCTTTGCCGTAAGATTCAACCGTGTGTGCAGGCTCCCACAGTGGGGCCTGCGAGCGCTGGCTTCCGGGTGGCTTCCACTTTCATTCTCTGCGGCTGGCAGCTTTGCCCAGTGTCGGCACTAACCAGCCCGCTCTGCTCTCTAACCAACTCTGCTCATCAGTTGGACCCTGTGTCACTTTGTGTGCAGTGAGCCCTCACACGTTCTGGAAATCCAGTACCTGGTTCCTTATTGCTGCTTTTGTCACTGGATGGGTGGTACTTCAAAGCTTGTTTTTCTCAACTCCTTTCCTGTTATGAGATACTTGTTGATTGATATGAATGGTAGTCTGTTTTTTCTTCTTAGTACAAAGAATATGCAGATGTCCTAGGTCCATCACCGAGTGTTTATTTGAATTTCTTGAGTAAATGCTTTACCTTCATATGTAGACACCATGTTTAAGTCCCCATTTAGTGATTTTGCAACAAATGTTACTTTCTTTAGAACAGATGTATAGAAAGTGATTAGCTTATTTCGAGTTATCTAGTAAATTAGAATTAGCATGAAACTTATTTAAAGTCTGTAAATCTAGTTCAGTCTTCTTTCTAAAGAACTTAAAATTCATTTCAAAATACAATAATAAAATAGCTGATACTTGAGCACTCATAAGCATTTTATAACCTACTATAAGATAAGTATGTTATCAACCCCAATGTATAGTTGAGCAAATGGGGATAACAGAGTGGTCCCCAGAGTGGGAAACACAGCAAGGAAGAGGCAGAGTTGGATTTTTATCTCTGCAGTCTGGTTCTGGAAGCCGAGCTGTAAGCTCAGCACTGCACTGGGCACATCTTTGTCACACAAGTCTCCGGGGAATAACTGCTTCTGAAAATAATGGTGCGATAAGACTGGAATGCAGCATAAAAACATACATGCTAATTTGGTGTGTTTGCTATTTATGGAGCACTTCATAGTGCAGATAAAAAGGGAGACATTTGGTCTGAAAGGGTCTAATTGGGCTTATGGTAATCATGCATTGCCCAGAGAAGTTGATCCGGAACTTCTCTTTGTTTTTCTTTGCTACTGTTCATTTGTTTTTGTGTCAAACAACAGGCTAAGCACATTCCATACATTATGTTATTTTTATCTCTAAACTTTACAGTGGCTCTGGTTTACTTTTTCCATATTACTGATTAGGAAACCAAGGCTTAGAGAGGTAAAATAATTACTCAAACACACACCCATTGCTCCTCACTTTTAAGCAAAATTTGTGCTTCCAGACTCTGCTCCCCATTTAGAATATTTTCTTTCCTTTCTCAGTCTTTATGGTCAATATAGCATTATTTGAAGATTATGTAATAATGTAGATGATGAGGAAACTGAGATTTTATATTTATTTTTGATCACCTGATTAGAGCTAGCTGGAAATTTGAATAACCTTTAAGCCACAGTCCTTTATTTAGCTGAGGAAGTGATAACACTTGGAACATTTCTCCTGAACATTCATTCATATAGCAAATGTGTTTTTAGTGCATTCTGTATGTTAAGGATGGAGTGTGTGTTTTTTGTTGGTAAAGGGATGTCATGAAAGACACTACACCGTTACAGTGTTAACTCCTGGTACTGATCTGTGCACCAGGAATGAAAATAATTGCCATTTACAATGATCTTCCACTGGTGTTCTTAGTGTCCTCAAGTACTTTGCGTGCAATGAGCACCCAGAAGTTTTTGTTGAATGAATAACTGTATCTATAAAAAGAGATTTCGTGCATGTGAGAAAAATGCTTGTGTTCTTGCTGAAACAGAAGAGTAAATTAGATATTTATTTTTAGTATTTTTTAAAAGTCTAATTTTAATTAGAGTAAACTTTATGGTATAATTCCTTATGGGAAATTGTTCTGAAAAGCTTTGTCCATTATACCCAAGGGTATTACAATTAAAATACTTTACATATATTGAACACAAAAAATATAAAGTACTTTTCGTTTCTTCAGCGATACTGAACTTACTGACTCTTGTCACAGTTATACGTCCAATAGTTAGTATCTTTTAGTGCACAGCTACCTTGTGAGGCAGTAACATAATGTCAAAGCAAATCTGATTTCTGTTAATTTGGCTTATACTGAGAATAAAAGATGTTAAAAAAATTCTTAAAAACACGGAAACGTAAAGGAGATGCTAGAAATAAATGTTTTCTAAATTAAGACCAGAGAAATTTACAGAAGAATGAATGGCCCCAGTTGATTTATGGATTACCGTGTCAGGGTAATTAAAATTCAGATTACACATGTAGATTCTACATAATGAGATTTATGCATTCTTTATTTAGGTCATCTTCATTTAGTTAGAATGACATGTTCTAGGTTATATAACTTTGTAAGTAGAATATTTTTTGAGGTCAGTACCCCTAACTCATCAATATCATGTGATTTTTTTAAAAGCACATATTTATAGTACTAGATAACACTAAAAGTGGCTTTTAAGATAAGGATTTTATATAAACTTTTGTTTGAGAACAAGAAAAAACTTAATGAAAAAATACAGCAGTGGCAGCTTCGAATTGAAATATCAACACTGTGAGGTTTCGTTTTTTCCTTCTGAATTGCATCTACACTAACCCTGCTTTATGTTATAAGGAATTCTGACTTTATCAAATGAAAACTTTTATCAGCGCAGTGTTGTTCATATGTTTACTGCCATTTCAATCTTTAATTGAATTGGGATTTTTCTCCCTCCATTCCTTTTGATTTCAAAAAATGTTTAGGAGATACAGTAAATGAAAACTGGAAATTTCCCTATTAGTCCAGTAAACTTTGTTTTTTTTTTTAGGGAGGGGTTGGTGGTGGTTATCTAAGATTAGATGCTGCAAAAAGATGAATGATGTCCTGTCATAAAGCTAATGCTGCCTTTCGTTTCATGTCTTGTGATTCAGATCTATTAAAGATCCAGATTAGAGGTGGTTGTTTCATTTCTTTTTTCCTTACAGCATTTTATTTTCTTCTTTAGATTGGTCAGGTGAAGCAGGAGTTGTCCAGGAAGGACACAGAACTACTAGCTCTGCAGACAAAGCTAGAAACGCTCACGAACCAGTTCTCAGACAGTAAGCAGCACATCGACGTCCTGAAGGAGTCCTTGACCGCGAAGGAGCAGAGGGCTGCCATCCTCCAGACCGAGGTACAGAGAACTCGGGGACGCGCAGCGGGTGATTGCTGGCACCTTTTCACATGTGTTACCTGTACTGGTTTGGTTATGCTTAGGTTGGGGAGGTAAGAATAATGTTATGATGAATTCTTTAGCAGTGTGATCCGTTATTGTACTAAAATATAACCATCTTGTTTTTGGGTCTAACAAATTTTAAAACTGGTGCAGTTTATTTATATTTTTAATACTTTGCACTTTCACTAAATCTGTACTTATAACTTTAAACTAACATGAAATTGAAACATAGTTATAAAAAAGAAATCTACATGAAGCTTTTGTTCTCACCCATGGTAACCCTTCCGGTCATGAATGGCAGCTTTGTAATCCTGTGTTTGGATTAGTAAGTGTTTTTAATTCTTGGTATTATCAATAACTTTAAGTAGGCAAATTGTGGAATCTAGAAATGTTCTAGATAGATCTCTTTTTGAACTACAGATCATTAGACAATGTGCCTTCATATCCTGTTTGAAAATAGTATTTTTAGAAATCTTAGATGATCTAGTCTTGTCAGCCCTGATTTCAGGCAGGAATACACCAAATAATTCCAGACAGTTGAGAATCCATCATATTTGTGATGAGAAGGAATTGATGATGCTACTTGAATTTATTGTCTTAATGTAAATATTTTTTAAAGATCTCAATGAAATAGGGAATTTAGGTAGGAAAGGGTAAGTCGTTCTGCTTTACAGAAGAAAAAAATGTATAATATGGATTCGTTTTTCCTTTTCTTTTAAAGAAACAGATCATAGATGAATAAGGGCATAGTTTGATGGAAAAAAGGAATGGGAAGTAAAAAGAATGCATACAAACATCATAGACCCAGAGCATCAGAATCTTTAAGTGAAGAGAAATAAGAAAATGACCAAAACTATTTCATGTACTATTTTCATACAGTTTGGAACTTTGTTGAAATTGAGAGATTTGGATGACTTATTTGTAACTTTCCTTACAATTTACTTTTTTTTTTTCTATTTTACTCATGTTTCATTTTATTGTGATATCAATTCCATTCTACCTCGAGGGATATTTTGGGTATAAATGAGACTCTGGCTCTAGAGTCACACTTATAAATAAGGGTTTTATATAAACTTACAGAGTTTGACCTTCAGCCTTACCACTCCCTACCCAGGTGCGTGATCCTGGGCGTGTTATTTCACCTCATCGTGCCTCACTTTACACATCTGTAAGATGAAGAGAGTAGGAGTGCCTACCTCATAGGGTTGTTAGGATTAAACCAGTTTATTTTTGCAAAAATTATTGTAAGTCTTGTAATAAATCCCCTAATATAGGTAAACTATTAAAATGTTAAGAGAACAGGGTTGGTTTTCTTTTCATGGGCATACATTTTATTTAGGAGATCTACTCTGTCATATTTTTATTAAGCTAAATGTATTTTTATTTAGGGAATTTCAAATGTACAATTATCTGGAAAATGTTACCTGTAAAGTTACTAATTTACGGCTCTATTAGAGTTTTTCACGTGACTGGTGTTCATGCAGTACTGCAAAAGGGTCAGAAGAGGGTGCCAGTGTTCTAGGCTTGAGCCTACTTCCGGGTTTGCTGCGGTGATAGTTTTGGATGAAGACGGCAGGTGTGCAAACCAGAGAACCAGGCAGTTTGTTAATGATAATGCAAACATTTAAAAACTTTTCACAGTCTAATAAATGACTTTGTCCTCTTGGCGTTCCATCCCTCTCTTTGTATTCCTTTCAAATAATGTTCTTAGTAGCTAGATCTCACACAGATGGGCTTGTGATTGGTTTCTTGTACCATAGAGAATAAAGACTGTATTTGTGGTCATTCTTGAATGGCTTTTAGGTTTGTTTTTATCCATTGTGGGAGCAATTGAATTTTAGTGATTACCTCGTAAATTACTAGGACAACTGCTCAAATGTTACTGTCTCATCTTAAAATATAACAGTATGAAAACTTTTTGAATTTGGGCTGATTAAATGAATGTACTATGTCTACTTATTAGCATTTACTTTTTTTTCTTAAATCACTCTGGTGACACTTGACAGGGTCACTTTTTCCAAAGCAACTTTCTCATGTTATAGCCCATAATAGGTAGTTTGAACGAGCCCTTTGAAACTTGTTATATATTTCGTAATTTGATCTTAATTGATTTTGTCTTCCTCTCTGCAGCTGTCCTAGACTTTGATCTAATTTTCAAATCATTGAATTAAGTACATATAAAAAAGAACATGGATCGAGGAAATTTTTTGTTTTTCCTTTTTATTAGTTTCAGGTGTACAAAGCAATGTAATAATAGTTAGACATTTAAACCCCTCATAAAGTGATAACGATAACGCGGAAATTTTTCTTTTTTTTAATTTTAAAATTCTTTAAGGCAAAAAGGGATATGGGGAAAGACCTGATTCCTGTTCAGGGTCCAGGGAATGTGACTCTCTCATCTTGGGCGATGTACAATCTACAGTATCTGTGGAATTGCTCCTATTTTATGAACATCTGTTTTAATCTGTTGACCTTCACAGAGAGGTCATCTGGATTTAGTAACATTGTGGTCAGAAGCATGGGCATTGGAGTCAACCTAGACTTGAAACACAACCCTCTATCTTTATTAGTTATGTGACCTTGGATGAGTTATTTTACCTCTTTACTAATCTGTAAATGAGCATAATAATAATACCAACTTCCTAACGGTAGTAGGGCTAGACTAGATGTATACTTATGTAACTCTCATCTGAATTTGGAGGGAAATATTAAATATCAATGGGTTAAAATTAAAAAAAAACTTTAGAGTTTACAAATATATATTTTAATTTGATCTGTATTGTTTCATTTAATCCTCAGAGTAATGGGATGGATTAGGCAAGACAAACACTGTTTTCTTGCTTTTATAGTTGAGAATTATGTAGGGTGTTTAATTAGCACATTGGCACTTGGGGCCAATCTCACTAGTAACCCAGGGACTTTCAATGATTGTAATGAGTTTTGGAATTTTTCGGTTTTATGCCCACTTTCTTGTTCCTAATATTAATGACATCTCATTGAATTTATTTTCTGGATGAGTTCTCATTGTGCAGAGCAGAGCTGACTTTATCAGTAAATTATAATAATTCTTACTGCCTCAGACTAATACTCTTTTTTCTTACTTCTCCAGGGCACTGAGGTTTGAAATTCTACTTACTATAGGTGGACATTATCATCAGTAGCTTCCTGACAGTTAGAGGAAGTGGGTCTTCATTCACAGCTGGATCAGGGCATCAGCATCCAGTGCAAAGTAAAGAACTCCCTAGTCTAGGATGCTCAGGCCCTGAAGCTTGGATGCTGTTGATTGACATGTACTGTCTGCTTGCATCCCCAGCCTGGTACCTCAGGATGCCAACCTCTTCTAGCTAGAGTTCTGACTTCCTCAGTGTACTGAGAGTTAGTAATACATTCTAAGGACCAGAGTGCAGTTTTAGAGATTATCTAGTCTTTCCATAATTTAAAAAAGTAGATACTATCCAACGTTGAATGCTTTCTGTGTACTGTGCAGGATGCATATATTTTTGTTCGTTTTCTGAGTTAATCCTCACAATAACCTTCTAAGAAATAAGAATTGTAACATTTTATAGACGGACACATTTACACTTAGAGAGACTGAGGTTCCTTGACTTATTGCCTGGAATTCAGTACCTGATTAATTAAAACTCCAAAATTTGTATTTTTGATTATAATACTACAGTGCCTCCCCGGAAGGCATCTGAGTTGCAGAGAGGGTAGGTGACATTGTGAAGGTCTATACAGCTACTTGGTGTTAGTTTTGAGACTAGAACCTGTATTTTATGACTCTGCTAATTATGATATGCTATAGAGACCATGACTGTTGTTCCATTGGTAGGTTGGGGACTAGGTACAAAGAAAGATGGGAGAAAAGGGAAAAATTAATGTTAGCAGAGATGAGAAAAGGATAGAGCTTCGGAAAAAGAGAAGCAGGCTTTCGTAGCATGAGATTATGAAAGAAGGGAAAGACATATTGATTGATTCCTTTATTCATTTAATAGTTATTTGTTAGATGCATGCTAAGGACTCTTCTGAGCACGGGGGATACAGTGGTAAATAAACCAGAAAGGCTGGGTCTCTCTCCCATACCCAATTCCGGAGATAACAGAAATGAGGGGAAGTTGAGGAATCTGACGAATTAGCATAAACATTGTAAAACAGAAAATGATTGGGATGTGTGTGTGTATTTTTATATATGACTTTTTCACATTGTTCTGATTGGATTAGTGCCCACCACAACTGTGAGCAGTGCATAGCCCCATATGAGTTACGGGGTAGCGGTGGGGACAGGTGCTATGGGGTATCATTCGTGTGCTGTGTAAGCCAATTTGTGGAGGTAGACTGCCCAGCTTCTGAATGCTCCCTCGCCTCTCCACATGCCCTCTAATCCCAAGGTGGAGGATAGCTTTAGGAAAAGAGCTTGGGCACAGCAGAGGTGCAGATTATTATACCAGAGGTTCTAGGGGCCTGTTTCTTGCCACTGCCACTTCCCCAATTAAAATGGTGAGTTGGAACTGCTCACAGTCGTGATGGGGCAGTGTCTTGTTTGGGGAGATGTAGATAATGATAAGCTTAAGAAATTGACAGGAAAATATAAGTGTAAGTATGGTTATTAATACACTAGGAGAATAAAAATGGAATGTGTAAGCTTCAGACCATCAGTATAAAATGCAGCTTATCCAGCCGAGAGTAGAAAACAATGGGGCGGGGAAGATGGTGTGTAAACACCATGAAAAATGGCTGAAGTAATAATGGGAAGGGTAATGCAAATGTAACTTAGATCAAAATAAAAATCTCAGTCAGGCTTAAAAAGTAAGACACAGATATGTACTGTCAATAAGAGTTAAATAAGACAAAAAGAAACAGCCAAATTAAAAATAAAATGATAGAAAAAAATTTTTAAATGAAAGGTATATCAGGAAAATATGACTCCTAAAATTTGTTTCATTTTAACACTAATTATAAATTATTTTTAAGGCAAAGAAGTTATAAAGCACCCAGAGCAATGTTATATACTAAAAAAGAAACAATAGATCAAGAAAACGTAATGAGTATGAACATTTATACATATGATAATACGGCTTTAAGTGTATAAAACAATAATGGGGAGAAATAGATAAATAATAGCAGTTGTTCATTTGAATGTGCTCCTCTCAGAATTTGATCAAACAAAGGTAAACAATTTAGAAAATTTCGATAACATTAATAAGCTCAAACTAGTAGTTATATATATGAGTGTAGAATCTTGCACTAACAAATAGAGAATAAGCAGTATTTTCAAGAAGCTATTGAACAGTCATAAAATTAGTCATGTACTAGGCCACAGAAGAAGCTACATAATTGTCAAGAATCAAAGTCACATGGACTGTGTTCTCTGACTCCTAATGCAGCAAAATTAGATGTCAGGAATGAAGAACTACTACACAAAACCAAAATAAGTTTGGAATCTTAAACATACTACTGAATGACTCTCGGGTTAAGAGAAATATAAAAGTTTTAGAAGTCAATGACGGTGAAAGCACTATATCAAAATGTATGGAATAGAAAGTAAAAGAAAATCTGTGGGACGTAGCTAAAGTAGGATTTAAGTGGAAAATGTCTAGTTTTTTAAATGAAAGTTACTGGGATGATATTAGTTAATAACATAATATAAAGTGCAGGTGTACAACTTTATAATGACTTCTTATACTCTATTGAGTGCTCCCTACCCAAAATCTCGTCTCTTTCTGTCACCTTGTATTAGACCCTTTTTACCCTTTTTGTCTTCCCCCCGCCTCCTTTCCCTTCTGATAACTACTATTCTGTTGTCTGAGTCTGTGAATCTAGTTTTTGTTTGTATGTTTGTTTTGTTTGTTCATTGTTGATTTCTGTATTATATCCCACATATGAGTGAAATCATGTGGTTCTTGTCCTTTTCCGTCTGACTTATGTCACTCCACATAATACTCTCAAGATGTATCCATGTTGTCATAAATGGTGATATTTCATTTTTCTTAAGGCTGAGTAGCATTCCCATGTATATATGTACCACTTCTTCTTTGTTCAAGCATCTATTGATGGACACTTAAGTTGTTTCCATGTCTTGGCTACTGCAAATAATACTGCAGTGAATATAGAGGTGCATATATCTTTATGAATAAGTGTTTTCAAATTTTTTTGGTTGATACCCAGAAGAGGGATTGCTAGATCATTTGGTAGCTGTTTTGATCATTTTTGGTGGACCCTCCATACTGTTTTCCACAGTGGCTCTACCAGTTTGCATTCCCATCAGTAGTGTGCAAGAGTTCCCTTTTCTCTACATCCTCTCCAACACTTGTTTTTTCTTGTCTTATTGATAATAGCCATTGTGAGATGGTATCTCATTGTGGTTTTGATTTGCATTTCCCTTGTAACTAGTGATGTTGAGCATCTTTTCATATCTGTTGGCCTTCTGTATGTCTTTCTTGGAGAATTTCTATTCAGGTCCTCTGCCCAATTTTTAATCAGATTTTTGTGAGTTTTTGTTTTTGTTGTTGAGCTGTATGAGTTCTTTATGTATTTTGGATATAAGCTCCTATTGGAGCTATCATTTGCAAATGTCTTCTCCCATTCATTTGGTTGCCTTTTTATTTTTGTTGATTTTTTTTTTCTTTTCTGTGCAAAGGCTTTTTAGTTTGACGCAGTCCCATTCATTTATTTTTTCTTTTACTTCCTCTGCCTTTGGGGTTAAGTTCACAAAAACCTGTCAGAGACCAAGGTCCATAAGTTTAGTGCCTTTGTTTTTCCTATGTATTTTATTGTTTCACTTCTTATATTCAAGTCCTTAATACATTTTGAGTTAATTTTAGTGTATGGTGTCAGACAGCACTCTAGTTTCATTCTTTTCCACGTGGCTTTCCAGTTTTCCCAGCATCATTTATTGAAGAGACTCTCCTTTCTCCATTGTATGTTTTTGACTCCTTTGTTGAAAATTAGTTGTCCATATATGTGTGGGTTTATTTCTGAGCTCTTAATTGTGTTCCATTGGTCTGTGTGTCTGTTTTTCTGCCAATACCATACTGTTTTGTTTATTGTAGCTTTGTAGTACAGTTTCAAGTCAGAAAATACACTTCTGGCTTTGTTCTTTTTTCTCAGGATTGCTTTGGCTATTTGGGGGTCTCTTGTGGTTCCGTATAAATTTGAGGGTTTTTGTGTTCAGTGTCTGTGAAAAATGCCATTGAGATTTTGATGAGGATTGCATTCAATCTGTATATCGCTTTAGGTAATATGGTCGTTTTAACAAGTTAATTCTTCCAATCTATGAGCATGGAATATTTTTCCATTTCTTCACTTTCTTTCAACAGTGTCTTATAGTTTTCAGTATGCAGGTCTTTCGCCTCTTGTTTATTCCTAGGTATTTTATTATTTTTGTTGCAATTGCAAAAGGCATTATTTTTTTCATAACTTTTTCTGAAATTTCATTGTTAGCATATAGGAACACATGGATTTTTGTACATTGATTTTGTATCCTGCAACTTTACTGTATTTGTTTGTTGTTTCTAATAGCTTTTTGCTGGAGTCTTTAGGGTTTTCTTTATAAAGAATCATGTCATCTGCAAAAAGTGATAGTTTGATTTCTTCATTCCCAGTTTTGATGCCTTTTGTTTCTTTCTCTTGCCTGATTGCTCTGGTGAGGACTTCCAGTACTACAATGTTGATTAATGGTGATGAGAGAGGGCATCCTTGTCTTGTTCCTGAACTTAGAGGAAAAGCTGTCAGGTTTTCAATATGAGTGATATTAGAGGAGGGTTTAACATATATGGACAACATTAAGTTGAGGTACGTTTCTTTTATACCTATGTTATTGATTTTTAAAAATCATTAATGGATGTTGTATCTTGTCAAATGCTTTTTCTATTTCCCATCTATTGATAGGATCATATGATTTTTATCTTTTATTTTGTTAGTTTAGTATGTCACATTGATTGATTTGTGGATGTTTAACCATCCTTGCATTCTTGGAATGAACTCCACTTTATTGTGATGATGTATAATCCTTTTAATATATTTTTATATTCAATTTACTAGTATTTTGTTTAGGATTTTTACATCTATGTTCATCAGAGATATTGTCCTGTAATTTTCTGTGTGTGTGTGTGTGTGTGTGTGTGTGTGTGTGTGTGTTTGTGTTTTTGTTTTTTTGTGTGTGTTTTTTATGCCTGGTTTGGTATCAGCGTAATGCTGGCCTCATAAAATGAGTTAGGAATATTCCGTCCTCTTCAGGTTTTGGAAGAGTTTGAAAGTTTGGTAAAATTCTCCAGTGAAGATGTCTGATCCTGGATTTTTGTTTTTTGGGAGGTTTGTGATTACTGTTTGAATTTCCTTACTATTGATCAGTTTATCTAGGTTTTCTAATTCTTAATGGTTCAAGTTAGACAGGTTATATATTTTTAAGACTGTCCATTTCTTCTAGGTTCAAGTTAGACAGGTTATATATTTTTAAGACTGTCCATTTCTTCTAGGTTATTGAATTTGGTAGCATGTAGCTTTCATAGTATTCTTTTATAATTCTTTGTATTTCTGTGGTGTTCACTGTAACTTCTCTTTCATCTCTGATTTTATTTTTTTGAGTCTTCTCTCTTTCTTAGTGAGTCTAGCCACAGTTTTGTCAATTTTATTTATCTTTTCAAAGAACCAGCTCTTTGTTTCATTAATTTTTTGTATTATCTTTTTGTTCTCTTATTTATTTCTGCTGTAAATTTTATTATTTATTTTCGTCTTCAGACTTTGGGCTTCATTTGTTCTTTTTCTAGTTCATTAAGGTGTAATGTTAGATTGTTTATTTGAAATTTTTCTTGGTTTTTGAGGTAGGCCTATAATGCCATAAACTTTCCTTTTAGTACCACTTTTGCTGCATTCCTCAAATTTTGGTATGTTGTATTTCCTTTTGTCTCTAGGTATCTTTTGATCTCTTATTTTTTCTTTGACCCAATAGTTGTCCAGTAGCATTGTTTAATCTGCACATATTTGTGGTTTTCCAGTTTTCTTCTTGTAATTAATTTCTAGTTTCATACCATTGTGGTTGGAAAATATGGTTAGTATGATTTCAGTCTTCTCTGAGACAGTTTGGCCCCAATATATGGTGTATTCTTGAGAATGTTCCATGTGCACTTGAGAAGAATGTGTATTCTGGCATTTTGGAATGGAAAGTTCTATAAATATTGGTTAAGTTCATTTGGTCTTATGTGTCATTTAAGGTTGAAATTTCTTTACTTACTTTGTGTCTGGATGATCTTGCCATTGCTGTCAATGGGGCGTTCAGGTCCCCTGCTATAATTGCATTTTTGTCAGTTTCTCCCTTTAATAATTGCTTTACATATTGTGGTGCTCCCAAGTTGTGTGTGTGTGTGTGTGTGTGTTTGTATATGTGCATGTGCGTGTGTGTGTAGATAGATAGATGTTCTGTCTTCTTGATGAACTTCCCCTTTTATCATAAAATAATCCATCTTTGTCTCTCGTTACCTTTTTTATCTTGAAGTCTATTTTGTCTAAGTACTGTTATACCAGCTTTTCTCTGGGTGTCATTTCTTGAAATATCATTTTCCACACCTTTACTTTGAGCCTGTGTTTGTCTTTGGAGCTGAGATGAGTCTCCTGCAGGGAACATATAGTTGGGTCTCGTTTTCTAATCCATCCTGCTATTGTTGGGTTCAGTCAATTTACATGTAGGGTGATTATTGATATATGAGGACTTACCACACCCATTTTATCTTCTGTTTTTTTTGTTGCTTTGTATCTTCATTGCTTCTTTTTCCTTGTGATTCTGTCTGCTATTTTAGTTGGCGGTTTTCTGTGATTTTTTTCTCTGTTTCCATTTTTTTAATTTTTGTGTCTCAGCTCTAAATTTCTGTTTTGTTGCCATTAGGTTTGTATAAAATGTCTCATGCATACAGTAGTCCCTTTTGTCTGATTGCCTCTTATCTTCATTCATTTGCACTCGTTCACTTGTTTTCCTCCTCCCCTTTTATGATTTTATTGTCACAAATTATTTTATGTTGTGTATTATCAAAATGCTGTAATTATGGTTACTGCCCTTTCCCCCTTTTAACTTTTTAAATAATTAAGTGCTCAATAACCCATTCTGAAATACATTTGCAGATGTATTCTGTCTTCTATCTGTTAATTATCTTACTCAGACTTTTGCATACTTTTGTCCTTTTGTTTCTGGTAGAAGAGCTCCTTTCAGCATTTCTTGTAATGCAGGTCTTGTGGTGGCAAATTCAGCAAGTTTTTGTTTGTCTGGGAAAGCCTGTATTTTTCCTTCGTATCTAAAAGACCACTTTGCTGGATATATTATTCTTGTCTGTTGGTTCTTTTCTTTCAATATTTTGTGTATTTCCTTCCATTCTTTCCTGCCTTGTAATGTTTTTACCTAGAAATCTGATTGTAATCTAATGATTCCTTTGTAGGTTGCAGTCTTTTTTACACTGGCTGCTTTGAGAATTCTTTGTTATTAATTTTTGGTAGAATAAAATGTGTCTTGGAGAAGGTGTTTTTGCATTGATATAGTTAGGTGTTCTGTTAGCTTCCTCTATTCTGAAGTCCAGTTTTGCCATAGGCTTGGAAATTTCTCATTAATTATTTCTTTGAGTATGAGCTTTGTTTCCTTCTCCTTTTTCCTCCCAATATACCTATTAGGTTGCTTTTTGTAATGTAGTCACATAATTCTTGTAGAGTTCTTTCAAGGTTTTTTAGCTCCTAATTCTCTTTTTTTCTCCTGGATCATTTCTAGGTTTGTATCTTTGAGTTCGCTGATTCACTTTCCACCTGGACTGCTCTGTTTCCAAGCTTCTAATACATTCGTTATCTCATTTATTGAGTTCTTTAGCTTCCATTTTCTGTTTGGTGCTTTTTAATAGTTTCAGTCTTTTTGGTAAATTACCCCCTTTTTTTCATTAATTTTATTCTTGAGTTCATTGAACTGCCTTTCTGAGTTTTCTTGTATATTGTTGGGTTTCTTCATAACTGCAATCTTGAATTCTCTGTCATTTAAATCACAGTCGTCCATGGCTTTGATTTTGGTGTCTGGAGACTTCACTTTCTTTCTGTACTCCCACGTTACCTTGGTTGTTCATGGTATTTGATGGATTGTTTTTCTGTCTGCGCATTTGAGGTAGTGATCTCTTTTCTTGTGTAGGTACTGTGTTGCCCTGGACAACTCAGCAGGTTGATTGGTAGGGTACTTTCTTTTGTTTTCCAGTAGATAGTGCTATAGCTTTAAGTATTTGTTTTTTCTTACCTGGACTGTTTGCGCCTTTGGGATAATGGTGGGGCTTAGTGCTGTGGTTAAGGGAAGTGCAACTAGTGGGTGTCCTCTCTGTGACCAGCTCACCTTCGCTTTAGAATACCACTCCTGTGGTGGGGGATGTGGCGGGAGGTAGAAAACTGGTTTCGTGAGCTCCTAGAGCTACCTCCCTTTCCTGCTGTTTTTGGCTTTCCCTTGCTCTGCTGGGGTGTGTGGGGGAGGAGAAGCAGGTTTGATCCTGTGGCTCCACTCCCCTGTCAGTTATGTTTGTGGACTGTGCTGTTTTCTTTAAAGGCTCCCAGCCACCTCTACCCAGTTCTACCACAATTGGGAGGAGAGACGGGAGATACCCTTTTCTTGAGAGAAACTGCATCTTCCCCTCTTAAATTCCAGGCTGTAATGTGGGGACTGCAGCGCAACTCCTCCCCCACTTCTGTGCTCCATGGAGCTGCGGTGGGCACCGAGCTGTGTCTGCAGCCACTGTCCCTGTCCTTTCCTTCTTCCTGCCTCCCCTTCTCTTTCCAACATGCCCACCTTCAGATGTTCCAGTGCGTGGATCTTTCAGGCATGTTTGTGAGTTGAGCTGGGGATCCGTTGTTGAGTTGCAGTTGCCCAACTTGTAAATTTAAGGGGAAAAACAGTGGAACCTTTTCAGTCCACCATGATGCTGGAAATATCTAGTTTTACCATATTTATTAGAAAACAAGACAGAATGAAAGAAAATAAGCTAAGCATTCAAATCTAGAAACTATGAAAAAAGCAACAGAATTAAATCCAAAGAAATAATAAGATTGAGAGTAGTAAATGTTAAGCCAGACATCCAGACAGGATAAAACCAAACCAAGAGTTAGTTCTTTAAAAAGGTTAGTCAGATAGGAACATGTCTTATAGAATGATAAAGGAGAAGTAACTACTAGTACCAGAGTTTAAAAATAATAAAAGATAGTTATAAATAATTATATTCTAATAATCTGTGAAAGCTAGAACAAATAAACATGCTTCTGGAAAATATGACAAAATAAGTTCAAGAGATAATAGAAAACATGAAAAATAGTCATTATAGATTTGAAAATGGTAATCAACCTCAACACCTTTCTCCCTCCCAAATCCTAAGGCTCAGATGGCTTTTCAGAAGAGTTCTGTCCAACATTGAAACATTTTTGTATTCAAGTTATTCCATAAAGTAGAAAAAGCAAAAAAGCTCAAGAATCTACAAAAGAATATGTGGAAAAACAAATTGAGAGGTATACCTTATCAATAGGTGATATTATTATTTAATACTGTAAGGGCATCAATTCTCCCTAAGTTAGTATAACTTCTCTCTCCTCTTTCTCTTCTCTTTCACCCTCTCCCTCCCTCTCTCCCTCCCTCCCCCCTTCCTCCTTTCTTCCTTCCCTCCCTTACTCCCTCCCTCCCTCCCTCTTTCCCTTCTTTCTTCTGCAATTCCATTGACAATACCCGGCATTATTTGTTTTTGGAAATCATTTTATATTTTAAAATTTACATGGATGAATCACAAAAAGATATGTGATTCCACTTATATGAGATACCTAGAAAAGTCAAATTCATAGAGATAGAAGTAGAATTACGGGTGCTATAGGTTGGGGGAGGGCAGAGTGGAGAGTTGTAGAATGGGTACAGAATTTTAGTTTTGCAAGATGAAAAGAGTTCTGGAGATTGATTGTATAACAGTATGAATGTACTGAAAACCACTGAATTGTACATTTAAAATGGTTAGGATGGCAAATTTTATGTTTCTTACCACAATTAAAAATTAAATTATATGGACAAATAAAGCCATTCTAACATTAAAATGAAGAAAAAGAAAAGATGGAAGACCTGCTTTTTTAGATCTGCAAACATACCATAGAGCCATAAACCAAACCAAACCAAACAATATGCCTCATAACAGTGTAATACTGGTATAGGAATTGCTAGAAAGACCAGTGAAAAACAAAAGAGAATTTGAAATCAGAGACATATATATGGAGAGAGTACCATAAACTAGTGTGAATTGAGGAAGTGTTAGAAAATGGACATCCTATTAATATATGGAGAATAAAGTTGGCCACCTACCTCATACCAGATAAAACAATGAACTCCAGATTGATTAAAGAGCTCAATTTGAAAAACAAAGCAATACAGTTAATGAAAATGTTACATTTTCGGTAGGATATCTTATGACTACATCAAATTTAAGTATTTCTGCTCAAGAAAGAACACCATTGACAAAGTTAACAATTCGGTGACTAAGAGAAAATATTTTCAGTACCTCCCCTAATACCAATGATTGAGATATAGAATTAAAAAAAAAGATGTTTGCAAATCAGTAAGGAAAAGAAAGAGACTGTAGGGAGGGAAGAGAGGATTTGAAAAGGCAATTAACAGACAAGGAAACCTAAGTGGTTAACAGATGCAGCACAAGATCCTTAATTTCACTAGTAAACAGAGAAATATAAATTTCAAAGACAGTGAAATGCTACATTCCATTCATCAAAGTGACAAACATTAGAAAATGAAATAACATTCAGTACTTATTATATGATTTAGGCTAACAGGAACCTCAATGGCATAATTGACCCCAGTAATCCCACTCCTGAATATATTCCCCATGAAAATTTTCCACTGGTCCACAAGAGGACATGTATAAGGATGTGCACTACAGAACTGGGAACTGAAGGGAGCCAGAATGTTCATTACTGGGGAGTTGGATGAGTCAAATACAGTGGATGTGTATCATACTATGTAAAAGTCAAAAGCAGTGATCTAGAAGTATTCATGGGACCAGGGATATACATATATATATGTTTGTATTTAAAAGTAAGGAACAAAATGCGGTGTGTAGCATTTATATAAATAACACACACGAGGTATAACAATTAAGTTCGCGAACTTGTTGCAGCGATGTTGCTAACTTTTTTTGATATCAGAGGGATTATTCATTATGAATTTATACCAACTGGACAAACAGTTAACCAAGTTTACTATTTGAAAGTGCTGAAAAGGCTGCGTGAAAAAGACAAAAATGACCTGAACTTTTCACGAACAATTCATGGCTCTTGCATCATGACAATACACCAGCTCACACGGCACTGTCTGTGAGGGAGTTTTTAGCCAGTAAACAAATAACTGTGTTGGAACACCCTCCCTACTCATCCTGATCTGGGCCCCAATGGCTTCTTTCTTTACCCGAAGATAAAGGAAATAGTGAAAGTTATAATACGACAACAACTCTGATGGCCATTCCGGTAAAAGAGTTCCAAAATTGCTTTGAAGGGTGGACTAGGTGCTGGTGTCGGTTCATAGCTTCACAAGGGGAGTACTTCAAAGGTGACCATAGTGATATTCAGCAATGAGGTGTGTAGCACTTTTTTTAGGATGAGTTCACAAACTTAATTGTCCGACCTTGTATGTATGTATAAAAATAAGCCGCTATATTTCTAATATACATGCATATTCAAGAACATATTAAACACATTAGAATGGCTGCATATTGAAAGGAATAGATATTGGACATGAATGGAAAAATAATAAAATAAAACAATAGTAGAACTTTGCATGAATCAATGATAGTTTTAAGTGAATTGAGGAATGAGAGTAATTTAGTTCTTTCTCCAAGCTGGTAAAAGTTTGAAAGCAGTAGTTCTGACTGTGTAACTACTGTGAGGTAAGCTGGATGTGGTCTATTGCCACACTGATCTCAGAGTTGATTTGGCTGATCTCTCTGACAGGGCAGATGTCCATATTTTTCCTCATCCTTTCCACACTGAGCATCTGTCAACAAGGACTCTATACTAGAGTTGTTCTGAGGGATTATTATTTTTGGTAACCAAGGGGCTTGGATCTCAATGCTGACATGTGGATAACAGTCCTTGGCCCTAAATGGGGTAGGGTTTTGAAACTGAGACGCTTACATAAGTAAATTCAGGACTCTGCTGAGAGAGGGTGGACTAGAAAAAATTTCTCCTACCAGTATTAGTGGACACTGTGAGAAAGTGACTTACTCACCTGGTCTTTGAGTTGGAGGAAAGTTGTTACTCAAGCAGGTTCGAGTTTGAATATACATAGCTGCTCTCAGGGTACATACTTTCAACCTAGTCCATACAGAATCCCACAGATAAAAGCTCTGCTTAGAATGAATGTACAACTCCAAATTTCTTAATCACTTATGGATTTTAATCTATCCTGAGCCAATATCAGAAGTAAGAACAAATAGAGTGATTTGACCCTTAGGAGCATTGGATAATAGAATGAAACTGTAAATTAAATGACTAAAATGCAGGATGGGAGCTCGATAACTCTCCAGAATGGATGAGCAGATACAACTTATTGGGATGTGTTTCAGGACTATTGAGAGTAAAAGCTAATGCAGTATAGTAAAGGTAGCACTAGCTGTTCAGTGTAGTATCTTTTAATCTTGGCTTTGCTACTTGTTATGTAAATTTATACTTTTTGTGCTTCAGTTTTCTCATTTGCGAGAACAATAACATTACGTCAGAGTGTTGTGAGAATTAAATATAGCACTCAGTAAATATTAACTATTATTATTGTTATTAAATACATGAAGGAAGGATTTAAAACATGAGCAACGAGTAAAATATCATAAATAATACTAGTCAGGGTGTAAAAAACAAAACAGGATTTTAGACATGAAATATATAATAACCAAAATGAAAACTCATTGTATTAGTTAAACTGCAGATTAGAGCTGCAGGGACAATTTGTGAATTGGAAGATAGATCTGATGAAATATTATCCAGAGAGCAATAGGACAGATAAAAAAAATTGAAATTACTGAAAAGAAGTCTGTGGAAATAGAAGTCTGATTTACATCTATGGGAGTTTCAAAAAGAGAGGACAGAGGGAATGGAGGTCATTTTAAAAAAGAGAATCACTGAGAATTTTTCTGACTTGATTACAGGAAGTTAACCATCACTTCTTCAGGGGCAAATAATTCTTGAGCAGGAAAATATCCACACCTATGTATGTCATAATGAAACCATAGATAAACCAGTCTTAAAAGCTGCCAGAGAGAAAAGTTACCAACAAAGGATTAACAATTAGGCCAGCAGCAAACTTTTCAACAGCAACAACTGGAGCAAGAATGTGACAGTAACATCTTCAAGTGAAAAACACTGGAAGTGAAAAACACTGTCAACTCATAATTCTATACCCAGCTAAATTGTCATTCGTCACTGGAGGTAGAATAAAGATATTTTTCAGACTAACACAAACTGAGAGTTTTCTACCCTTGGGTTCACATAGAATGAACTGCTAAAAACAAAAAAGAGAAGTTGCATCCAGAAGGAAGGAGTGAGATGCAAGAAAGAATAGTTGAAAATGGACATTGATATGACAAGTAGGAAAAAAGTGTTCAAATATCAATATAAGAGTTTGGCACAGGCCCAACAATAATAGTGCCATTAAACCCAAACTCCAAAATCAATTGAGGTTTGTTCAGTAAGAGTGGAGACTTTTAGAGAAAGATCATAAAGGAAGATCTTACCAGTTGCTTTTATTTGTTAGTATAATGTTGCTAGGTGATAGAGCAAGTGAAATTCCTCATCTAGATTATTTTTGTCTTTCCCATCAAGTGGAACATAATAGGACTGTAAAGGGTAGGATGTGTATTTCAACAATGGAAAAATGAAATGAAACTCAAGGTGTGTGAAAAGAGATATTTTAAGAAAACATCAAGGGATCCATATAACCTTTCTACTCAAAGTGTGATTCAAAGCCCAGCAGTGTCAGCTCATCTAAGAGCTTGTTAGAAACACAAAATCTTGAGCTATGTCAGATCTACTGAGTCAAAGTTTGCATTTTAACAATTTCCTCAGTTTGAGAAGTGCTATGAAACTTTTTGTCTTTTGGCTAGTTTCAATCCCAGGTGCAAATAAAATAACTACTATTGATCGTTATTGAAGAATCATGGACATAAGAGAGGGTTCTGAAATTGGCTTTGAACAAATGTCATTTTGATTTTAAAAAAAAAAAAAGGAAGAAAGACGATTGCCACTTCTATGTACAACCTAAACTTTTCCTAAGTGCGTTTTTAGAATGGCATATTGAGGACTTTGAAGTAGAAGTGGTGATCACTAAAAGTCACCACGAAAACTAGGTCATCTCACACTCGTTTTATATTCTTCATTGGTAGGATTTCTAGTCTGGAAGATCAGGAATATGTGGGAGATATAGTAGATCTATACTTCTTCATGGCATTGGCAAGGCCATGTAAATAAGATGAAGAAATGTGAATTGGGTAAGGTGATAATTAGGTTTTTTCGTAACTGTAAAATGACTTATCCCAAAAGATGTACGTTAACGTACATTTAAGTTTCTGATAGTATCTCGTATCTCTCTAACCTTGACTCTTCCTTGTTAAGTATTTTTATTAATGAATTAATTTCCATCTAATGAATTAGATGGAAAAATACGGGGAGGGGTGGGTAAAATGCATATTAGATAAGAAACTCAGCATTCAAAAAGATCTTTAAAAAGCAAAGTAATGGGCTAAATTAAGAAGGATGACTATAAAAACTTTATCCCTCCCTTTCTCCAAAAAATCCCACAAAAACTAAAAAAGCAAAGCAAAACAATCGTCTTAAGTAATCCTTCAGTATCTGTATAATGGCTGCTACACCCCCACCCCCTAAAAACAAACCCCAAACTTTATGCAATCTTAGGTTGTTTCAGAAATGTCTAGAAATAAGGGTAGGGTGATTAGACCACACCTAAAACCCTTGAGTTTTGGGTACAATGATTTAAGAGACATTGGCACATTTAAGCATGTTTAGACACAAAGAGTCTGACAGCATGGCACATGAGGGAACACTTGATGGTTGACTTGGAAAAGAAATGCTCTTGGGAGTGCATGATAGTCTGCATGTATCTGAATGGCTGTTAGGTGAAAGAGCGGCAGGCATAAGGGGTCAAATTTGGGCCCATGGATAAAACTACAGAAAAAATAATGTTTTTCACTTCAAGATTAGAGATAGCTTTTTTACTATATCCATTAGAAGCAGAGTGTGGGTATCTTCTGGAGAGGAACTGTGTACCTGGTTTTTACTGAAGGTGTTCCAGTACTAGACAAGCCTGCATAAAAGGGATATTGTATAACGAGATTCAGGCTTTAGATGAGCAATTGAATCAGGTGACCTTAAGGGTCCTTCCAGTGTGGAAATTGTCTTCTGCAATTCTATAGAGAGGGCTTTAAGGCTTAGTTGATCTCAGTTCCTTTAACAGAATGAGGAAGTATTACTGATGTGTTGGATTAGCGGGGCCAAGATGGAACTAGGTTGGCTTACTGCTTTATTGGATTTGCAGAGACCAAGAGTATTAATGTTTCTACGGGGGATGCATAACTGAATATAACTTATTAGAGCATACACTTTATACAGCCATTTTTCATCTTTTTTGTCTGCTATGAATTTTCAAGGGAAAGTGGATGGAAATGATATTGACATTGGTTTGGGTTTTTTTTGAGATTTTTTTTTTTTATTGGGCAAGGGGTACAGGACTTTATTGGGGGAACAGTGTACTTCCAGGACTTTTTTCCAAGTCAAGTTGTCCTGTCAATCTTAGTTGTGGAGGGTGCCGTTCAACTTCAAGTTGTTTGTCCTTTCAGTCTTAGTTGTGGAGGGCGCAGCTCAGCTCCAGGTCCAATTGCCCTTGCTAGTTGCAGGGGGCGCAGCCCACCATCCCTTGTGGGAGTCGAACCGGCAACCTTGTGATTGAGAGGAAGTGCTCCAACCAACTGAGCCATCCGGGAGGCAGCTCAGCTCAAGGTGCCGTGTTCAATCTTAGTTGCAGGGGGCGCTGCCCACCATCCCTTGTGGGACTCGAGGAATTGAACTGGCAACCTTGTGGTTGAGAGCCTGCGCTCCAACCAACGGAGCCATCCTGGAAGCAGCTCAGCTCAAGGTGCCATGACATTGGTTTTTTTTTTTTTTTTTTTCACTGAAGCCTTTTTATTTTGCACACAAAACCAGTGGGGATCTTGCCTGTGGAGACCTCAGAGATTACAATGTAGATACACTTGGCTCCCGACACTTGGGAAACGAGGTGAGAAACACAGCGACTCAGGCCAAACACATGACTACAGAGCTGCGGTTTCCAGCAGGGTTCCAGGTAGTTGAGTTTGGCTTTCGTGGTTCTAAGGAAGCAGTGAGTACATCACGGGGATGGGACAGGGCCGTTACCTAGCAGAGGCCCTGCAGTGTCAGCTGGGATGGGGGTGGGGGCCTCAAGCTGCCCGTGTGGACACGAGAGCAGAGGTCTAATTGGCTGACCAGTGACCAGGGCTCAGAGGCTCCTGCCTGGAGCTTACTTGGCGAGCGGGTTTCTGAAGTTCCTGCCGGCAAACCTGGCCTTGCTGCCCAGTTCCTCCTCAATTCTGAGGATCTGGTTGTACTTGGCCAAGCGCTCAGATCGGCAAGGAGCACCAGTCTTGATCTGCCCAGTGCAGAGCCCCACCACCAGGTCGGTAATGAAGGTGTCTTCAGTCTCCCCGGAGCGGTGGGACACCATGACGCCCCATCCATTGGACTGGGCCAGCTTGCACGCCTGCAGGGACTCAGTCACCGAGCCGATCTGGTTCACTTTGAGCAGGAGGCAGTTGCACGACTTCTCGCTCACAGCCTTGGAGATGCGCTTCGGGTTGGTCACCGTGAGGTCGTCCCCCACGACCTGGATCCCTGAGCTGGCAGTGAAATTCCACCACGCTTCCCAATCATCCTGGTCGAAGGGGTCCTCGATGGACACCACTGGGTAATCCTTGACGAAGGACTTGTACAGGTTGGCCAGCTCGTCAGGGGTGATGTACCTGCTGGGATCATCGGGCGACTTGAAGTCCAAGTCATACTTCCCCTACCTGAAGAACTCGGAGGCAGCCACGTCCATGCCAGTGACAACCTTATCGGTGTAGCCGGCTTTCCCGATGGCATTCTTGAGCAGCTCCAGGGCTTCTTTGTTCTCCAGGATGTTGGGAGCAAAGCCACCTTCATCCCCCACATTGGTGGCGTCTTTCCCGTACTTCTCCTTGATGACGTTCTTCAGGTTGTGATACACGTCTGCACCAATGCGCATGGCCTCCTTGAAGTTTGCCGCCCCGACCGGCAGGATCATGAACTCCTGCATGGCCAATTTGTTGCCAGCGTGAGAACCACCGTTGATGACATTGAAGGCCGGAACAGGCAGGATGACCTCGGAGTTGCCAGCCAGGTCAGCAATATGGCGGTACAGGGGCACCCCCTTTTCAACAGCTCCAGCCTTGCAGACTGCCAGGGACACCCCCAGAATGGCATTCGCTCCGAATTTAGATTTATTTTCCGTCCCATCCATCTCGATCATCAGTTTGTCAATCTTCTCCTGCTCCACGACACTCAGTTTCTTGCTAATCAGGGCAGGCGCAATAGTTTTATTGATGTGCTCAACAGCCTTTGAGACACCTTTCCCCAGGTAGCGCGTCTTGTCATTGTCCCGGAGCTCGAGCGCCTCGTAGATGCCAGTTGAGGCACCGCTGGGCACAGCAGCTCTGAAGAGGCCTTTTGAGGTGCAGAGATCCACCTCCACAGTGGGATTCCCACGAGAGTCGAAAATCTCTGTGGCATGGATCTTGAGAATAGACATGGTGAATTTCTTACTGCAGGATGTCGCCACCCGGGAAGAAAGCAGAGTGCTGCAGACACGGAGGTCGAGCTTATTAAGGACCAAGGTCTGAGCGCCGCGAGTCCCCTGAACGTGTCCGACATTGGTTTTTTAGATTATAAATTTGCAGCCTTTTTTGGGGGAAACAAAGTACAAATAAAATGTGTACTGTGGAGTGGCCTTTTTGATATTTCTTTGAGCTCTTCGACATTTTGTGGGGTATAAGGCTTTAAACAGAGCTCAGTGCAGTTTGCTAAAATAGTCTTTGAGAAGGTTTACTTGTGTATGTTGTCAATCCCATGGCCCAGTGCTCTTCTGGATGGGAACAATGGGAAATGGTGTGACAGGAAATTGTACTTAGTGATCTTAGGCCTGTCACTTAGTTTGGGCTTTGATTTCCTCAGGTTCAAAGTTAGAGGAGTTTAGATTATTTCATTTTTTTTAAATTATATGAAATATTGCCAAAGTCAGGAAAAATACAGAAAAGAATATAATTTTAAATAGGTACCACTCAGATTTTAACTTACATTAATGTTTGACCACATTAGGTGATCTTTGACGGTCCTTTGAAAGAAGAGTTTCTAAAAAAAAAAAAACTCTCATCTAAAGTGAATATTCAATGGAAGATCTGGTTTAAGGAGAAAAATTTGTTACAATCTCAGGTTTTTAGAACTGGTTGGCCTAGGAATAAAGATTTGGAAGCTGTCATGGAGCTGGTGGTTAAAACCTCAGGACTGAATTGGTTTCTTCAGAGGAAGTTGTATAAAGTGAGATGTGAAAAGGGGGAAACGACAGAGGATCCAGTGAAGAAAACTGAAAAAGTGTGGTCAGAGAGTTAGAAAGGGAGTGTGAATCATGAGAGGAATGACAGGAAACAGGCGTAATTACTGCTCGGGTGCATTTAGCTGATCTATTTATTGATGTAAAACAAAAGAAAGTTAAGATAGGTTGAGATGATAGTTTTGTGATCAGAAGGGAGAGGCCAGAACAGTAAGGTAGCCCCTTTTCCTGTTTATGTCTGTTGATAGAGAAAATCGTGTAGAGAAAAACCTGTTTCTGTTGAAGCTGGCATCACCTCTTTGCCGCAGACCTTGATGTGTGGTAAGCTGAGTGGACGCTGTCCCTCCAGCTCAGTTGATGTGAATAAACACGGTCTTATTCCTCCTGCCAGGAATGGTGTTAGTGTGATGACTGCGTGTCCTGCTTGTCTCTGAGCGGCTTTCCTGAATGTGTTTTTTGTGGTTTGCAAAATACGGACCTCACACAAAATTATGAGTTCAGTTCACGCCAAATCAAAAGATCAGTTTAGAATTCAGAGCAATTAATCTAGTAGTGGTTTTTGTGGTGGTTTTATCTCAGTTCGCCAGAACAGGACATTTAAATTCTGCCCTGCATGAAAAGCAGACCAAGGAAAAGTGTGTGTAGGTGATTGAACATTTAGGAAAGAAAAGATCATTTAGTAATTAGAATATGGTCTTTAATTCTGTGCCTAATATTTGTGATATGAAATAGTTTTTAAATCAAAGCCTGCGTTTCTAGCTACTCTTACACCAAAGATTTGTATGTTTAGAAAAGAGTTTTCTTTCTTTACCGTTTTCAGTCACCAATTCCTGTGGGTCTCATACCTGACATTCCCTCAAATGGCGTGAGGTATTCATGACTGGTGAGCGCTGGCATTTTTCCAGGTCATTTAACTGAAGCAGGAATCGAGAGTAAAAGTGCAGTTAGGACATCTAGGTATTTTGGTAAGAAAGCAGCAATATGTGGTCTCACAGTTATTCTCCTAGGAGACGTTGGTACCATCAGGATGAGAAACATTCAGAAGTGATGAGGGATGTGTTGCTGTTGTGTTCTAATTTCTGACACACAGATGAAAGCCTTTCATTTTTCTGAAATTAACACTGCGAGGAAATGAGAGAGAAGGAAATTAAGCAGTTAAGACTTACCTACAGGTATAAATGTATGGGCTTTTTGCTTTATAATAAGAATTTAGTAGTGTATGCGTATCTTGAGGATATTGGGTAAAATGTTTTTTACGTCAGTTGCTTTGGTTTTCTTTTTTTTTGCTTTTGGTTATTGGAATATATAGTATACGTGTTACAGGTGGAATATATAGTATACAAAATACAAATTAGAATATAGGAATTGGGTGTAAATGATTAGCGTGTGATTTATTTATTTTTTAAAAATTTTGGACGTATAGTTTTCTAAGACTTTAACTGTGCAGAAGGGTCTGTGGATTCAGTAAGCACCCCATTGACTCCCCATGACTGATGCCCTATAATGGATTCAGCTGATAGGAACCAAGTCTGATGCTGTCAAAAAGGATTAGTAGCTGTGCAGGCTGGCTGGAGCTGTGCCTGAATGCCATGTGGATGAGGGATGGTGGGTTCTTTTGGTATCTTGAGCAGCCTAGCTTTTGAATTTCGTATTCCACAAAGGTGTTCGTTCTGTGGTGGCAATCCTTTTCTCCTGATTGGATCAATGCTAAGTCTGTTCTGACATTTCTCTTCTGGATTGTTTTTCTTCTTTGCATGATGGAATGTTTCTGATTTTAATAGGTAGATGAAGGGAAACTGAGGGAAACGTAAAGACTTTTGTCATCTTGCACTTTATAAAGGACCAGTGGAGAACTCAGAACTCATGTATAATTAATGTTTGTTTTGCATTGAATTTTAATTTTTGGTGTGAGGTTTTTAGTGCTGGATTCAGGTACCCAAACTGGAAATTTCTAGTGTAAAATCTCTTAGATTCACTCGGCTTGATTTATTCTAGTTCTGCTGTTTGTCAGTAAAACACATTTTTTTTTTAATCAACTGCTAAGTATTCTTTTCTGTTTCCTTGTCCCTGAGGAAAATTTTAAGTAGACTGGTTATCTTGACGCACATCAAGTTTACATTTCGTATAATATTCAAGGGAAGAACTCATTTAGATCTTCTTGGATATCTTTCATTAGCCATTTGTAGTTTACAGCATATAGATCCTGTACATACTCATATTTTGTTAGGTTTATACTGAAGTATTTAATTTTTTTGGAGCGATTGTAAGTGGTCATAAATTTTGAAAATTGGAGTTCAGTATTGGGTCATATTTAATTTTGGCCAGTTCACAAACTATGCATTTTAAAAAGCAAGTATAAATATGCCTCTTTTTCCTTAGTATTTTTATTAAGAACTATTTCAGGCATATAAAAATATAGATAAAATAATAAAGCAAGCACTAAAACAGTGTCATGATATGCAGAAGTTTTAAATGTTAACCTAGTTTGATTTGCCTGTATTTTTTTCTTTATGATATATCTCTTTTGTGTCTTTTAAAAAAAATCCTTCGATGCCTCAATGTCTTAAAAGTATTTTCTTACATTCTAGAAGTTTTAAAGATTTGCTTCTCTTATATAAGCCTTTAATTCACCCAGAATTCATTTCTGTGTATGATATGAGTTAAGATTTTCTTCCTGCCAGTTTTCTAAAACAATTTGTTGAATTGTTTTCACTGATTACAATGTCGCCTTTGTTTTATATACATATGGGTCCCTATGTGTGTGGGTCTGTAGCAGAGTTCCCATTTCTGTTGCAGAGGTCTGTTGGTTTATTCCTACACCAATACCGTGCTTTCTAATTTTGCATATATTTAAAATGTACAATTCGGTAAGTTTTGACACATACACTTGTGAAACCAACACCAAAGTCAAGATAATGAATATTGCCCCAAAAGTTTTCTTGTATCTCTTTGTAAACCCTTTCTCCTGCTCTTTGCTGGTATTATTCACTACTCCCCTCTTCCTCCTTCGTTCTCAGGCAGCCCTTTATCTACTTTCTATTACTGTAATTAGTTTCAATTTTCTAGAATTTTACATATATGAAATCATACAGTATGTGCTCTTTTTGTCTAGCTCTGAGGGGAGGAGTGTAATACAGACTTAGTGGTTAAGATCGTAGGATTTTGGAGACAGACCATGTAATCTTAAATTCCTGCTTTATCACTTATTTATAGCTACGAAGCCTCAGGCCTGTTATCCTCTCTAAGTCCCAGTTCCCTGGCGTGCAATGGGAGAGTAAAATGTTCCACAGGGAGACTGGGACAAAAGCAAGTGCATGCTTGAGGACAGAGCATTTTTAATATACAGTGTATATGGTTGGCAAGCATATGCACGACTATATGCAGAAGGTTGAGAAGTCAGAGAGTAGAATGAAGAAAATGATTTAATGTAGAAGTAAATATTTGTAAAATAAATATGACTTAAAAGGAGATGATGTAAGGCTGTGTTTAAAATGATTGTCCACCCTGGGAGAAAAATGAGTAAAACCAGAATGGAGATGAATAATGAAAAAGGTGGGGTGATAGGTTAGAGGTTATGCTGTGGACAAAGAGTAGATTTAAGATTCAGTAGGCATAGAAGAAAAGAATTGTTTCAGAAATAAGATTTTCAAAGTTTGAAAGGTATTTTTTTGTTTTGTTTTGTTTTTAATATTATTAGCATTTATTTGATGCTGAATTTATTCCCGGGATGTGCGATTTTGTTTCTTCAGTTTCTTCTGAGATCCTTTTCTTCAGCGCAACCTCCTCTTCTGGTTTGGGAACAATCTGCTCTTTCTCAGTGAGGACCATCTTAGTGTGGCAGGGGGAGCTCATGTATGGGTTAACCCTCCCACGAGCTCTGTAAGTTCCGCGCTGCATCTTGGGAGCTGTGTTCACTGGCTGTGCTCAGTGACCGGACAGTCTACATCTAAACCCTTAGGTCATCATTCCTCTGCATTTGTAAGCACGTGCAGCAAAAGCTCAGCACTCTCCAGGCAACTGACCCTGCGTGCAGCCCCACTGTTTGGCCTGGGCACATCTCCCAACTCTACCATTGTAACGACGGAGTGGCACACATTGCTTTTGTAACGTGACATCCTTTAAATACTTGGTGGCTTTTCTGATATGCATATCCTTGATGGCCTGGGCAGTTTCATGAGTGTTCTTAAAATGAACCCGTAGATTTGAACCTCTCGATTTACATGATTTTGTGGGGTTCTCTGGGTCAAGCGAATAGCGAACCATTTTCAGAGGTCACTTCAGGCCGCTTATGGGAAGAGCCAGAGTTTGAAAGTTCTAAGGTGAACCTTTCCAGAATATAATGTGGTTAACCATATATCATTTATTAAACTAGAATAGAGGAAAATTAAAAGTGAAAGAGTGTTTATTGATAAAACTTATGGTGAGCAATAATAAATGAGACCTAAAATGATTGCTTCCCTAATTTCTGACTTGGTGGCAATGAAGTGATTGGTAGAAATGTAGAGTGAAAGCTGGTTTATTTACATGTTTTTCCTTTCCAACATAGTCCAACATACTTTAAAGTACATAATAACTTAACTATAGCAGTCCCAAATGAGACTAGTCACCTAGGAAATTTTCCATAATACTGAGCGGTTAAGTACTATACCACCATACACACAGTATTGCTTCTTAGATGCCTGATAGTTTAGATATAATATTAGATCTTTCCTGACAGTTTTTGCTGTACTCTGAATGTGAGTCATACCCCTATTACCGGTTTTTTTCTTTGTGGGTTAATCCATACTCAGACAGGAAAAGTAATGCAGGACAAGTTCAAGACTAAAGACGTTTAATAGAAACATACTTGCTTTCTTAGATTTGTCTTGTCAGTGTGATAGCCATTAGCCAGATGTGTTTATTGAGCGCTCGAAATATGGCTAGTCCAAAATGAGATGTGATACAAATGTAAATTACAATATGCATTGAAACAAAGAATGTAAAATATCTCGTTAATAGTTTTTTATATGAATTACATGTTTGAAATGATAACATTGTGGATATACTAGGTAAAATTCAATAAAATTAATTTTGCCTGTTTCTTTTTACTTTTTAACGTAGTTGCTGTAAAATTTAAAATTTCATATGGCTTTCATATGTGACTCATATTATATTCCTATTGAATAGCATTGTCTTAAGATGAAAGAAATCTAACTCCCTTTTTGCTATAATTAAATGTGTAACTACTGGCAGAGTTATAAATCCTTAGTAGAAAAGCAAAAAAACCAAAACAAACAAAAAACTTTGATGTATGAGTATGCTTAATGAAACGTGCCATAAATGGATTTAGAAATAAGTGTTATCATTAGATTTCTAGTTATTTTACATCTAACACAAGCCGTTAAACTTCAGAGGTAAAGGTAACTGGATACCAGACTTCAGCTGGCTAGTCTTGGGGTCTGAAAGTAGACCTTTGCTTTGCCTTGTACAGATATCTAAGTGCATTATGGTATTATTCTAAAAGCATCATGTCCCTATAGCTAGATTGTATTATCTGGTACAGCAAGTGTCATGTTTAGTGACGCTTACAGTTTCATTGTAATTTTAGATTTTCTAAAGCAGTGTAGCATCACGTGGGAACTTAGGAAATAGAAATATTAACTCTTGAGCCCTAACCCAGCTGAATCAGAAACTCTGATGGCTGGGACTGGCAATCTGTTTAAATACTCCAAGTGATTCTAATGTACATAAAGTCTGAGGAGCACAGTTGTAGATTATGCATGCGACTTTTATAGAAGTAGCAAAATCCGTCTCTTTATAACAATTCTTCATTTTGTCCCCTTGGCTCAGATCTGTTTATCCTATCATCTGATGATAAATTTAACTGATGTAAATTTTATTTTTATTATAAAGCACTCACAAAATTTTAGGGTTAATTTCTAAATAGTAATAATTATATTTAGAGTGGTATTTTATTTGATTCTAATGAAAGTTTACTATATAAATATGATTTGGGCAACTATATACATCTATGTGGAAGGAATTACATTAATCATTTGTAAAAATCTTATATTCTTAGGTGGATGCTCTCCGATTGCGTTTGGAAGAGAAGGAAACCATGCTGAATAAGAAGACAAAACAGATTCAGGATATGGCTGAGGAGAAGGGAACACAAGCTGGAGAGATACATGACCTCAAGGACATGCTGGATGTGAAGGAGCGGAAGGTCAACGTCCTTCAGAAGAAGGTAAGGTGCAGACATTCCGAGGTCAGGGTTTCCCGTCTCTCACCGGTCCTCATTCCTACCACTGAGTTAGGCCAAATGTCACGTTTCTCTCATTCTTCTGTTTTATTTTTTGCTGTTAGTAATTGAAACTGTTGTTGCAATAAGTAGATTGTTAAAACTGCTCTACATATCCAGTTTTTACAATTTTAAAGTAACCACTGTTAGTTTCTTCAGTAGTATTTTCCATGCTACTACTTCTGAAAAGTGCCTTCTAAATTGGCAAAGTGTTTACGCCGACATTCTTCTACCTCTTCTGCATGGGAATGTGAGTTAGCATTGTACATGAACTTGGGATGGTTGCAGCTCCATCTACCTGATTAATAAGACTATGATTTTGAATAGAAAACATGCTACTATAATTAACATACAATGTCCATATGTGAAGGAAAGGAAGGATTTCTTTCCTTTTTTACGTTAATCGTTATTGGAAAGAGGCTAACTCTGGGATAAATAAGTACTAATAATTGTCATTTTTTTAAGCTTAATTAAGGGGTGCCCTTGAGATAACAGTTGTAGGAGACACTGGTAGTTATTGTTCATCTCCACTGAAGTGATAGATTAGAAATATTTAACATTGTCCTAGTTTATTTTTAACCTCTAACAATAGCCAAGGAATAAAACTCTTAAAACTCAAGTTCAGCTTTTCTATTATGTACAGAGGACTGTGTCATATATTTGTCTTGTATTATATTACTTTGGTTTCGTTTCCTTTCTATGTGTAAACATAGAAATTTGATCACTCTAAATATCAGTTGAATGTATCTTTTTTAGTGGATGCTAATTTATTTTAAGTTTTTATGCTAACAATAAAATAATTTATATTTATCAATCCTAAATTTTATATCTATCCTTCTCAACCTTTCCCCTCAACTGCTTACTTCCCCTTACCTGTTTTTCATATGTGTTCTTCCAGAAACATTTTATGTATAATCCATATCAAGCAAAAATGTTTCTTTGAACACAAATGTGACTTCTCCTATTGCCTGTTCCTTTCCTTTTTTTCTATATTTTGATACTCCTTCCAAGGCAGGGGTGTCCAAACTTTTTTCAACATTTTCCACCAAGGGCCATATTCGGTAAAATACACAAACAGCCGGGCCATTCACTCGAGGTGAAGTACGTATTGCCTCACCTGGTTTATTTAAGTAAACTAAATATATTTTTGGAATTTGCTGTGGGCCAATAAAAAATGGATCGCCGGCTGCAGTTGGCCCGCGGGCCGCAGTTTGGACACCCCTGTTCCAAGGGCTCCCTCATCATTGCTGACAGCACTGTATAGATGGACTATATTTAATAAGGTTTCTACTGATGGACATTTTGTTTGCTTAAAATTTCTGCTTTTACATAACATGATGCACAGTTGAAAAGCATTGTACATGTTTAGTTTGTCTATCTGTGAAGTATATTTCTAGGTAAATTCCTTGAAGTAGAATTGCTGGATGAGAGGATATGCGTTTGTATAATGTTAGTGGATTTTGCCAAGTAACAAGTATTGGTTAGAACCCAAAAGCTGTTCAGAAGTAATGCATGTCTTATTTTTAACTAAATATACATTTTTTAAAAAAGTTTTTAATAACTGTGACTGGAGGTTTAAAGTTAGAACCCAAACCTTATTATCCTGAAATAATCATAGTTTGTAAAAATAGAATGGCAACCCTTACGCTAGTCACTTTATAATCTTGTTTAATCCTTCTGTCCCTTTGGTAGTGGCTTTTAGATCTTGATTGCTCTATCACAAATCAGTGGCTAAATTTTTAGATTGTGACACATGATAAGAAATATGTTGTACATGTGGTCAGTATACACGCTCATCTGTATCCCCAATAGTGTAGGTTTTTAGAGGATATAGCTAAAACAAAACTTCTCAAATATACTTATTCTAACTTCATGGAAGTACTCTGAACTATTTTCTCCCATTTCCCAAAGGAATAAAAAGATGCTAACCTTGACTCATTAAATGATTTCAGTACCTGTTAACGAAACACATCTTGGCATCTTATCCCTTGTGCTTACCTATTTGTACTCCCAAACCAAAAACAACTCAAAACAAATAAACAAACCCCAGATATAATATCTGGTAAAAAAGACTCATTTATACAAATTTGTTTAGCTAAAAAGTGATAGCTTCAGATTTTGACACAAGGTTGGTCTTACTCTAAAATGCAGCTTTTCCTATTACAACTTCCCTGTTGAGATTACATGATAATAATATGTGTTAAAGCATTTTTTAATACTACTTTTTAATGTATTTTTTATTGCGGTGAAATTCACATATAACAGAATTAATCATTATAAAGTATACAAGTCAGTGGCATTTAGTGTACTCGCAATGTTATGTAATTACTACTTCTCTGTAGTTTCAGTACTTTTTTTAAAAAATGAATTCATTAAAATTTTGTTTTATGTTTCAATTACTGTTGACATTCAATATTATATTAGTTTCAGGTGTATATTTATATAATTTACGAAGTGGTCCTCCTGACTAGTCCAGTACCCACCTGGCACTATACATAGTTTTTACAATGTTATTGACTATATTCCCTATGCTTTATTTTATATCCCTGTGATTATTTTGTAACTACCAATTTATACTTCTTAACCCCTTCACCTTTTTACCCTGGCTCCAACCCTTCTCCCATCTGACAACCATTAGTTTGTTCTCTATATCTATGAATTTGTTCCTGTTTTGTTCATTTATTTTGTTCTTTAGATTCCACATGTAAGTGAGATCATATTTGTCTTTCTCTGATTTATTTCACTTAACATAATATGCTCTGGGTCCATCCATGTTGTTGCAAAAGTTAAGATTTCATTCTTCATTTTTTTCATATCTTTCAATTCTTAACTGCCACATGTGGGTGTGGAACCAGCCCATTTTGCTTCTCTGCTCCTCCTACCAGTCTTGATATGGCTTCTTCTTTATATTTTAATTATAGGAATTCTGTTCAGCTAGTGTTCAGGTGGTTCTCAAGGTGGTTGTTTTGTAATTTAGTTGTAATTTTGATGTGGTCGTGGGAGGTGGTGAGCATAGCATTTACCTGTTGTGCCATCTTGACCAGAAGTCCATGTTAAAGCTTTTTAACACTGTAGAAAATCGTACAAACATTGTATGTATTATTCTGTGTCTAACCTCTATCTTTCCCAGGAGGCAGTAGAAGACCAGTGATTGTGCTTTTCCTAGTACACTACCCTGCCTCACTGATTTGTCATTTTGTAGACTGTGATTTATCTTAAAATAGTTACCAAACAGATAAAACAGCTACTTTTAAAGCTGGTTAAGATTATTACTGTTATCTCATAAAGATAATTACCTTTATGCATTTCATTTTTTAGTGCTTATAGAGACTTTATGTTCTGTCTACATATTTTGTTGTAAAAGTTACTGTACTAACATGATCAGAGTCAACATTTCTAATGTATTTCCTGGACCATCATTTGCTGATTAATTAGAAGTAGCTTTTATTTTCAGATTCACACAAAGTGAACAAAATGAACACAGTCAGTTTAGAGGCAGTTGAAGGTTATCAAAAGAACCCTAATTATTTTTATTATGGCTTTCATTTCTTGAGCTGCAAACATTCTCTTGCTGTAAGCTACTATTAGCAAACTTGGTTTTCATGTGGTTGATAAACAAGGGAGCTGCCTGAGTGCATTGCCCCTCCTGGAGGCTGGGCTTACGGGTGTAGAGTGAACTTGGATGAACTGAACTGTGGTGAAATGATGGTGGCTTCAGGAGGCCGTGTAGAAAATAATGAGCGACATAGAGAGGATGAGAAGACACCACATTGGAGTAGAAAGGATAGATCTGAGAGAAGAGTGACAGGATAGAGATACAGATAGATGAAGATGGCCCAGATGATGATGACCATGGAGGCTGCATTTATGGTGTTTATGGTACTACAGGGCATGGGTGATGGCTCAGTACCTGTTCAGAGCAATGATGCAGAGATGCAGGTTGGAGGCCATGCAGCACGTGATGCTAGGAGACAGCCAGGTTGCACATGCGATTTGGCTAAAGTTCTAGGTGTGGATATAATGGTGTATGTGATGCTGATGGATGTGACCAAGATGAAAATCAAGAGGTTAATTATGGCCAGGGAGCCAATTGTCATTGGCTAGAGTGTGGTGCTTCATAGTATGGAAGATGGTGATCAGCGCAAAAGCATTGGAGAGGGCTGTGGTCAGTGTGGTTGTGGAAAGGACCACACCAAGAGAGCTCCTGGAGGCCCCAGATCACAAGCCTTTGGGGCTCTGTAGCACTCAGGACCTGTTGGAGGCCTCCAGGAAAGGCCTTCCACTGACTGGGTTGGCGGCGCGTTCTAGGTGGCTTTGCTGGCCACATCCCTACCTACCTGTTACACAGTTGTCTTCCCTACAGACCAAGGTCATCCTTCCATTTCACACTGGTGGGAGCCGTATGTCACTTGAACAGACACAGTGAAAAGACTCCAGGACTTGATTGTGTAATGAGCATTGAGGCGACTCTCAGCCGTAATTAAAGATTTCTCTTAAATCCGATGAATCCTGAGATTTGTCACTATTCTAGAACTCTGGTGGACACATGTGGAATTTGTTAGGTAATTATCAGGCTATGACACCAGAGTGGGCAGAGCTCTGCAAATTCTTGTTTTTGGCATTTTGGCTCTTTCCAAAGCTTGAGACTCTTATTGTTTGATGATATGTTCAGAAATTCCTTTATTCTATTCTGAGAATATTCTGGATTTCAGGTTGCTTTCTGTGAGTTTTAAAAATAGAGGCCCAGTTGATTCAGAGAAGCAGTTTAGTCAACAGCTCACACAGTTTTCCCAAGTTAATCTCCACACATAGTGAGATACTTATTTTGGTTCCTTTACATCATCGTTTTTGACCCTGAAGAGAGAAACATTCCAGTTTCCAAGACCTAAGAATACATGAGCTTGGATAAGTGATCCAAAACGTGGATCACAGTGAGTGTTCCTGAGGAGCCTCCCTGGCCAAGCTGTGCATCTGGTTGTCCAAGAATTCCCTTGAATGCTTTTTTCGTGAAAGGTTGTGGGGTGCTGTACTTCACGCTTGTTGACCATGTGTTTATGCTATCTCTTTATATTTTATAATTTCATTTCAGAGGTACAGAAAACGATAGAGAATAATAAGTAATTTTGATTACTCAACTGAAGTAAACTTTCAAATGCCATTGAAGTTCCTTGGCATATCTTTTCTTGATAGTGTTCCCCTTTATTCTGTCCCAGAGATAAACACTTGATTTGCTGTTTGTATGCCCCTAACTTAGGTCAGAAAGCATGTTTTCATACTTTTACAACCTATGCATGTATTAATAAAATGTATATAATAAGAGGAAATACACGTGGCAAATAAATATAAAAAGTAATTTACCCTCACTGTAATCAGGGGTTGTAAAATAAGACCAGATTAAGAAACCATGTCAAACCTGCCATTTCATGCTGTGTTGGCAAAAAGTAAGAAGTCTGGCAATACCAAGTATTGGTAAATGTGGCAACTGGATTACACAATGCTGCTGGGATTTGAAATTGGTACAACTACTTGTGAAAGCATTTATTTTACTAAATTAAAACTAAGCATACCCTCCTGCACATATACACTTTAGATGAACTTCAGGACGTGTGTGTAGGAATGCTCAGAGTAACCTTGTTTGGATTTTAAAAAATCCAAAACAAAACTGAGCAAACACTAAGCAAATGGTCATCGACCGAAAGACACACAGTTGAACGTATTATTCTTTTTGTTTTAAGGCAAGGGAATATTTACATTAAAAATTCAGCGAAGTCATTTCTTCCGGAGATAGGGAAAGGAGAGAGATGGGGTAAGGAGGAGTGTGTGTGTGTGTGTGTGTGTGTGTGTGTGTGTGTGTGTAAATATTTCAAGTACATTAGTTTCTCATTCGTAATGTGGGTGATGAATTTATGTGTGTTTGCTTCATAACATACAGATATACACGTATATGTATATGTTAGATATGTAATATAATTTAAAATAACTGGGAGCAGATTAATTTTTGTTTATTTGCATGGTTTATTTATTTGTTTATTTGCATGGTTGGTACATAGGTGTTTATTATATACTTTTATGTTTCCTTTTGTTTGTATATTAATAATAAAAACGCCTAGAGAAACCCTCTCGATGTATACCTATCTGTCTATCTTCATTGGAAAAGAATTTTCCCTCTACTTTATTTTAAATTCATTCCTAATTTTATAATCCTGAAATTTGAACCACTTTTCCTAGAAGTTCATTTGTACATTTTCAGAGAAGATCTGATACAGATGTAGAGTCTTACTTGATAAAGTCCTGCTGTCTTTTTTATTAAATTTTTCCTATAAAGTCTCTGGCAAATGGATTTATTCAGCTTATGGTCACATATGTCCAGTTATGATAAATAAATGACTCGGACAATTTTGACCTCATTTCTTGAACCAGAAATTGGCTACTTACAGGTATTGGCTGGTTGAGATTTCTGGGGGCCGCACTGAACAAGGGTAATCCTTCCGCAGGATGGCTTCTTAGGTGTTGTGTTGGAAGCTTGCTGTTTGACAGCCCCAAATCTTTTCCCAGGTGAAATATTTGTTTCTTCCATTGTTCTTATTGGTCCTGGTTAATCTTTCTGATGGCAGTTATTTGTCTAAACCATTTTTCCTCCATACTTGTCCAGTTGGAATTTTGGATCTAATCGCAAGAGAGATGACTAGACTGTTAATGTTCTGGTTTTGACGCCAGCAGAAATGTTAGCTTAGGCCACTCACTGAAGCTCACTAACCTTCTGTTTCTTCCTCTGTAGACAGGATATAGTAGTTAACTCAGGAGGTTATTTATGATGTGTATGAAAGCACCTTGGGACCTGTAAAGTGTTACATAGTGTGACTGTAAGGTATTAATATTGCTTATTCTTATTAAGTTTTACTTTAAGTCCAGCCAATTGCTTTAATCTTTGAGGATCTTTTGAATCTTGATTTGATTATATAATTTATCTCCTTCAGTTTTATGACTTCTACAAATTTATGAGAGTATTCTTTATACTTTCATGGAAGTGATAAAATGTTGAACAAGTCCAGAAAAGACTTTTGTGGAATATTGTAAGAAGAACTCTATCAGATGGATATATTTATCAAGATAATTCTGAAAACACTTTTTGCTCTCTGTAGATTTTCTTGTTTGTAAGCTCAGTTTGTTTGCAGGTCTAGTCTCTTTATAAATCCATTTTCCTTTCTGTTCTTCTTCTAGGGCCTTACAAATGCCTTAAAAATCCTAGTCAATTGGAGTGATCACTCCACATAATTCTTTCTTACAGTGAAGATTGGATCATGAGGCACGTGATACACACAACTGTGTTTGGCTATTTTAGGGCCATCCCCACCCCCACATTTTCCTAGCTTTTAAAGCAATATATGTATATATATATATATATGTACCTTTGTGACCTTTGTGTACATTGGTATGTTCTTTGCTCGTTTTCCTTTTTTCCCCTTCCTGGGTACATTTATAGATGCAGAGTAAAACTAATGTTCTTGTGGGCTTTCCAGTTCTTCCCAGTCTTCCTGAATTGTCTTTATTCATGCATTCAGCGCAGCACCTCTTGCTGTGTACTAGGCGCTGTGCTGATTACAAAGACAAATAAGATGTGGTTTCTGCTCTCAGAGTCTCAGACTTGTGGGAGTTAAAGAAGTTACACGAATGATGTACAGTGGGGCACAAAGCAAGGCGGTTTAGATTTGATCTTGTGTGAAAAGAGTTTAAGAAACTCTTGGGGGCTGAGTCTTGAAAATGAATGAAGATTTGCTAGGCAAGTGGGGAAGGGGTGGGACATCCCAAGTCCGGAGAGCAGTATTCTTTTCCAGAGTGTCATCCCGTAGAATTTCACTTCTTTTCTTCCTAAAACATTTTGTAATATAGAAACTTAAAAACTTCTGGTAAAGCTCTGTGAATACGTTTTGTTTCTTATTATGAACTCTCATATTACCTGGTCTCTGGGAAAATTTTTTCTAGTTCTTACATAATGAGAAACTTTCTAGCAAGTGTACTCATCTTTATTAATTCATTTAGGAAACTAATTAAATTGAATTCAGCTTTTCTTTCCTCTGGTCCTGAAGATTTTTCCATGAAAAACTTTACAGATTTATCTGCAATATGATATTGAAATAGAACCTTTTGGGTAGAACTTCAGATGTTCCTGGAGAGATATCTTGATACTACACAACACTTAACCTACTTTGCTTCTTGATTCAGACATATAAGGAAGAGGAAGATGGTAACTGCTTTCATCCTTTTCTTGTTCTTTGGCATCTGCATTCTCTAATTGTTTTTTCCACAAATATTTATAATTGCATGTTAAAGTAATAGTTGAATATTATATATTGCTTTGGTATTACTTTTGGCACATTAGATATGCATTTTAAAAAATCATTATTTTCTGAGAACAGTAGCAGCAGTGATAATGGCTAAACTATGAGCCACATGCTCTGGACTAGTTTTGGCTGTTTGGGCACCACTTGCCACCACAGTCTCCTAGCTTTCTAGGCAGTGTACCTATTTGTATGCACTGGGACAAGTCTATGCCCAGAGAAAAAAATGGGACAATAGTGGGTGGTCAGGTATGCGGTACAATGGGGTTAGCACTGCGCTCCTCCTTCCTAGGGTTCTCCCTGTGGTTTACAGTAGTTTTGTGTTACAGCAAATTTCTTAATTTACAGTAAATTACTGACCTGGGAAATATAAATGAGCATTTGAATCTGAGCTGTATTCAAAATCTGTGTTAAAGTCTTACAGTTTCTTGCTTGAATGAATATAAATGATAATGTAGCTTGGAGTTTCATTTGCTTGTGCAGATGTTATCATTTCCTTCTGCTTCTGTGACTTACATTTATTTCACCTTGTTTTGGTGTTTAGAGTTTAGATTTAACAGTAGCAGAAAGCTGATTGATATAAGCAGAATTAGAGGTTGTTTTGGCAGGGTAGGGTCCTAGATTGGTTCTGTAAGTCTCTTCTATTGTTTTGGGTAGGCAGTCAGAAGGAGTAGGTTCTTTATGTGTTGTTTGTTTTCTGGGAAGTCTTGATTAAGGCAGTGCTAGTTTCTTCACTTTTTCCATAACAAAATGGAAAGGAGAATATGTTTTATCATTAAAAACAATATTTACTAATTTATTCAGAGACAATATTTTATTTTTTAAATAGTGCTATTTTATTTTTAATAAGGATTACTTGCAATATTTTCTAAGTTATTTTTTAAGTCACAACCCAGCTGTTAATTAAGATAAGGTAAGACAAGACCAAGTCAGGCCCCAGTCAAATTTTAAGTTGAAAACTTTGACATTAGAATTTTCCCTTTTCTTTCTTTTACTTATAATTTTTACTATAACTCAGTTTATTTAAAATTTGTTGTTTATGGAGAAGATGATAACTTAATTATTGAAATATCATTTTATTGGGGGGAAAAACCCAGAATGCATAGAAAATGAAGTCTGATTGATAATGATATTTCTATTGGGGAATATACTCCGTATGGATTTACTCTGCTTTGTGTAACGTTTTTACCTTCTCTTTTTCAAGCAAACCTTAAGGAGGCAGATAGTTGAACTTGCAAAGTCTAATTTAACTTCCAATTTGTTAACAGATTACTCTTTTTAAATGAAGCTGATCTTACACAATGACATTTTATAATGACTGAAGAATTATTCCTTCAGAAAGGGAAGATCTTTGTTTACCTTGTATCTTTATTTATATGTCCCCACTCACTATTCCTTCCATTTCCAGAACACTCCTCTCCAAAAAATAAAAACAATAAAACAATGCCCAACACCCCTCACCTCTACATTCAGATAATCTAGAAACAGTAAAATTCAGATATAAGTGACTCAAGCAGCGAGAGCAGTAGCATGACAGGTAGGTGGGCAGAAACCTATTGCTGCGGGATAAATCATCCCTAAAGCCTCGGGCGTAAACAAGCATTTTGTCTTGCTCACTGATTTGTGAGGCAGGCTTTCAGGAAGGGCTCTCTCGGGTAGTTTGTCCTGGATGCGTTTGGTGACAGTTGGGGGTATCTGCCAAGATGGCTTCTTCATTCGCACACATTCTGCCTAGATTCTCCTTGGCCTCTGGCTGTATGGCCACAGGGCATCTTTTGTCCCTGGGCTTCTGCACATGCCCTGAGATGAGAGCAGTCACACTTCCTATGTGGCACCCAAGTTCCACAGTCATAGATGTTAGGCGCAGACGTTGCCTGGCCAGTTAAGGGCTATGCTAGGAATTGGCTTGGAAGTGGCACAGGGTTCCTTTGGCTGTATTCTGTTGGTCATAATAGTCACAGGACCTACCATGATTCGGGACAGGGCAGTCAAGAAATAGTCTCTCCTTCTCAATGGAGGGGTGGCAAAGCCACATTGCAGAAGAGCAAGTAGGGTGGGAGATTTCGTGGCCATTTTTGGAAAATATCTGCCCAAGTTGAATAAAACATTGGATATAGGATTGAGAGTACAAATGAGACTTTTTTGTGAGTGGTATAGCGATAAAGCTCTTACTCTCTTTTCTGTTGTCTTATGAAGTTGAAGCCTTATTAGTCAGAATGAAGAGGAATTTTCTATTTCCCTGTTCAACTCAGTGTTTTAATCTGTTATTCATAGGGTTTCTACTATCTTCCATTGCTCCCAACAGAAGTCACCTCAAACCAGAAGGAATTCTAAACAGTTTAAAATGGTCTTACTCAATTCAGGAATTATTACAGGATATGAAAATAATTTACAGGAAAAGGGTACAGAGGAATAAGGTATATGGGAAGAGAGTACTGACAGCCGAAGGTGAATTAATGCTACATTGTTTATTTTGGAAACTCACCTTAGGTGACAAGCACATCTGTCTAGATGAAAACTTTTGTACATCTGTCTAGATGAAAACAGATGTTCGTGATCTATCATGGAAGAGACTGCTATCTAGAAGATACTAGATTGATTATGTGCACAGATGATACACTGAATGCAAAAGATTCTTAAGTCCATCAAGAACAGATAAACTTGGCTAAATTGTTTCTTGTTATTTGGTGAATAAAGCAGGATTAATCCCAGGCTAAGGGTAGTTTCATACTTCATTGACATCATAGAACTTTGACTTAAGGTAGCACTAGAGAGTTAATTGGATGGATGTTTTCTTTTTTCCTAATTGAGATGTAATTCACATACCACAAAATTTACCATTTTAAGCTGTGTAATTCAGTTGTGTTTTTTGGTGTATTTACAGGGTTGTGCGACCACCATCACTATCTAATTCCACAACATTTTCATGATCCCCAAAAGAAACCCATACCTCTTAGCCGTCACAACCCCTTATCCTTTGGCAACCACTATCCTACTTTTTGCCTCTATGGAATTGCCTATTCTGGACATTTCATATAAATGTAATCATACAGTATGTGCTTTTTGTGTTTAGCTTCTTTAACGTAATGTTTTCAGGATTCATTCGTATTGTAGCAAGTATCAGTATTTCATTCCTCTTTATGGCTGAATGACATCCGATTGTAATGCACGTACCGTGTTTTCTTTACCATTCATAAGTTAATGGACATTTGGATTGTTTCCGCTTTTTGGATATGAATGAATAATGATTCTATGAACATCCATATACAAGGTTTTATATGAATACATTTTCTCTTGGATATATATCTATGAATGTAATTGATTTTAACTTCATGTTTAACTCTGTTAGGACCTGGGAACTTTCTAAAGCGGCTGCAGAATTTTACATTCATGCCACTGCTTGTTATTTTTCTTTTTAAAATACCCATTCTAATGGGTGTGTGTTGGTATCTTATTGTAGTTTTGATTTGCATGACTAATGATGTTGAACATCTTTTCATGTACTTATTGGCCATTTGTAGCTCTTCTTTGGAGAAATGTCTATTCAAATCTTTTGCCCATTTTTAAATTGAGTTATTTGTCTTTTTATTGTGGAATACACCTGAAACCTATGTAATTTTACTAACCATTGTCATCCCAATAAATTTAATTTAAAAAATGAAGTTAAAAAAAATACAAAATCTTTATATATTCTGGAGGCTCCACCATATCAACTCTGTGATTTGCAGGTATTTCTCCCATTCTATGGGTTATCTTTTCACTTTCTTGACAGCATCCTTTGATGCACACAAGTTTTAAATTTTGATGAGTCCATTTTATCCATGTTTTCCTTGATTGCATATTCTTTTGGTGTCATATCTAAGAAAACATTACCTATTTTAAGGTCATGAAAAATTTTTCCTACATTTTCTTCTATAAGTTTTATAGTTTTAGTTTTTACATTTAGGTCTTTGATCCATTCCAAGTTAATTTTTGTACACGGTATAATACAGGGGTCCCAACTTTATTATTTTGCCTGTGGATATTCAGTTGTCCCATCACCATTTGTTGAAAAAATTCTTCTTTCCCCATACCTCTTGGGACATTTGCTGAAAATCAATTGGCCATAGACACGTATTCATTTCTGAAATCTCAATTCTATTCTGTCAGTTTATATGTCTATCCATGTGCCATACCACACTGTCTTGATTACTGTAGCTTTATAGTAGTTTTTAAAATTGGAAACTGAATCCTCTACCTTTGTTCCTTTTCCAAATTGTTTTGGCTTTTGGGGGTTCCTTGTAATTCCATTTGAATTTTGAGATCAGTATTCATTTCTGTTAAAAAGGCATTTGGACCTTTCTTTCCTCAATGTTTTGTAGTTTTCAGTTTATAAGTGTTGCACTTTTTAAAATTTACTCTTAAATATTTTATTTGTTTTGATGCTATTGTAAGTGGAATTGTTTTCATTTTATTATTAGATTACTCATTTCTAGTGTACAGATATACAACTGATTTTTGAATATTGATCTTGTGTTCTGCAACTCTACTGAATTTGTTTAATAGCTCTCATAGTGTTTAAGTGTATTCTTTAGTATTTTCCTAGTATGCATAAGATTATGACATCTGCAGATAGAGATAGTTGTATGTTTTCCTTTCCAATATGGCTGCCTTTTATTTCTTTTTTCTACCCTAATTGCCCTTCCTTATTTTCCAGTACAACGATTAATAGAAGTGATCAGAGCAGACACCCTTGTTCTTTCTCTAAGGGGAAAGGTTTTTCATTTTTCACCAGTAAGTATGATGTTAGCTGTAGGTTTTTTCATAGATACCCTTTACCAGATTGAGGATGTTCCCTCTATTCCTAGTTTATTGAGTGTTTTTATAATGAAAAGGTGTTGGGTTTTATCCAGTGCTTTTTTTTTGTACCTATTGAGATGAGCATGTGGTTTTTGTTCTTTATTAATATGTTACATTATATTGATTGAGTTTTGTATGTTGAACCAACCTTGCATTCCTGGAATAAGGATAGATATGTTTTTAAATAGCCTTGTAAATGTAGAAAGTTGTTCTACCAACCTTATCATGGAGGCAATAGGACTGAACCTGAGAGAACATATCCTTTGGGTACATGCTTTATTTTTGAGTGCTAAGGTATAATATAAATAAATAAGAACTATTCAAAGGCTTATATTGTAATGGTTGGTACAACATAGAAGTAATTTTCACCCTCACTCTCACATAATTTCTTTGGACTTTTACGTAATTTAGTGAATAATTTGAGGATTTATGTTTATCTGTGTAATTTTCTATTAATAGTATGCCATATTAATATTCTCAGAGTCTTGCAAGCTTTAGTTCAGACTGTCCTGACTTCTATTTTGACTAAACACACATTTCAAACTTGAGAAATGTTAAATAACAAGTCAATAGGGAAGGGTCAGATCCCTATTGTGACAAAGGTTGTTCTTAGTGGTATCTCAGGAGACCTTGTAGCAGGAACTTGTCAGAGTAATAAATACCTAGATCAGTATCTAGAAAGGGACAAAGGATTTGAAAAAAAAAAATGCTTGATCAAAGTTTTGAAGCACAGTCAATATTTTCTCCTGCTTTTAATTTGACATGAATTAACTTGCATTGCATTCTCACCTGTTGGGAATGGCTGTTTGGATGGATGCCCAGGTACCTGTCAACTCTAGTTGAGAAGTTGAAATAATTAACTACTTGAAGAAGTTGTTAAATCAAACTTTGATGAAGTAACTTTTTGTGTTTTTCCTTCTCTCTGCCACACCAGTATGTATGTCCTCGCCAGAAAATAGCTTCAAACATCAGACATATATTTTGTCCTTTGTTTTATCTTCCTGTGATTGCCAGACCTCCTTACTTTTTCCTCCTAACACTTTTTTTTTTCCCTAGAGGAGTTTTTCAGATTAGAAAAATCATCCAAATTTACTGAGGAAAATTTACTAAATTTGGTAAGATTCTTGAGCTTCCACTGCATATTGGTAAGGAACTATAGTTTGGACCTGTTCTCCCTGCATCCCACCCAGGCCTAACTCTTATTTTATACACAGCAAATTTGGTAACACAGTATTTTTATAAAGCAGCTAAGCAAGCAGTTTTAAATGAAGTGGCTGTTTATTTTAAACAACATTCTGGGTATTTGAAAAGAATGTCCCCGATTAAAGTTAAAAATCATTGTTTTTAACTTCTGCTACTCTTTTGACAATCTGATGAAAGCTATGGGCTCTCTCCATGTAAAAGTACACGTAACTCATTTAGGTGAACTGGGATGTCATACAGAGTACCTCAAGGCCACCTATGAACTCCTGGTCTAGAATGCCCACCATCTGTGAAACAACCATGTTGGGATGCAGGGGTCTCTTTAGGTTTTACAAAGCCATAGAATTATGTATATAGTTCAAATACAACATAAAGTGAGGGCAATTACAATTTCATGTTCACTATAATTTTACTAGAAAGGGTACAGCTGCTGGGTCTGATGGGTGCCGTGATGAGTGGCCCAGATCCCCCTTGAGGGTTGAAGGATGCTGGAAGTGGTGTTGACACAGCCCTTCATTGTTGGCTTCTGTGATGATCACCTTGCACAAGGGCATACCCCTTCCTGTTGGCGTCCAGGAACTAGTCTTTGTAGGGTCCAAGGGCTTGACTCTGTTGCCCTGACCTGGGACAGCTCTGAAAGATCCTGTCAGATTCAGAGCTCCTCATGGTGTAGTCTGAATTCTTTGAGACCATGTGGCAACTGAATTTTTCCCTCTGCACAGTCCCGCTCCCCCCATCCCCGCCTCTTTGCACAGATATTGATCCCAAGAGCACCCTCTAAAATTTTTGCACAGTAAAATCTATTTCCTGGGAAACTCAGCCTTGTCACCCTAGGGTTGAATATTAATCCAAGTTAGCTTACTTCAGGCCATAAAAGTAGTCCTGGCTAAAAAAGAAACTTCGATGAACTTGAATGTAGACTTAAAATGTATGAAGCATCCCATTATAGTCTCTTCAGACTTTATATTTCAAGTAGGTTTTGTAAGTCTTGCTTTCTTTGTTTCATTTGTTGTCTCCCAGTCTTTCTTTGGCATTGCAGAAAACCCCCCAAAGTCCCTGACAGTTTGATTTGTTTGGTCATACAGGGTGAATCTGGGAGAGAATGAGTTCACTAAAGAGTTAAATAAAGGTATGGGTTAACTAGAGTTCATAATTGTCTGCCAAGCAGATTTTTGACTGGCAGTGATCTTTGGTCGCACCAGTTTTTGCTTCACATTATCCTGTTATTTTAATGTATGAGGTCCCCAGATTCATTACCTGTCCCACGATCAAATCTGTTAAGGAACTTATTTCCCCTCCCAGCAATTAATAAAATCTACCTGGAGCAGTGGACTCTGAATGTATTTTCCTAAAGGTCATACCTACACTTCCTGTATAGTTCAATTTGAACAGTTTTAATATAAAATATAGTAATAGTCTGTTGAACTTAACTCCTTTTTAAATGTTCTCATCTTCCCTATCATAGGAATTTTATAATTGAGTATTAGTTGTATTTTGTTTTACAGGTAATTAGAAAGATCGAGTAACTTGCCCAGTATGACATAGCTAGCTGTTTGTTCATTATAATAATATACTCCATAATTTACCTGATGAGAGAATAGCACAATTGAGAGGGAAACTCAACTAAAGAAATAACTGGTTGCCATTCAAAAAATCTTTGCTGGGCTTATTAAAGACATAAATAGTAATTGAGAATGAAGCCATGGAAAACAATCTAAATTGAGATTAAAACATTGCTTACAGTTTCTCATGACTTTGTTACTCCTCTGTCTTTTCATCGTTGGAAACACATAATTAGACAAGTAAAATTTGGGGGTCAATATACTCGTAAATAATCTGGGCAAAACCTGCTCATTTTGGTAAATTATAGTTGTGCCTTGTTTGTACGTTTCCGCGGAATGTAGAGTAATAGAAAAAAATTGCCTAGAAATTAGGGGACTTAGTGAAATTTTCTTTTTTAGATTCTGTTAATTACTGCCAGCTGATTATGGCCTGTTGGTTCATCCAGATTGTACTTCTCCCACTGATACTGAAAGGTACTACTAACCAAAAAGGCAAAGGTCAGAGCCTGAGTAACTTGCTTCACATGATGGATTTGATCCTGATGGCTGCTGAGAACAACTCCAGAGCCATCACCAAACAAAAATTCTTCCCTTCAAATGGCTTTTAAAGTAGCCAGCCAGGTGACTGAAAGAAGTGTTTTGCGATTCCTTGTCCTTAGAACTATATTCTATATCCTCTTTTACCTCTGTCAGAGATCAGGGCCTCAGAGGCAGAGTGATCAGTTCCACTGGATTGGGAATAAATCACCCACGTTGAAGTTGAAACATGATAGTTTCTAACAACTGGCTGTGCTGATAAAAACCAAAACAAAAGATGTCAAGGAATCTGTGCCAGTATGGAATTGGTATGCAGATGTGATGTATTCACATGCTTTCACCATTAGTCCTCTGGTTTTATTGGTTCTTCTCTCTCTTTGTAAAATAAAAACTGTATGAGGAGAAGAAAGGCCTAATATAATGTAATATAATGTAATGTAACACGTTATTTCTATTTCCAACCCATTTAGCAGAACTATATTATGATAAGAGAGGTCATTTTAAGGAAAATGTCTTCTTTTTCTAAAAAATATTTCCTTCTTGAATTCTTCATTGTTAGTTCTTCTGTATGGGTATAAACTGTATGTATAAACCTGGTTGATCCTCCCCTTCCCTAGTTATCATCAAGGACACAGATACATAGAATAAACACCAGTTCCTTCGATTCCTGCAAAACTTGACTCGTGCAGAAATTGAATGCATGCTAATAGGTACATAATGATTTCTTTCCATATCAGATAGGATATGCATAAGATAGAAAAAAGGCCTGCAGAATTGTAAAATACATAATTTTCTGCAACAATCATTTCATTAATCTTCAATATTATTAAAAATAAGTTATTTAAGTAAAAGCAGAAAAGCTTTTTAGCTATTTCATTGTCAAGTGCCCCTTATTCCGTCATGTATGTAAATAAACTGGCTTACTTCTCGCCCTGGAAAGTCAGGGGTAACAGACTATTTTAATATTACCATGATATGGAATCCTGATACCAAGTGTCTTTGGCTCTGTCCACCAGCTTTAGTGTATTGTGTTTGGATATATCTTCCCTCCTTTGGCGTTTACAGTGGTTTGGTATCTCTACCCTTCATTCTTTGTAGGGGATAACATTTTAATATAAGTGACCATAGTGATAACATACTGTGTTTATTAATAAATGCTATTTCATAATAAGGAATAGTTTATAGAAAGATGCTTGAGTCACCTTTGTGTGATTGTTTCTTTGTTTTGTTTTTTGTCATAAAACCATTATTTATATCATAGTGATTAAGAGTAGGATTGTAGAGCTGGATTGCCCAGTAATTATCTCATAGTTTTGTGGTGATGCTTAAATAGTTGTTATATGTACTGTGTTTCCCCGAAAATAAGACCGGGTCTTATATTAAGGTTTGCTCCAAAGGACGCATTAGGGCTTATGTTCAGGGGATGTCATCCTGAAAAATCATGCTAGGACTTATTTTCGGGGAAACACGGTAAAGTTCTTATAACAGTGCCTGCCACGTACGTACGACTCTCGTTTTAAGTGTCAGTGGCCCGTGACTACCACCACTGCCTCTCTCTCACCAGCACCATTATTATTATTTTTGTTGCTATTCATGTCTTATTGTGATTTTAGGGATTCTGTGTTTTCTGTTCCTACAAAATGGAGGGGGTTTTTTCCTCTTTTTTTATATTCTGAGAATATTTAATGGAGTATTTTTCCACTTGACATGATTCCAAGCAATCATCTTTATTGTTAATATTCAAGTATGTGCATAACCGATCCAGTTTTTCTCTTGGTTGTTGTAAATCATGTATTTCAGATCCTGTGAATAACTGAACTTAGTATTGAATAAGATCTCCACTATAAATTTTATAGATATTGCATAGTAAATACTGGAATGATATGATATGGGACTGTCAGGGTGAAGAGCTTTTACAACCTCAACAATAGATTAGTGGAAAAGAAAAGAATAATGACAAAAATAATATGGTCACATTCATATACCAGCTGGTTAGGGACACATATAAACCCAGAGATCCTTGATCAGAAAAGCACAATTTTGAATCACAAGCAAAGATATGTAACAGGAGCTTTCAGGAGGGCTCAACTATTATCTCTCATGAAGCTGGATAAAGAAAAAGGAAAGCATTTTTGTACACACCTCTCCTCCCACACACCACACACAGAGTCTTTTGTTTGATGCTTATACAGCTAGTTTGCATATATCTGTTTCAAATCTTTCTCACTGATGGCAACTTGCCCAGAGTAGGCAATTTTGGTGTCCTTTCTGCATTTTGTCAGTTCCTTTCACTATGGGGTGTTTATTCCTTCTCTTTAGAAGAAACAGGAGTCCAAGAATAGCCATCGTTTTCCTCCCCTCCAGCCCAAGAGTCAATCTGTTTAAGACTGCTGGCTAATTGAAGAAGAAAGTAGCTAAGAAAGTAGCTTAGGGAGAACTTGTTAGTGGGGACTTTACCTAGTTTATCTGCTTCTGCACCCGAGTATTACCAGAAAACATTTTTGCCAGCAAAGAATAATGGAACCCTTTAATAATTTGACTACATATAAATTATCCAAGTGGAATTGTTAACAGTTTAACTTCTTAATTTCTTTCTTAGATGCTAATGATGGAAGGGAAAGTAGGGTATTATCCTTATATATATTAAGAGCTGTTTGTGTAGTAGGTGGGCTTATAAAACAGATCTCTGTTTTCTTGTATATAAAACTTGGTTCTGTGAAATTGCATGTTAAATAATGATTCTTGTACTGCCTTTTCTTGATGAGAAACTCTAATCAACAGCATGATCATATTTTTTCTTTGTGTAAGGTATATATTGTTAGCAGCTGACTTGTATAGCTGGTTCAACATGTAAATACCAGAGTGTTGCATTCTGTATGTATATGAAATATCTACTTTATTTTTGAGAGTCAAAATTCTCTTTAGTGGTTGTGAGATCAACCTAAATATTGGTCCATATGAGATTCCAGTAGTAGTGTCTGTTTAAACTGAAGGTAAACTAATGCTTTTCATCTGTGATAGTCTTTTTTTCATGATAGGCTTTTGACTTTTGTTGGTGTTGAAGACTGGAGCCATTTCAGGCTTATCAGTGGTTCACTTGTATGATTATTTCTTTGTTAAAGAATGAAAATCCAAGCCTTATAGTATTCATGGCACCCTATTCTAAATTTGCTGAATCTTTTTGCTTTACTTATTTGCTTTGCTTTTGGAATTCTCATTGACTATCTGGACAGTGACTTTTTTTCTTCTTCCTCTGTGTAATGAAGCTGGACCTTAAAGATCTAAATTGGTAACGCAGGAAATTATCAGAAAGTTGGATCTAGGGTTCTCTTCTAGTTCCTTTCTTGGCAGGAGTTTATGTGTATGCCTAAGTACAGTTATAAAAGCCATAGCTTATATATTATTCATTTACTGACCAATATTATAAACCTGATATGTGCCAGATATGAAAATAGAAAACTGGGGTAAAGGGGCAGGATGGTTAGGGATTGGTGTTATAATGTATAGATAGATGTAAGAGTGGAGGTAAGTGTGATAAATATATAGCTCGATGAAAGAATGGAGGTAAGTGCGTGTGTGTATGTAGATAAAGTATATGTATGTATAAGTGTGATGGAATGCAAACGATGGTCATCTTATGGGGGTAAAAGCAAGAACATCTTCCCAAAGGAGATAACATTTATGTTGCTTTTTGAAAGCCATGTAAAATAAACCAGCGAGTTCTAGTATTAGCTCAAGAGAAGACTATGATTATATTCTCCTGCTTCCTTTTTCTCCATGGAACTTACTGCCATCCTACCGTGTTGTCCCAGAAATAAGACCTAGCCAGGCAGTAAGCTCTAATGTGTCTTTTGGAGCGAAAGTTAATATAAGACCCAGTATTATGTTATATCTTATATCATATCATATCATATATTATGTAAGACCCAGTCTTATAGTATAGTAAAATAAGACTGGCTTTTATATTAATTTTGCTCCAAAAGATGCATTAGAGCTCATTGTCTGGCTAGGTTTTATTTTCGGGGAAACACAGTACGTGCTATGTTCATTTGATTAATTCATTCCTTGTCTACCATATTAGGATGTAAGCTCTTTGAGGGTAGGGATTTTTGTCTGTTTTGATTATTTATATATCCTCAACAGATAGAAAAGTGCCTGGCAGGTAGCAAGAGCTCAAATATTTGTTAAATGAATGGATGAAGTTTGTGAGTTCTAAAATAATTGCCTTATTTATTTTCCTTTACTTTATTAAGAATATCTTTCTACAATTCCTTGTTTTTGCTTAATATTTTTCATTGTGTGTACTTGAATCTTCCTAATGATAACATGCTATTTCCACAATGTTTCTCAAACCCATCCCCTTTTCCATCTTTTTAGCTCGTTTAGTCTCCAAAATCTTTTACCTGAATTGATACAGCCTCTTAATTGTTTTCCATGTCTCTATGCAAGTCTTCTTAAATTTCTTTTTCACAGCCGTCAGAATTATCTATATAAAATACAGGACTGACAAAACTATTTCTTTGCTTAAAAATTCCTAATGGTTCCCATCTGTCTAGCATAGCATTTGTGTTCCTTAGGATGGCACACACGCCCATCGACAGCTTGGCTTCAGCTACATAATGTGGAGTTCTATAACCATCTTCTAACATAATAAAAATGGGTCTCTTCACTTTTCTCTGTATCTCTAGTGCCTGGTATATAATAGAGAATGTAGTATATACTTTTTTGAGTAAATGAATACATGTAAATGTGTATGAAAGAATGATTAACTACAGTTAGAAATTCCACTGAAAATGCTTGCTGTTTAGATAAAAGGTGATATAAAAATCTAACTTAACACTAGCATTTAAGAACAGTTTTTCCTGTATACAGCTGACTTGTTTTTCTTACTGTCTAGCTGATGTACTCTCTGTCCTCCTTCGATTCTTTGCAATCTGTTTTGAAGGAATAGCATTTATACTATTCATTTGGGAAGCAATCCCATGTTTCATAGCTTTCCTCTCTCCATCTTCATCTTTGTATGTTGGGTCTTTTCTCCCTAGCTACTTTATTTCTTTCGAAATTTATGTATATGTATGTGTGCCCAAACCCATGTATGCCTCTTTTCTCTGTTCAGGATATAAATTCTGGACTTAAAGTTTTGCATGTAGTGAAACCTTTAGGGTTAAATTATTTCTGTAGGACACACACTCACAGACAACCCTGACCTACCTGTTTGCAATGTAAAATTATTGTGACTATTTGTATTTATTTTAATTTCTTTTTCCCCCCTTAAATGTGTATGCACACTCAGATTGAAAATCTCCAAGAGCAGCTTAGAGATAAGGAAAAGCAGATGAGCAGCTTGAAGGAGCGAGTCAAGTCCTTGCAGGCCGACACCACCAACACGGACACTGCCCTGACCACCCTGGAGGAGGCCTTGGCCGAGAAAGTGAGTGAGGGCACCAGACTGCTCGGGACACATTTTTTCCGTGTTCTCACTAATCTGTTGTTTCCTCTAGTCGTGAGTTATGTCATGGAAGACAAAAGAAATCCCTTTGGGCAAAATGGAGAAGAGTGTTCCGTGGTACTATTGCTGATGTACATAGTGTAAGAGGGAGAAAACCACTTCATTATTGCCAATTGAAGCGTTTGTTGCTAGGCAAGATGGGTTATACACTAGAGGTAGTGGCTGAACTTTTTAAAGAATTAGCCGTTTGTTCCCAATTTACGATCTTGTGAAGAAGAAGAAAAGTTACTTTTATGTGTACGGTCAACTAGAATTTGGGGATATCAGACTCTGACCATGAGGAAGCAGGATGTAATTAGTTCTCCTTTACTATGCTGCCTTGGTACCTAATCCATTTATGGGTTTTAGTTGTTAATATGATATACTTGCCGTGTTTCTAATCATGGCTTTGCTACTTCATTTTGCCTTTATGAACAAACTGAGTTTTTAAAAAATGATTGAGTAAATAAAATGTGACCCAACATAACGACTGTTAATGTCTTGCAAGGAGGTTTAAGGAATCTTAGTGGGGCATTTCAACTCGATTTTTTAAAGGAGGAGGGTCACTGTTCCTTAAACCTCTTGGACACCGAATGCTTCAGGTTGCCTGCCTGGGATCAAAGCTTGATCCTTGAATATATTTCAAAATTATACCTAGAAATATACTTAAATTGCTAAACTTTCCAACTTCCTGTCTGTTGACAGAAAGAAGCTTTAATGGTTTCTTTTTTCTTTACTCTTCTTTATGCTTTAAACTCAACATAGCATAATCTCTCCAACCTTCCCTTTTTTTTGTGTGCGAATTGTGAGTTGTTTCCATTGCCTTCTGGGCAACATGTAAATTTATATAAAAAACAAATACTTGTAACTTATCGTCATTAGATTGTGTGTATATATATATATATATAAAAGTTTTGGGTTACTTAGGAATTGAATGAATGGGACTATTCCAAAAGAATACTAGTTGAGATAATGTGTAAAGAGATGCAGGGGAATCAAAATAACAAAGCCAGATCTTTGTTATAGCAAGATAAGTAGGAAGGATGAATCCTTCAAAGAGTACATGATTAGCAACTTATGACTGTCTTTTGAATAGGGGACAGAAGTGTGAAATTTCATCTTAAAGTTGAGTTACAGCCACGGTACAAGTATGAAAGGAATTTTCTCACATATCGACTTGCTCTCTCATCAGGAGCGAACAATTGAACGCTTAAAGGAACAGCGGGACCGAGATGAGCGAGAGAAGCAAGAAGAAATTGATAACTACAAAAAAGATCTTAAAGACTTGAAAGAAAAAGTCAGCCTACTGCAAGGCGACCTCTCAGAGAAAGAGGTTAAGATCACCAAAATCGAATTATTTGGTTTGCTTAGTCAGTGCGATATGTGCATATGTTATAGTTGGGATTTGCATAGTGCATATAAAAAAGTATTTAATAGGAGATTTAAAAAAATATTCTTATAGTAGGCCTTTTGGGAAGACCTTAAGGTATATTTAAGGAAGCTTTGCAGAGACATAGTAGATTGGATCATTTATTTCCTAAGTCTTATCTCTTTCAGTGTGTTCTGAGTTGGTTTTGTACTTGTTAATGACATTTTTTAAGATCCTAAAATAACTGAAGCCCAGTTACATTTGGAGAAGTATTGTGCTTATGTTAAGAAAGGTGATCGATGACAGGAATATGCAAAGGGAGAACAATTTGTTTATAACATCTCTTAAAATGCATCTCACCATTGGCAGAGAAATCGTAAATGTTGACCATTTAGGTGACTTAAGCTGCTTTGATAACTGTGTTTGGAGACTCCTGTTAATATGAGTTAAATAGCAAAAATGCCTAATGCTTTGTGATCAGATAATAATGTATGAGCTTTAGGAACATCCTCAGGATTTTCTTTCTAATGTCTTTAAGAAGATTTATGGAAATTTAAGTTCCTAGTAGAATTTTTCTTCTAAAAAAGAAAACGTTTTATATGTAAGTCAGTATAACTACTGAGGTTGACTACGTACATTCACAAGGCCTGATCTAATCTACTTCCATTTATTTTATGGGAATGAATATATGTTGATAGAACTCATTCAATCATTATTCAATTGGTATTTCTTGGGAATTCTTGTTATTATAGTTAGGACTTGAAAGCTAAAGTTAATATTGTTTTATATTTCATGTTCTTGAAAAAGAAATGTGTCAGTATGTGATAATGGAAAGACACTACAAGTGACCAAGAAAATAAATTAAAATCTTCATTTTGTTTATAGTTAGTATTTATTCTCCATGTGTGTTGCTTTTAGGCTTCACTCTTGGATCTGAAGGAACATGCTTCTTCCCTGGCTTCCTCAGGACTGAAAAAGGACTCACGGCTAAAGACACTAGAGATTGCTTTAGAGCAGAAGAAGGAGGAATGTCTGAAAATGGAATCCCAGTTGAAAAAGGTTAAAGAAAAATTTACCACGTTCTTTCTTTGCTTTAAATAAGAACAGAGTAGAAAACTCTACAGTGTTTGGATCTAATAACTTACCAATGGAGTAATAATCCCCTAAAGTTCAAAATACCATTTATGCCTTGATTAATTCTCTTAGAATTCTTACCCTGTTTTATTTTACTCCTGAGAATGCAGACTCTTAGGAAATTGACAATTCAGAGGAAAATTAAAATACGCAGTGTCCTTATGGATGAAATATAAGACCACAATGTAAAATCTCAATTATCTGATATTTTTCTTCCATTAGCCTTAGGGTTCCTAGAAGGAGATAATTTAACAATGATGGTGACCAACCTCGCAAATAATTAGGATATTGTGCAGATATTTACTACTCATTTCTTTGATTTATACCTCTGTAATATTTATATGGCAGTTTGTAGTTTTCAAAGCACTTTTATATTTGTTATCTCTGAGCTATCAGCTCTTTGAGGATTGCAACTGAGACTTTTGATCAGTGACAGGAACTGCATCCGATTACTAGTGAAAAAGGGGTATAGCCTCATCTTGAGATTACAAGTTTTGTTCTTTTTCCATGTGTGGGGTGTATTCAACATGATACCCTCATAATTAATCATCATAGAGTATGCCAAAAGTAAAAATCATATTTTTAAGCTAAGGAAAGGAAGAAAATCCAATATCTTAGTTACAATAAGTAAGAAATAACATTTTTTGAGATTAAGGATTCTGGTTATAACTAATTCAGATTTGATAATGTTTTTCATTTTCCTCATTAAAAAGGTGGAGGTATTTTCTATTTAATACCTGAAAGTAAAATTGAAAGTAAAACTATTAGATGTATTTAGGACTATAAAACTGAGCAGTTAACTATCAAGAGCAATGTTTCATTAACATTCCAAACTTTCCTGTTTATGACAATCCCACATTTTCTATTTATTTTTAGTCTTTTTATCATGATGCTTTCATAGCTGGTCATTTACATGGTCTCTTATATTTTAGGTTTTATATTTATGTTCATGAGAAAAATAGTTTTCTTTGGGTAGAGGAGGTTGATGTCTTTCCCCTCGTTTGCCTTATTACCTGTTTTTCTACCCATGGCTTTTTTCCCCCATATTTTCCATTGATTCATTCTGTACAATTATTCCTTTTCATTTTAATTAATTATTGATGCTTTCCTATTATACTGCTTCCACAATGCCCTACTTCAAGGAAATTGCTATTATAGATTTCTGTTTGTTTTGTGTGTTCATCTTATTTTCACCTCTTTTCTGCCATCTGTTTTAATTGAGCATTTTATATGATTTCATTTCTCTCCCCTCTTAGCATATCACTTGTATTAAAATTTTTTTAAGTGGTTTCCTGAAAGTATACATTTTGACTCTTTTTTCTCATCTTTATTGAGATGTGATTGATAAAACATATATAGTCAAAGTGTACAGTATTATGTTTGACATATGTGTACAAATGAAATGATTACCATAATCAAGCTAATTAACACATCCATCACCTTACATAGTTACTATGTTTTTTTTGTGTGGTGAGAACATTTGTTTTAAATGAGATATAATTTATTATATTAGTTTCAGGCATAATACATAATGATTTGATAGTTGTATATATTGCAAAATGTTTGCCACAAGAAGTCTAGTTACCATCCATCATCACATGTAGTTATTTCACTAGCATAATGCCTGCAAGGTCTACCCAAGGTCACAAATGGCAGGAGTTTCTTCTTTTTTTATGGTTGAATGACATTCTATTCTGTGTGTGTGTGTGTGTGTGTGTGTTTATTATGTATGTATATGTGTATGTATGTATATATTTTCTTTATCCATTCATCTGTCATTGGGCACTTAGGTTGCATCCATGTCTTGGTTGTCATGAATAAGGAATGCTACAGTGGATATGAGAGTGCAGCTACCTCTTTGAGCTAACTGATTTCATTTTTCTTGGATATATATGAAGAGTGGGATTGCTGGACCATTTTTAATTTTTTGAGGAGCTTTCATACCGTTTTCCATAGTGGCTGCATCAGTTTTCTTTCCCACCAACAGTGTACAAGGGTTCCTTTTTTTCTACATCCTCTCCAATACTTGTTATTTCTTGTCTTTTTGATAATAGCAGTTTTGGCAGATATGAGATGATACCTCATTGTGGTTTAGATTTGCATTTCCCTGATGATTAGTGATATTGATCATCTTTTCATATGCCTGTTAACCATCTGTATGTCTTCTATGGCGAAAGGTCTGTTTATATCCTCTACCCATATTTTAATTGAATTTTTTTTTGTTATTGAGTTGTACATATTCTTTATATATTTTGGATTTAAACACTTGAATATAGAATTTGCAAATGTTATCCTCTCCCATTCAATAGTTTGCCTTTCATTTTGTTGATGTTTTCCTTTTCTGCGCAGAGGCTTTTTAGTTTGATGTACTTCCACTTGTTTATTTTTACTTTTGTTGCTCTTTCCTTTAGAGTCATGTCCCATTGCTAAGACTACTGTCAAAGAGCTTATCTAAGCCTACGTTTTCTAGTAGGATTTTTATGGTTTCAGGTCTTTCATTCAAGTCTTTCATACTATTTGCATTAAATTTTTGTATGTGGTGTAAGATAGTGGTCCAGTTGTGTTCTTTGTATGTAGCTGTCTGGTTTTCCCAGTACCATTTATTGAAGAGACTGTCCTTTCCCCATTGTATATTCTTGGCTCCTTTGTCATTTATTAATTGACTGATACATGTGTGGGTTAATTCCTGGGCTCTCTATTCTGTTCCATTGATCTATGTCTCTTTTTATACCAGTACCATACTGTTTTGATTACCATAGCTTTATAGTATAGATTGAAATAAGGGAGCATGATAATCTCTGGCTTTGTTCTTCCTTTTCAAGGTGGCTTTGCCTATTTGTGAACTTTCGTGGTTCCATATAAATTTTAGAGTTATTTGCTCTAGTTCTGTGAAAAATGTGCTAGAAGTTTGATAGCAGTTTCATTGAATGTGTAGATTGCTTTGGGTAGTATGGATATTTCAACAATATTAATTATTCTAATCCATGAGCATGGAATATCTTCCCATTTATTTGTGTTTCTTCAATTTCTTTCATCAGTGTCTTCTAGTGTACAGGTCTTTCACCTCTTTGGTTAAATTTATTCCTAGGTATTTTATTCTTTTTGATGGAATTGTAAATGGGATTATTTTCTTAATTTCTGTTTCTGTAGTTCATTGTTAGTGTATAGTAACAACAATTTTTGTATATTTTGTACTCTGCAACTTGAGTGAATTCATTTATTAGTTCTAACAACTTTTTGGTGGAATCTTTAGAATTTTCTCTATATAGTATCATGTCATCTATAGGTAGTGATAGTTTCAGTTTTTTCATTCCCATTTGGATGCCTTTTACTTTTTTCCATGCTTAATGGTTGTGGCTATGACTTTTTTTTTTTTTTAACAACTGATAGTCGATTTATTTAAAAGGTTGATTTAAGCATCTGCAGTGGTGTCTTCAGCCTCAACTCCTCGCTCAATACTGATGGACGTAATCTGTTTAACAGTCTCAGAAGGACTGTGTAAGTCACTGAGTCGCTTGTGGATCTTCATCTGAAAACGATCCCCAATCTTACAGCCTTCCCCACAGGGAGTTTTTGTTGTAGAGATTTTTATTTTTTATAGAGATTTTTTTGTAGAGTCTTGGTAGCATTCAGAACTGGTCCTTTCACTTTGAGATTATTTTCCTTTGCTCCTCTGATCAAATCAGCACATACCTTCTTCAAGGATTTTAGGCTGTGGCTGGTTAGGGTAATTCTGATTTGGTGAATCACCACCTCTGGTTGCATGGTGTCTTTCCGGTATCCTGGAAAGCCATGGCTGCTGTGTGGCTTCCTGACGGGCGTGTTTCTCGGCGGCAAGAGGTAACAGTGATGAATGAGGAGCAGGAGCAGGCGCAATGGAGAGCCGCTGCACCTGTGACTGCGTCTTCCTCTAAAAGCGTGGCTGTGACTTGACTGTGTTGAATAAAAGTGGTGAGAGTGGGCATCCTTGTCTTGTTCCTGATCTGAGAAGAAAAATTGTCAGCTTTTTACCATTGAGTATGATGTAAGCTTTGGGTTTGTCATATTTGGTTTTCATTTAGTTGAGGTACCTGCTTTTCCCTCTGTACCTGCTTTGTTGATAGTTCTTATCATAAATGGATGTTGAATTTTGTGAAGTACTTTTTCTGTAGCTATTCCTTTTGTAGCTCTGATTGTATGAGTTCTAGTGCTTTGTCCTCCAGCTTACTGATCCATCTTCTGTTTCATCCAATCTGATTTTGAACCCCTGTATTTTTCAGTTCAGTTATTGGATCCTGCAGCTCTGTGACTTCCGTTTGGTACTTTGTTACATTTTTCTACTTCTTTGTTGTACTTCTCACTATGTTTATCCATTCTTAACCCGAGTTCGGTGAGCATCTTTATGACCATTTCGTTGAACTCTGTATCAGATAGACCACTATCTCTGTATCATTAAGATTTTATTCTGAGGATTTGTTTTTTCTTTCATTTGGAACATCTTTGTTTCCTCATTTTGCTTAACTCTCTGTGTTTGTTTCTATGTATTAGATGCAACAGCTGCCTCTCTCAGTCTTGAAGGAGTGTCCTTGTGTAGGAGATGAACCTTATTGTTCAACCTTGCCCTAGCTCTTGGTTGTCTCTTGAACCTTTGTGTTTGCCTAAACTACTTCATTTATTCTTAATAGATCCCTGTTATTTCGAGTTAAACACAGACCAACCAAGACCTGTGTGTGTTTCAAATGAAGGAATCTCATTTAGCTCGTAGTTTCAGGCTGATTGGAAGTCTGACTTACAGGCAGCAACTTTTAAAGTACGCAAATATTTACTGTCCTGTGGAGCCACAATCCTTAACTCCACTGGTCTCCAGACCAGGGGATCTGGAGGTGTCCCTTAAGCAACAGTTGCAAAAATCATGGCTCTACATGAATGTATATGAGGTTGGACAATTAAGTTTGCGAACTCATCCTAGAAAAAGTGCTACACACCTCATAACTGAATATCACTATGGTCACCTTTGAAATACTCCCCTTGGGAAGCTGTGCACCAACGCCAGTGCCTAGTCCACCCTTCCAAGCAATTTTGGAACTCTTTTTCTGGATTGGCCATCAGAGCTGTCATTGTATTACCCTTGATGTCCTGAATGTCATCAAAATGTCTTCCTTACAATATTTCCTTTATCTTTGGATAAAGAAAGAAGTCATTGGGGGCCAGATCAGGTGAGTAGGGAGGGTGTTCCAACACAGTTATTTGTTTACTGGCTAAAAACTCCCTCATAGACAGTGCCCAGTGAGCTGGTGCATTGTCGTGATGCAAGAGCCATGAATTGTTGGTGAAAAGTTCAGGTCGTCTAACTTTTTCATGCAGCCTTGTCAGCACTTCCAAATAGTCGACTTGGTTAACTGTTTGTTTGTCTAGTTGGTACAAATTCTGTAAAGAATAATCCCTCTGATATCAAAGGTTAGCAACATGGTTGCAACAAGTTCACGAACTTAATTGTCAGACCTCCTAAGAGCCTTTCTGGGAGGTGTTGTCAAGCTGTACCTCTGGGCCAAGGGGGTGCACAAGGATGTTATTTCCCTGCTCATGTTCCCTGGGATCGCCTCCATAGCTTCTAGATGTATGGGAAACCTGAAGCCTGTTCCTCAGATTAAAGCTCCAGGATAAGTGCATATAGACCTTTGTCGCAGGGAGGTGTTTCGGTCTGCTGTTTGTGTAGTGCCGAGTGTCAGCACCTGTCTTCCCAACTGTTAGAGTCTTGTGGAGCCCAGGAGCGCCAGCCCTGTACCCCTCAGGCCAGGTGATCCAGGGGTATCCCTGTGTGGAGTGCACATGCCCTCTGGTGTAAGGAGGCAGCTGCAGAGTGTAGGGGGTGGGGTATGCGCACTGCCTTGTGCAGGGCAGCAGGAACATGCCTTGACTGCGCACCTGCAGGAGGGAGTCTCGTGTGTGTGCGTGCTGGCTTCAGGGAAGGATGCTGTGACCATGCGTGCTCGCTGGCCCCGCCACGGAGGGTGCAGCTGTGACCACCTACGCTCCATGTTTTCAGCAAGGGAGCAGGACGGTGCGTGGCCACTCGCCACAGCCTGTCCTAGCAAAGCGACGGGGGTGCTGTGTCCACACTCGCCTGCCTGTGCTAGAAGGACAGGTGGACAGTGCAGATAGGTATCCGCCAGCACCTCCATCTCCGAGGAGGATTTCCTGTGTCCCCTGCCCTTCCAGCAGATGCTTGAAGGTTAGCAAATGAATCTCCTTCACCTATAGGCTTGGTGCTTTTCAAGCTTCTGCTTTTGTGCTGGTTCTCTGGGTGAGTGAGACCACATGTGAGCCATTTAAAAGGAGAGTCTCAGTTCCCCATAACCCTTTGGGCCCCTTGGACATCAGCCCTTGGCTTTTCTAAGCCAGACATTTTAGAGGCTCATCCCTCTTTGGTGTAGATCCCAAGGGTTGGGGTGCATAATGAGGGGCAGAAACCCCTTGTTTCTTCAGGAGGAAGGCCACACTGGTGAGATCCCCTTCTGTATTGTGTTGCTGTGCCGGGGGGGAGGTTTTTTTGGCAAGAGCGTGTCTCTGCCTCGCCTACTATCTTGATGTGTCCCTTTATCTTTTGTTGTGGAGTAGCAGTACATCTAGCTTTCAGAGGGAAATGACCCGTAGGTAGCTGTAGATTTGGTGCGTTCCTGGGACGAGGTGAGTGGAGTTCAGTCTTTCTGTGCCACTATCTTGGACCCTTTCCCCCAAAGTTCTTTTTTTAACCTTTTTTTTTTTTTTTTAACCTTTTCTTTCTCTCACTTGTTCTTTTCCTATATTGTGTCCTTCTTCCTTCTTTTCTCCCTAACTTGTCTCTCTCTTTAACTTCCTGAGATAATGGTAAGCCACCCAGCAAAGTCAGCAAGAGACCTGGCTAAGTGGTGCCGTCAAGTCCTGGTTAATGTTTTTTTCTGTATTTTGTGTGTGCAGTTTTTAAACTACACTATAGAAAAGTGAGTACATTTGATCTCATCTCTACCTTCCTCAAGGAGAAACTGTAGAGTCTTTTTGTTTTAATGACTTTTTCCCAAAGTATATTGGGGTGAACACAAAGTGGAAAGTTTCTGTGAGACCAAAATTCTCTCCCAAACTTTGGGAGATGTTTGCATTTCTTCTGCTTTTGCTTTGTTTTATTCTTAGTGAGTTAATTCATTCAAGGCTACCTTCCTCCACTTGCTTTTACTGTGCTGTGGCTTTTAACCACACCAGCTCAGGGTAGAATTTTGCTAACACGTTAAAATACACTTCTGCCAATAGAATCTCCTTTAAAGTAAGTAATTGTGGATTTTCACAACTTATTAAACCTGTAACCAAAGATACTGGTAAGGACTTAATCTTAAAAGGACAGCTGTTGCTTTGGCAAAGCATTTAGCCTAATTTATAGAAACATTTTTCTTTTACTTGAGGTATTTAGCATCAGAGTTTTCCAAAGTATTTCCTAAGAATACATATTTACTCCTTTAATATTTTTTTAAACCATTTTAAGGGACTAAGTATGTTTTGTTGTTTATCGAATAAGGGAAATTAAAACAACTTAACCTTAACCTCATTAAATACATTATACATGCGTGACTCTAGGGAGTCAGGAGGAAAATTGAACACTTGAAAATTAGTTTTTAATTATTGAAACTGCTTTGCATCCCAAAACGTATCGAAGGTACTAGTTGCCATTTGCAACAAGATCCTGAATAAAAAATATTTTCTGAGTTTTAAATGTGATTGTTGATTTCTGACTTTGTCATGTGTTATCTTGTAAAATCCTGAGTCCTGGCATTGGGAAGGTACCTCTGTGGTGAGCCATTGCCTTAACCCAACTCCATTTTTTTGGTACCACATTTGCATGGTTTGTATGATTCTAGATGGTTTGGCCTTGTGATTCATACCTGCTTGGTAAACAGTACATAGGAGAAGGGAAGGAAGTCATGGTCAAGTGAGAATTAGATCCCAGTGTTGGTACTGCAATCAACATCAGCAGTGAGTCTGGTGATTTCTTTTGATGTTATCTTGAAGAGGACAGTATTGTCTACTGGCTTGTTAGTACCGTGTTTCCCTGAAAATAAGACCTAGCCGGACCATCAGTTCTAATGTGTCTTTTGGAGCAAAAATTAATATAAGACACGGTCTTATTTTACTATAATATAAGACCCTATCTTATATAATATATAATAGAATAGAATAGAATATATAATACCAGGTATACTATAATATGATATAACATAACATAATCCCAGTCTTATTTTACTATAAGACCCGGTCTTATATAATATGTAATGATATAAATATAGTAATATATAATTATATAAGACCGGATCTTATATAACATAACATAACACAACACAACACAACACCAGGTCTTATATTTTTGCTCCAAAAGATGCATTAGAGCTGATGGTCCGGCTAGGTCTTATTTTCGGGGAAACGGTACATCCAATTAGACTGTGAAGCATCTTTTGGCTTATGATGATTTTGGCCTAATAATAAATATTTAGAGATGTACCATTTTAAAAACTAATCCATTTGGAATCTAAGATAATTGTTTCTCCATTTATTACTAATATTTTGTGTAATATTTAAGCAGATAAAAACTTTATAAATTGAAGATTAGCTATTAGATATTTAATAACCTATTTAAATTGGAATAGTGATAGTTCTTTGGGACATGGTTTTACAACTGCCATTGTATATATATCTGATAGAATTTGCACATTTTTCTTTGTAGGCGCATGAGGCAACATTGGAAGCCAGAGCCAGTCCAGAGATGAATGATCGAATACAGCAGTTGGAGAGAGAGATTGCTAGGTACAAAGATGAGTCTAGCAAGGCCCAGGCAGAAGTTGACCGCCTCTTGGAAATCTTGAAGGAGGTGGAAAACGAGAAGAATGACAAAGATAAGAAGATCGCTGAATTGGAAAGGTAAGGAAAGGAAGCTAAACAGAGACTTACTATGTTTGAAAGGTTAAAGTATGGTTTTAAAACTGTACTTTTGGGGGCATGTTTTTCAATATATCTGCCTCTGAATTTAGACTCATAAGTGCTTGATGTTACTTTATCGTCTACTTTCTATTCTAAGTCAGTGTTAAATTCATTGTTGGGGTCTTTAAAAGGCAACACAGAGTGGGAATAAGTTGGGAAGCTGTGGACTTCAACATGATTGGTTAGAAAGAGAGAAAGTATTCATTAAGAAATTAAAGTTTTCTATTGGCTAATCAAATGAGTACAAATAGCCACTTGCTCTTTAGGTATTTGTCTACCTAAGGAGCAAAGGAACCTCAAATTCAAGGAATTAATACTTTTTTCATTGGTTTAGACCAGGGGTGTCCAAACTTTTTTCAACGTTTTTCACCAAGGGCCATATGCGGTAAAATACGCAAACAGCTGGGCCACTCACTCGAGGTGAAGTACGTATTTCCTTACCTGGTTTATTTAAGTAAACCAAACATATTTTTGGAATTTGCTGTGGGCCAATTAACAATGGATCGCAGGCCTCAGTTTGGACACCCCTTGTGTAGACCAGTGTTTGTTGAGCTGATCCTCCTTTGGGCTATGCATTTTTAGACTTTGACAAATTGTAGAGAAACAGACTATTGCTATTATATCAGTGCATAGGCCAAATATAGAAGAAGGAGGGACATTTTGAGGACAATTTGGAGACTTGAATATATTTATGGAGCTTTGACTTTGAATTCTTCAAAATGAACTGTGTTTGAACAGATCCAGCCAGATAACTCTCTTGGAATTTTCTTTGTCTTTTTTTTTTTTCATTAGGGCTTATTATACTGAAGATTAAGCATATGCCTCTTGATCTCTTTTTTTACACCTACTATATATATAGTTAACATAAATTCACAAGTGCATAGAAACAGTTCTTCCAGTAGAACTGCATTAATCACCCATATTCTTCTGAAGAGTCAGAGACTGACAGTGACAGAATGAAATCACTACTCTAAGTGGCTCCTTGGAGCCTGATTCTTAGGAATATTTTTATTTTTAGTCTCTTGAATGTTGGGAAGTATTAGACTACATTCGTAAGTTGTTTACTAAGTTTTAAATTTTTGAGTTATGGGAGCCTTGATGTTTTCCCCTAGAAGTTTTTTTTCCTATTCTGTACCCATAGAATTTTAATTTTTCAAGCAACTAAATATAGTCCAACCTTCACATTTCTCCTTCACTATTTTAAAAGTGTGAATAACATGGGCTAATTACCTACTCACTTGTTTTCTTATTTTGATATTAACTTTATATTTTCTGGTTCTGGATAAGACAAATGGATAAATTCTTTAAGTCAGAATTAACAAATTACCAGTTTCAAGATTAGATGATGTGCGTTTTTGTGTGTCTTCATGTTTGCATTGTACCTTCCCTCCCAACACACACACAACACACTCACGCCTCCTTTACATACTACACACATGCACACACACGTGCACACACACACGCACGTGCACACACACCCTCCTTTACATATTCTTATGAATACATGCCTCTCTTTGCCTTTGTGTCTGCCTGAATTCAGCAGCAGTATTTTAAAATACCATGCTTTTGATGGATTAGTGATTTCCTACTAAATACATTGCAGTATTTCAGAAAAGAAATTCCTTGATAAAGTTTCAGTTTTTGGTTTGACTTCTTGTATTAGAAATCTACATTGAAATTATTGTTTGCTATTCCAGGCAGCTTGCTTGAAAAATGTTTCAATTCATTTTGGACCCAATACTAACTTTGGGAGATGGACATGATTTGAATGAGAGTAAGAAATAGTATTAAATCTATATTTGATATCCAAAGCATAACAAATAGCTTTTATGAGCCACTGTATTTCTCACATTTTGAGAAAAAGTTGTAAATGATCTACTCTTTCTATGGAATGTAACATAAGGTTGACAAATCACTGGTCCTACAGGGTTGTAATTTTGCTTTAGGATTTGACATAAAGGTTTTTGGCTACCCAAAAAGAAAGTTTTTCTTTAATTTTTAAATTAATTTTTGTTTGTTTGTTTTTAAAGCAACAGTTTTTAAAACTCAAGTTTTTGCTTACTGGCTTTGTAATTTGTTACTGAGCAGTATAGTTTAAGATGGGAATAAACAGTCAAGGACAGTTGGGTTTATGCCTTTTGTTCCCAGATTTAGTACTGAGATGTATGTGTGTGCCTGCTGTTTCCCACCTCCATTCGCTTCTTGTGTCGCCGTTCCACTATTTCCTATGTGTGCGTATCTGTCTCCCCATAATTTATAATTTGAGTCTCTTCACCTTTCCTTTGAGTTGTCATATCATGGTCCTGTTCCATTGGGGTTCGGGTCTCCACATGTTTATATGCATTCCCTCTTGGCCATGCTGTTTCTCAGAATGCCCGTCTCCTGCAGTGTGCACCTTCCGTACCAGGTGTCTGTCCCTGCACCGTCAGGGCGTTTGTTTGGGACTTCCTGAGAAGTGCGCGTCACGTAAGGATACACTCGTGTACTCCTAATTGAGTTGCCGCTGCTGCTCTTGCTGCTGCGGGGCTCAGCTGGGGGTTTGAGGAACAGCTGCTTACGTGGCACATTCAGCTGTACCTCTCAGGTGCCTTGTTGGTGAAAGTGTACGTTCTCACTGGTAAGATGCTGATACTGTCAGTTGTAATTTTCTTAGCCTTTGTTTCTAGCCCATCTTCTATGTGGTTGTTCTCTTGCTGAAATGCCCTCTAGATTAGTATAGGCCTTTAGCCCATGCAGCCATAATGCTACATCCTAATCCGGGACGTAGGCTTCGTTTCTGAAGGGGGTGCAGCAGCCTTCTAAGTGCAAAATTAAAGCAGACCATTACAGCCATTGAACTAAAGAAAATTCTTTAGTATTCTTTTAAATTTCCTAGTACTTCTTATATAAAGCTATCTAACATTAAACGGTTTAGATTAAATCATGAAGAATTCTCAGACCTATTTGTGGTCTTGAGAAAAACGAATAGTCTCTTACATTGCCCCTACAGAGACGATTCAGTGCTATACCACTGTCTTGGCCTACTGCAGTTTAAAAAGAGGATTATATAAGTCCACCCATACATCTGCACATATGAAATATTTTTGCTAATTAAATCTAAGAAGTACTACTTCTAAATTCATAGCCCATATTGTGTATATTAGTTGGATTTCAACCAGAGAGGTAGAACCAGTAGGAGAGATACATACATACATATATATATACATACATACATACAAACAATACTATATAGATTTATTACAAGGAATTGTAGTATATATGTATGTATATTTATACATACATTTAAACATATATGTATATTTACACACACACACACACACACACACAAACAGATTTATTGCAAGGAGTTGTCCTGCCTAATTGCCAGGGGCTGGCTAAGCAAGTCTGAAAATTCTATGGCAAGCTGTCAGGAAGAGACGATCACTAGCAGGGTAGAACTCCCGGGGGCACGGGCCAAAACGGTGGTCCACAGGCAGAACTTTTTATTTCTCCTGGAGAAACCCCGCTTTTAGAGCCTTTTAAGGAATTCAGTTATGCCCATTCCAATTATCTGGGGTAATACATTTAATTAGAGGCTTTAATTATTCCTGCAAAATACCTTCATAGCAACACCTAGGTTAGTGTTTGTTTAAGTAACTGGGCACTATAGCCTGGTGAAGTTGACACTTCAAGAAAGTCCTTCCCTGGTGGTTCTGGGTAGTCTTTATAGCTCAATTTAAGGGAAAAAAAAAAAAAAAAAACAAAGAAAAAACTAGAACTTGACATGTTGTTGTATAAATAGATCAATTTAGATTAGCTTTAGGAACCCTGAATGTAATAGAAAATTTCTCTTCTAAAGTGACTAGAGTTTTTATTTAGATTCATAATGAATACACTTTTCTTTGGCAATGTTTAACATACTTAGTAATGTACTAAAATTCTGATAGAATTCTTATATTAGCATCCTTTCAGACTCCTGAACGAATTGTTCGTGTTCTACTTTTTCATTCATGTTGTTCCTTTTAGCTAAATACTCCTATCCTGGCAGAATACTGGAAGCATTATCCCCCATACCACATATTGTGATTTGCTTCATAATACAGAAACATTAATGAATCCACAGAGTTTGGTGTCTGCAGCAGAAATCCTCAGTTTACTCTAATGTGTCATTTAGATTAGATTTAACATATCATTTAGAAGCTTGTATATATTGAAAATGGCAGCCATCTTTGGATTTTTATATAATTTAGGTATCAAGGATTGCTTTTGGGTTATCAGAGTTTGGAATTTCATTAATATAAAAAAATAGAATCTGTTATTGCATAACCTAAATAATTAATAGAAAATGTGGATTTACTATATTTCCCAATTTGTGGGGATATAAAAACTGGGATTTTAATAGATGTAGATTTAATTTTGGGGTGCTTTAAAATTTAGCAGAAGGATTAACAGATGAGAAAAAAGGACATCCTTTCTTGTAAGCCTTTAATCTTTGAAAGCCCTGATGTGCTTTTTATTATTTATTCCTTTTTCCTGGTTACCTTCCCTTAAAATATGCATCTCTAAAAACAACACTGTTGGTAAGATTTATAGTTATCAAGCTCTTAAAATAGCATCCAATCTGTAAGTTTAGTTTTTCCCTCTAGAACCCACTGTCTCTCTGCCACAGAGTATACCCTTTCCTTTTTCACTAATTAATGAATTATTTTGTTGTTTGGAGGCTCTTACTTGCTGGTCAATGTTGTGGGATCTTGAGACACAACAGGAAACAAAACAGACAAAATCTCAGCCTTCGTGGAATCTACAGTCTAGTTGGGAGGAGATGGACATTAGAAATTAAACATGTAAATGCCAAAAGGTGACGAATGCCGTGCAAAATACAAAGCAGAGTAAGAGGGGAGGGAGTGTGAGGATCTGTGTGGCTGCTGTATTTCGGGGGTCGTGAGGAAAGACCTCTCTGGTAAGGTGATATATTAGAGCAGACACTTCAAAGAGGGGCTCCTTCCTTTAGACGTCCTCAGAATGCCTTAAAACAAAAACAGAACAACAAAAACCAACCTGCTTTATTGAGGTACAAGTTACATAGAGAAAGGTGCACCCATTTTAAGTTTTTTGTTTGAGTTTTGACTAATGTATACGCCTATGCAACCACCACTACAATCAAGATACAGAACATTCTCTTCAATTTGATTAGACCAACCAAGCATCCGTTCTCTCTTCCATCCTGACACAAACCCATGGTTTTAGTTCCCTACACCTCCAGCCCCAGGAGTGCATCCTGACTCATGGGAGTCAGTCGAGGTCACAGCAGTCTCTTTTCCAGTGACTAAGTTCCACACTGCGCACACAATCCCTAAGGGATTTGAGGGGGACACTACAGAGAGGCTTCCGGGTAGTGATTTCCTTGTCAGAAAGACTTGGAAGAAGAAAGACAGTCCCTTCGTTGTGGACACTGTCATGTCTGGATGTGAGGGCTGGGCCTGCTGCCTCTGCCTTCTGTCAGCCTGAGGTGAAGCCAGCATTCAGAGGGGCCAGCCCGGAAGAGGCAGGGCCAGACCCCGAAGGTACTGACCCTGAAACTAGACTTCTTGTTATGTGAACATGATGGTACATTTTCTTAGTTTAAACATTTTGAAACAGGATTTTCTGTCATTTGCCTTCAAACTGTTACAGCTATTTACAAACTTATTTCCTCCTCTTTTTTTTCCCCCTATAGTAGAAGCAACTGTTTGGAAACATTTAAAGTTTTGAGAAGTCAAATAAGGATTAAAGAACAGAAACAGTTTCAGGGTCTGACCAAGGTTGAGGTCTCTTTGTTTTCCTAATACCTTATGAAGCAAAAAATAACGTTCTCACTTTTTTAATTACTTCCTCAAATCAGGAGTGATATACTTGCTGTTCCTGTTTTGGTTCTTTTACAACAAGGCAGTAATTTGAGGGTTCCAGTTAAACCAGCCATAAATTATGCTAGCCATTATTTTCAGATATGTCCACACAGGTTTCAGTCCTGCTTTTCCTCGTTCTAGATCTGTCTTCCTTCGTCTCCACCTTCACTTCATCCCCACCCGAATGCCTGGGACAGATCGCACCCCTTCACTTTTTGAAAGGGGCAACATAGAGCAGATTTTTACCCCTAGTCAGGCAAATAGTTTAAAGGGGAATGTATTTTGACTTTTTAAAAACAAATTTGTATTGTGGCAGAAATAGCCATATTTAACTTTGAAAGGTAGACGTTATTTTTCCCTCGTTTGGAGTCAATGAGCAGTTATTTGTCTGTTCTTCAGTGGAAACATGGAAAAGCAAGTGGGCACATATTTTGGGTAGAGATTTCCTACAGGAACTCTGTAAGCCTCGTTGTTTCATATCAGGTAGACCTTTTCTTCTAAGAAAGATGCCCCCCAATTTTAGTGTAATTTGTTTAGTAGTCATTGTATTTATTAATTTTGGCTACCGCTTTTTGAATCATGGCTTTTTTGTGTGGTTTCGGAAAGGAGTCTTATGTAGATTATTTTTATATACAGATAAGGAGTCTGAGGCCCAGAGAGGTTAAGTAACTGGTCCCACGTCACGTAAGCAGGTAGGTGGTGGTAGAGTTGTGCCTAAGAGTTCTGGAGTCTGTCTCTTCTACCTCTGCCGCTTTGAACCTCCGGTGTTTGGTATTTGTTAGCGAGCCCACCTCCTAGAAAGGAAGGGTACAGACAGCTAGATGATGTAGAGGCTGCTCACTTGAGCATCTTGATGAGGCTTTTTTCCCCACCGACTGCAGGGCCCTGTTAGAGGACCGGTACTTTGGAACTGGCATGAGGGTTGCTTTGCTGCAGGTGATAGTTTTTCTAGATGTCTGACTCTTAGCCCCTCTGTCAGTCCGGACTCAATAAAGAAACACTCGTGGCCCCAGAATACACTTAGCCTCCAGCAAAGAGCAGCTATGTCGTTTCCTTTGTAGATGATGCCCGCAGATGCGTTCTAACGCAGCTGGTCCAGGAGCTGGAAATTCCGGTGACGAGCTTTCAGTGTAAGGTCTGGTTGAGCGTTCCTGGAGGAGAGCTCCCAATACTGACAGGCCTAGTGAGTGTGTGTCCAGGATACAGGCTTATCACAGAGAAAGGGCTTCTTGTGGAACTTGGGACTCTTAAGTCTGGTCTTTTAATCTTTGAGACCAATATTAAATGATAATGGCTTGCGAGTTTGTTTGGTTGGAAGACTAGTAGGTAATTTTGGATGCTAGACTGCTCATTTCAGGACCTAGAACCTTTAGTGTATGTAGAGATACAAAATGGAAAAGGAGAGCCAGGATATTGTGCTGTTGCTGTGACTATTCTGAGGAAGGCAAGAGAACTGGAGATAGTTTTGTTATTCATTCATATGTATGAATACACTCACTCACTCACTCACTCACTCACTCTCTCACGGTCCAGTCTTGTAAGTATTATGAAGGAAATTTAGTGTTTTCACTTTGTGATGGTCATTTTCTTTGCTATCCATCTTTTCCAGACCTCATCTAGAACTGTTAGTCCTAGGCTTTTACATCATGATTAAACTTAAATTTTGTGAACTAGCAAGAAAACCTAACCTGTATTTACTGTATTGTTTCGGGAACTACGAACAACTGGTTTTATTTAAAAAGTATATGATGTATTCAGAGAAAGATTTGGAGCTACTTTGGTTAATTTTTTTTTTAAAGCAAGTGTGTTCCCAGTTTTGCTCAGAATTTAGGCTCAAGGTAGTTAAGTTCCTGAATTAACTGCTAAAGCAGTAACTTTTAACCTCATTTTGGTAAGTAAGGAGGATCTGTACTTCTGTCGATCAAAACCAGCACTCTAAACTGAGCTTGAACGCAGAGTGGAGTCTTTTTCTTATCATTCCAAGAGTGAGATGTAATCCAGGGTGTATTTGCATGCATGTATGTTAAGAGAAAGAACTTTTCTGCTGGTATTTGGAGAAATTAGGGAAGATAAATGCTAGGCTTAAACCTCATGGCTCAGGCATGTAGCCTTTTGAGTTTTTGATTTGCTCTTAAAGATTACTAGAATCTGAAATTTCATATAATGAAAAACGGAGTTCTTTTTATTTTTCATAAATCTTCTGAATGTGTTGGCAAGCTTGAATTAGTTTTCAGGATGATATTTCCAATTTTTGGTTTGATAGTCTTAGCAGAATTAACTGTTTTCTTAAAAAATGGACCTCATAGTTAGAAGATGAATGTTATTTTCTTGTTTTTTCTTATTCTTTTCTCTTTGACTGAAATTTTCTTTTCCTTTATTCGTTTGTGGGAACCTTACCCTTTTTAACGGTTACCTTTTGGGAAAAAGTTTTTTTACTGTCCTTGCTTAGATAGTAATTTTAATTTCTCTTTTCTTTATTTGTGCTTTTCTTATAGTATCTATCACATTCTGTCCTATAATTGCATATTATTGAGGACCCAATAAATATATATGGTAAACCATAAAGATAGAGCTTCTTTATCATTTCACCATCTTATCGTCTCACATTTCTTGCCTTTTATCTTCCCATCAAGTATTGTAAGAGTATTGTACCTGAAGATGACTGGTTCTTTATCAGGTCCTGCTTTCTTCAGCTTGCTTTCTGGGGAAGCTGTTTGTTTCTTTTTTCTTCTTCCTTGATAAATTTCTCCGATTTCATTTAAAAGAAGAATAATTAACACAGCTTTACATAGTCAATTCTGTTAGGTCACCTTCCCAGAGTTTCTTGTGGGCACAGTACCCTACAATTTATTACTACAGTTTACCTTAAGTTACCAGCTTAGTGGTTACCTTAAGTTTTCACTTAAATGTGTAAACATTAGAATTATATAGAATTAGAGTTATTTTATGTGCATATTTTTTCTCCTAAATTTATTTCCCAAAAGCTGTAGTTTAATGCCAAAGTGAAATATGACTCAGGAACAATAAAATAGGTAAAGAGATCATTAAACTTGCTCACCGTTGATAGGAATAAGCTTAATGTTTTAAAATGTATTTGCCTGTATCTTATATAAAACCTTACTTCTGTAAGATTTCAGTTCGTGTCCTTGTTGATCTAAAATTATACTAACTTACTGTGTCATAACCAGTAAAAGTGAAAAAAGATCATTGGGAACAATCATTTAGAGATTGGCCTATGTTTGACTTTGAACGTTGCATCCTACACTGTTTTATATATGCCAGAGCGACTTGGAGTTTTATAGATTCCCGTTAGGAACCGGTAAGCATCACAGAACATTTAACATGTGTCCAGGTGATGAGTCAGTATTGGGAGCATAATAGTAATTTCAGAGAGACTGATTCATTTTTTAAAAAGGTAAACTGTTTATTATTATAAAAGTCAGTAATGAACCACAGAGGGTTTGTGCTATGTAAGAATATTACGCGTGGCTGCTTTGCACCTTTTACTGCTGAGCAGTATTGGAAATGAATTGACATTTATACTGGCTTATATTCTTCATTATGACTTTTGGATTGCACCATTTGACATAGATTTTGGTAGATTTGAAATGCGAAGTATTGTTGTAATCGGGGAAAAACATTTTGTTTTCATATTTGAGAAGATTCTATCAAATTCTTCCAAATAAATTGGAGTCCTGTATTATACAGAATAATCAAAGTTGTCAGTGTTTTTCTGCTTTTGCTCGTAGATAACATGGATACAGGAAATGGAGTGGGGTGGGTGAAGGGGTGGTCAATTGGAAGGTGGGTGTGTATAGAGCTGAGCTGATGAAATTCGTGAAATCTCCATTAGCTACTTACATGAAAAGGGGGAGCAGCTAACCTTCTCTTCTTTGCCTTTCTGTTTAAGAAATGGGTTTTCTCCCCCCTGCTTCAAGAAATGGCAAATTCTAGACAAAGTTTTTTCCTTTAGAAACTTGCATTAAAGTACAGTGGTGTCATCTAATCTGAAAATACATTTGTTGAGAGTTGAAAATCTGAAGTTACTAATTTTTAGTGCCTCTGAAGAATGTGTGGCTCCTTCCCCTTTAGTCCTGTGCTCTATGTTTGGTCTATGTCTATGAATACTATTGTTTCTGAATATTGCTCTTATTAATTCTTTCTAACTTTCTCTTTCACATTTCTTCCTGGATTTGCTGTTGCCTTCAGTCTCACCTCAAGGTCAGTATGACTGTATGAAAACAAAGATATGTGATAGAGCATTGTGTACTAGCATTATCTTGAACTCTAATAAAGAACTGAAATGATAGAACATATTCCGGGAAAGCGATGGCTAGAAATCGAGTTACGAGTGCATAAAATGGCAGGAGTTTTAGGTTTACCAGAGTGGACTCAAAGGTCTTTGCTTCAAAAGACAGTGAGACTAGTCAGAAAGCAAGAATCAGACTGACCAGGTTTTTACTGAGAGAGAAATGAAGATGAAAGGAACCATTGGGGGGTGAGGAGAAAAATACTATGTATATTGTTTTCATTTAATTAAAATTTCATCGGCGACATTCTGGCTGATAATATTATATTAGTAAGGTAAAGTGCAGCATGAATGATGGAGGGAAACTTGCCACTGTATGGAATTGTATAAGAACCTTTGAATTACTTCACATAAACAAAACCTACACACACGCCTTTAAATTTTAGGTTTGTTTTGTGATTCTGCTGAATGGTAGAACTAGCGATAACAAAAACAACCACCACTACCACTATTTATGTGTGTCAGAGGCCCTATGGTAGAAGCTTTACGTCTTCATTAGTAAGTAAATTAGTAAGAGAAACTGGCAGAAAACAATTGGAAACCTTCATTTTAAAAGTTACTCATTTTGCCGTTGAAGCACGGCAGTGTAAATTAAGGTGTGAGCATTTCTGATAGAGTATAGGAAATGACATTGTTAATACCATGAGCATTTTACGTAGCAGCTCTTTTCTAAAAATAATGACGTCATATATATTTACTATTTATAAAACACCTGTTTCTTAGAAAAGTTATCAATAGCACACTCTTAAAAAAACAAAACAAAACAAAACAAAACACCTGTTTCTTTGATTCTCACAGCTAGCATCTGGGTTGACAGACTATTACTCTGATGAGGAGCTATAGTTTGGGAAAATGACTTCTCTAGGGTCAACCAACTAGTAAGTGATGGTACTTGAATTTGAAGCCGGATCTTCTCATTTCAACCTCAGGGCTCTTTATATTACATGCACTTGAGCCTAGGAATTAGAGTATGAGCCATGGAGCCCCAGATTGCTTGAATTTTCTTAGGTAGAGATCTCATCTGTGGTTTTCTCAGCTATAAAACTGGGGAAATTATCTAATCTAAAGGGTGGTTGTAAACATTGGATGAGTTACTACAGACAGCGCTTAGAACAGTGTCTGGCACAAGGCAGCAGTCAATCAGGGAAGCTAGTATGGTCACTCCTTTTGCCTTGTTCATGGAGTCCTATTTGATCCAGGATATCGTAACATAATCTCATGCATATCAGGTTCTTTAAAACACTGTACTGTTCTTACTGATTCATACCAGTGTGAGTAGAGAGTGCAAAGGAGAATCCCAATGCACAGTTGTGTATGTGTAGAAAATGAGAAAAGGACACATATTTCTTCCGTAATGGTATTTTAAGACTTCACTTTTCAAGTGCTAAAATTTGTTATTGGTAGAAAGATGAATTTGAGGCTTCTTTAAAAAGAGGCTCTCTTTCCCGTTTCTACTCCCCGATATTCCTTCTCAGTGTTTAAATTGAGGACCTAAACATATTTCTGAAAAAGTCCCCTTACCTTTGACGCTTTTAAAAATAAGCAGTTTGTGTGGGATGTATTTATTTAGAATAAATAAATAAGACCTTCTTGCATCATTACTTTTACTAATCTAATTCATGAAGGGGGTTCTTCAGTCAGATTTACACCATCCTCTTCTATTGCTCTTAGCAGATGACCTCTCCTGCTTTACCAAGTACACAGAGCTGTAGAGTAGCAGCAGTCTTGAAATTTCTATCTTCACTCATCTTTACCTTCCTTTTATTTCGGTGGAACTAATGTCCCAGCAGCTTCTTGCCAGGGCTATATCTTCCTGTTCTCTGTATTCCTTTCCTCTTACCAGTTTTCAAAACCTTACTCCATAAATTAAATCCTCCTTATTTCTGTTCTGTTCCTTTCCACGGACTCTCCCAAACATAAAACATATCCTAGTTTCCCCATCCTTAAAAGAAATGTGAATCATCCTCCCCAGTGTCTTTTCCTTGGCTTCAATTTACTACAGTATCTTACTTTTACCTTCTAGTTTTTCTTTTCTGTTTATTTGCGCAGTTTTTGAAAGAATCGTTTATTCTCGCTGCCTCCACTTTCACACTTCCCACTTATTTCCCAAACCAGTGTAATTTGGATTCCTCTCAGTGTTGTGCTCAGATTGCTTCAGTGATGTACTAGGTACCAAATTCACTGACCCTGTTTGTCTTGGGCCTACTGACAGTGCTGGCTGTTGGATATTATTCACTGTCTCCCTTTATTCTAGAAACTCTTCTTTTGTAGTTTGTGACATTGTTTTATGCTACAGCTCTTACTGTCTCACTGACATTTTTCAGTCTATTTTGCATTTTCTCTTTTACATATTTCTTAACTATTGGTATTTTTCATGTTCTCTTGAAAAATTCCTTTCATCTACATTATTGGTCACTTGCCTTCTTATCACCAAAGATTTTGTTTTGTTTAAATTTGTATGGAACTCCTATTTCTAACAAACTTACTCATTGCAGAAGGAATCTTACAGTTTTTGCCATAAAAACAACAAGCACACTGTATTTTAAAAGTGATTTTCCCATATTCTACTCTAAATATTTTCTCTACATATTATAGTAGAATAGTATGGGTTACCACTTAAGTAATTCCAAGTCTGAAGTTATTTGGAAATAATAATTCCAAATCTGAAAACAATTAAGCTTTAGTAGAAAAATATCATGAAGGCTTTTTCTTTGTATTTGGAGAACTTTCATCTCTAACTTAGGATTTATGTGGACTCATATTTTTACTGGGACGTTTTATCACTTTGTCCCATATTTTGTCTTTTGTACGACAGGTTTTAATCTAAGCGTTTCTAAATAAAACTTCTGAAATTCTTCTGGAAAGGCTCAAGAAGAATTTGGCCATGGAAGTCATTAGTGTACACATAAATCTCTGAGTTACAAATTATGTTAATTATAATATTGTTAGCTGGTTCAGTTTAATAGTTTTTATTGTAGCAGTCAATGCCATTAAACTACTTATTTCTAAATAAGTTTATTTTCCAAGGAATACAAAATGAAACAGGTTTTGTTTTTCCAGTGGCAAAGATCATTTTGTTAGTAATATGGAAAAAAGCCTCTCTTTATTCCGATTGGAATTTAGAAATACACACACACACATACACACGCACATACACATATAGTGCATTTCACTATTTTAATTATGGTTTTGCCAAGTCTAATTGAGTAGGTCATCAAGAGAACATAATTTATTATTGATGGTTTAAGATTGGATTGGATATTTGGGTGACTTTATTATATGACCTTGGGTGGCATACTTCACCCTTCAGTGCTTATTTTAACCACCTGTTTTGTGTTACTAGTGATACTTGACTGTAGTGTTTGTATTTTAGTGTCTCCACTAAACATTTACATTTTCAATAAATGTCTTTGTTGTCTCTTTTCCTCCCTGGTCTCCTTCCCTCCCTTGTCTGTCCCTCTTTCCATTCGGTACGGAGCACAGAGATTTTATTTAAAGTGAGGATAACTGAACATCCACACTCTGTCCTTAAACATATGAATCTCCTTAGTTCCTGTTTAGTGACATGAGCCCCGGAAAACAAATACAAAAGAAATAATTCCATGTATAGATAAAGAGATATGATTCGGTTCAGAATTCATCCTTTTTACCATAAAGCAGCACCTTTGGATAGACATTCGGGAAGTGAGGCCTAGAAATGTCATTTCTTTCTGTTTCTTTGACTCTTAGATCTAAACAGATTGAGCTCAATATTATCATCACTTGTGTTGTATTTAGCAGTGACTGTTGCAGACTTGTCTTCAAGACAAATGTTTGGCATCTGTGGGATACTACCTAATAATTTCAGTAAGATCAATGTCCCGACATTGTTATGCAACGAAAATTAAATACTCTATGTTTTGCTCGATTACATTCCTATTGTTACAGTCTCTTTCATCTAGTTTAATGAAAGACTTCTGCACTGATTTCTAAAATCTAACTTGGTCAAACAGCCGTATTTCTCTGATTGCACAATTTAGAAGCACTCTTTTCGTTATTGACTGACACTGGTCACTAAAACCTCCTAAGATACCATTCAAAAAGCTTTATTTTGAAAGTTTAATTTTTTTTATTTTTATTTTGTAGCCAAAGTGTTCAGGACTTTATAGGCCCCCGAGCATTTCTGACCTGTGAGATCTGTTTATAAGGAGATTGATTATGGACTTGAGTTTATCATCTAGGAGAATGATCTGTTGTAATTGCATTTTTTGCTTCCACTTGTCATTCCTTTGACTTTCTTAAACAACCTTATTGTTTGAGGGTATTTCCTTATTTGTTTTCCTTTCAAGCAGTTCTATTGCCTCGTGTTTTTGTCGTAATAGGTCATGCTAGCACAGGGTAGCCTCATGCTCTGTTAACTAACTTTTCCTGAAATAAATCTAGTGTTATTGTTTTGAGTGATTCATTTTGGTAGAAAAAAATGTGTGAACCCAGAATTGTGCCGATCTACCTAATTCTCTACTGAAAAGTGTTGTTTCATGCGATCATGCATTGAGAAGTGTAAGTGTTGTTTTTCTAGATAACAATTGTAGGCAACTACCTGGTATTCTGTAGATGAGCCAAAGGTGGCAAATTCAATAGAAAAATGAAGAAGGACTAATTTTACAGTTAGTCAAAATTTGAGTTTCTGTAAGTTGCCAGATTTAGCAAATAAAAATATGGGGTGCCCAGTTAAATTTGAATTTCAGATCTACACTGAATACTTTTTTACTATTAATATGACTTATAAATATTGGGGCATCCTTATAACTAAAGTATTTGTCATTTATCTGAAATACAAATTTGTCTGTACGTTCTGTATTTTATCTGACAAACTTAGTTTCAGCCTTCCGAATCTCATTCTTTATCTCACTTCAAATCGTAACAGCTCTATAAAGTGAATGATATTTCCCATTTTACAGATCAGAAAATTGAGGTTCCAAGGAGTTAGGGAACTTACTCAGGGTCATAGCTACTAGTCAGCAGAGCCTAGGGTGCAAATCCAGTATCTCTGATTTTGTGTTTCCTGCATATTAACTATACTTTCATCTCTTTCTGGTTCTGTACATCCTTGTGAGGTCAGAAATAAGTAGAATATAATACACCTTTAAATATATGTTTTTAGCCCCTCGGAGTATGGGGCAGAAAGTTGGCTTAATCGTGTTATTCTTAGATGGGCATTGGTGCTCCTTCACCATCTCCAGCCTGTTGTGTGAGACGCCCTTCAGTGTCGCCTGCATTAGTGACGAGTGTTGCCCTGTTGGTTTGGGCAGCACATCCAGCCTGGCCCAGGCAGAGCTCCACAACATGACTTACCTTTTAGGTGTTAGGTAATGTGATTCATTTGGTCTGGGACTTAAGAACAGTGCTTCTCCAACTTTCATGTCATACATACTCAATGGGAGTTTGTTCAAATGCAGTTGTAATTTGGTGGTTTTGGGTAGAGCCTGGGTGTCTGCTCTTCTGAAAGCTCCCAGGTGGTACAGATGCTGCTGGCCTAGGGAGCATGCTTTGGATGACAAGGCTTTAGGACAATAGCTGTGAGTTAACATTGCAAGAATTGATTTTTCCTCCTTTTTAAAAAAAAATTCACACACATCTAACATTATCTCTGTTGATTTCCCTATACCAGCTCCTATTCGAACTTTTTATGAAAATCATTTCCTGTTGGTTTCAGGATCAGGCTACCCTTGCCTCTGGTGAAGGCCCTCTGAGGTGTGGTACTAGATACAAGAGTCAAGTTAAAGTTCCAGAATATTAGAGCAAAATTGCTGTTTTCGTTGGCGCCCATTATCATGTTCCTTTATAAAAACATATTGAGCCATATAACAAAGTGACAAGAAATTGAGAGTGGAGCAGGGGAAGGAGGAGTAGTAAGTCACAAGCTTCAAAACAGTTGTCTACTTGAGTATGGATTATACTTTGACAGAAACCTTCCTTCCAATCTCGTTTTCTATTGATTATATGACTTCAGGGTCTCAGAATGTGAGATTGTGGACTGGGAGAAACGGATGAGAAAATCAGTATTCTCAACTGGCACTAACAGATCTTTAAGGTGATTTGGTCTATTGGCATACATGTTGGTATAACTTTCTCATTAAAAAAAAGAATTAAGCTAAAATATTTATCCATCATTGGTGTTTTCTTTGTCAGTGAAGTTGTATTACTTTAGCCATCTGGTCTTGTCCGGGATGACAGATTTTAGAGCATAATAGCAAAGATCACTAAAGTAGTTTATTTCTTTTCACAAGTAGATTTCATATTTAAGGTACAAGTCTAATGAAATTGAGGAACTTGACGTTTGTCATAGACAGGAAGAAATGTACCTGCTTAAATTTTATTCACTTGTTTTCCTTCATTACTGTGGGGTTATTTTGTTTCTGTTGTGCTAGGGATATTTGCCAGCAATGGTCACAAAAGGCGTTGTTCAGATGCTACAGCTACTTATTAGATTGGTGCGAAAGTAATTGCTGTTTAAAAGGTTAAAAATAATTGCAAAAACCACAATTACTGTTACATCAGCCTAATATTTTTTGTCTGGATATTAAACATTTCAGTGGTAGTTATTATGAATTTCTAAACTCAAAAATCACGTAAGAAGAGTGTTAAACTTAACTGTTTTGAAAGTGGTAGCGAAAATTGATTCCCTTCAAATGTGATTTCAAAATTGAGATGTAAAATGGAAAGTTATTTTCCAAGAGAACTAGAAACAAGAAAGATGAGTTTGGGGAAATGGTCATGATGATCTAGTTTGGAGATTATCAAAACAACTTTTATAGGATGTGTTGTGAGGAAAACTCACCGTAGGCTATCATTACCTAATTATAAAGGAAGTTAAATATAAACCATACTAGCTTGTCTGTTCTCATCATTAATGCAACTGTACGGCCCATTCAAAATGAATTATTTTCTTCATTACTGTAAATATATCTGACTGTCCACCCCCCCATGTGATTCCCCTTTGGTTTGTTTTTCCAAACTTTTGGAAATCTGACTGGATCACGTCCCTACAAAAGTCTTACATACTTAGAATAAACTATAAATTCCTTGCTTAGTGTGATGTAATTCCTTTCTTGTAATTCTACTCTGCTCCTTCAACTTGAAGCTGTGGTCACACTACTTACAGTTTCCCCCACATGACACATTCTCCTTTTCATCAGGGCTTTATTCATACTGTTCTCTCTGCCTGTACTACATTCCCTGCCTACTCACCTGGGCAAATCCCTGAGGAAAGTTCATATATCACTTTGCAGAAAGCTTTTCCTGATCACCATCATCTCCCTACCCCCGCACAAGGTTAGCTCCATTTCCTTTGGACTCTGACAGCACTGAGTGTGTACTGTAGGTGCTTGCATGCCCAGGAGGTATTGGAAAGCAGGAACTAGTTTTATTCATGGATTTCTGTCCCTAGTTTTTGATACGTGGTTTAATAAATAATGAAAATGTAAAGAATTTAGCGGACATCAAAGCTTAGACAAATGTATATCCTCTTGTATTCCAGGGCCCATTTCTCCTGGGCAGTGCCTTAAACGTACAGTTTAATTAGTTGGTGATCCTAATTCCACACTTTAGTGAGATCATTCTTCTTGACTTGTAACGTAGCATTTGGTTTAGTTTTCTGGCAACCATATGGTTTCGAGGTAGTTTCTTCTAGATGTAAAATTATTCCCTGCCTCTTTCTGCTAAACCTTTAGTTCTTTTTGGGCTGTCCACATAAAGTTAAAATAAAATCATAGTGTCTTACATTTATTTGGTATCTAATAGTTTATAACACACTGTTCACCTCCTAATGTAAATGAACAAATTCTATGGAAGAGCTAAAGGCTTATTCTGTCACACTCATCGTTTCAAGTGGAAAGTGGTAGCTTTTCAAAAGACAAAGTGCACGGAAATGCTCCTAAGAGTTGGAGCTCGCTTTCAGTAGAGTTCTGTTGAAAAAACTGAAATGACAACTTTGTGGTTGAGAGCCTGCGTCCAACCAACTGACCCATCTGGCCACCCAGAGCTCAGTGGCAGCTCATTGACTTCATTCTAGTTGCGGAGGGCACAGCTCGCTAGCCCATGTGGGAATCGAACTGGCAGCCCTGTTGCCCAGAGCTTGCGCTCCAACCGAGATGAGTCCTGGGAAAAACACACTACTGTTACCCAATAAAAAGTCCTGGAACAGGACTTTATTCCCCAATAAAGTCCTCTTCCCCTTCCCCAATAAAATCTTAAAAAAAAAACACAAAAAACTGAAATGAATCAATGTGGGAATGCCAGGATGTGCTGCCCTTTTGGAGAGAGGAAAACACTGGAGGATGAACTTTGTTAAGAACAAAGGAAGCTAAGTGAGGTACAACTCGATAAAACAAGGGGTTTTCACCTTTTAATTTATTTTTATGTATTCTGTAAACTATCTTCATCCAGTATTTGGTGTCAAAGATCCAACTGAATAAGCAATTTTTGTTTGTAATAGCACAGACGTTAAATATATAGGGGTTACAGTCAGGCAGACCTGGGCTTGAACTGATTCTGTAATGTGTACAACTATAATTTTGGGATAATTACTAAATTTTATTGACGGTTTGGTCTTTTCAGCTATAAAGTGCAGTTAATAAAACCTCATAAAAATGTTTTGAATAAGATGACAAATGAGGTAATGTAGTGATAAACATTAAGGTGCTTGGTGTATAATCAGTAATTTTTAAAGGTTATTGTAGTATTATACATTTATTATAGTGCTAGATTTAGATTTAAAAATGTAACACAGAACATTCAGTAACACACACAAACACACACACACACACACACACACACTTACCGCCCACCTACCAAGTGGTAAAAGAAGCATATTCTGTGATTCTCTGGAGGTTAATATAATGAGGAATTTAGATATTTATATGTTAAAATATAATAAGGTAAATGTGTTTGTTGGCAGGGGAGAGAATGGATGTTACTAACCTCTGACAGTGTGCCAATCCCTATGCTAAACACTGTCTTATTTATTCTTCATAACAACTCTGAGAGAGAAGAGTATTGTTCCTGTATCACAAATTAAAAAGATTTTTTTTAAAACCCTGAAGTTTACAGACGTTAATGGTCACAAAGGTAATGAACAGTGAATCAGTATTTAATCCAGGGTTCTCCAAGCGTCAACACCTCTGTTTTTAACCTCTGTGTCACTGTGTTCCCAGCAGTGGTCCTGACAGGTCACATCCCTGTCAGATCATGAGCATGTTCAGAGATTTACAAATTTACCGTGCAGATGTTATGAGTTTGTATTTTCATTTCAGTTCCAATCAGAACCATAATTTATTTCCATATTTTGGGTCATCTGGGTGAACATGTAGTACTTGAGCGGCGTGTGTAGTTGCATTATCCATTTGTGTGGTTATGATGCTGATGTCAGGTGTTACTGCTGTGCTTCTCATGAGCCCGGGAGAAAAGGGCGTGACGGGCTCAGTATACAGAGTTGCTTTCATTTCAGGCAGTGTTGAGATGATGTTATAATGCCCGGTGTGAAACAAACTTGTTTTCAGCAATTTGATAAAGAAAAGCTTATGACTTTAATTTGATAAAGAAAAGCTTATGAATTTAATCTTCTTATGACTTAAACTTGGATCATACCGTGTTTCCCCCAAAATAAGACCTAGCTGGACCATCAACTCTAATGCATCTTTTGGAGAAAAAAATTAATATAAGACCCGGTCTTATTTTACTATAAGACCGAGTATAATATAATATCGGGTCTTACATTAATGTTTGCTCTAAAAGACACATTAGAGCTGATTGTCTGGCTAGGCCTTATTTTCAGGGAAACATGGTAGTTGTAAATACAATGAGTGCACTGTGAGCAGTGATTTCATTGCATATTAACTTCGTGTTGATAATTTGAACTTCATTGTGATTTTAGTTTTCCTTATATTTAATGTGTGAATTCTAGATTTAATATTTGAGTATTTTTAAGTATTATAATTTACGAACATAGAATCTAGAAAATATTTTCCCTTAGAATTATACTATGACATACTATACTGTAGTTCAAATGCAGACCTTCAGTCATGGGGTGAAGCCGTCTGCTCAGGGGGGTGCTGGAAAACTGCCGAGGTGCTGCCATCTGAGCTTCATCTTGAAGGACGAATACATGTATGCCAGGAAGAGACAAGACAAGGGAAAAGGTGGGGGCTTTAAGACATCGGAAAAGGCAAAAACAAAACCACCCCCAAACACAAATCTTACTGTGTCAAGGAGTAATAAAACATAGATGATTATTAAGGACCTTTGGTGCTAATTCAGCAAATTTGGATTTTATTATGTAGTCAGTTTGAATCCAAAAGTACCCCAAAAAGCACAGGAATGTAAAACTAAACTTCTATAATTCAATTACATACTGAATTTTTAGAAATTCATTATGATTTACATAAAATCAGAGCTCTGTTGCCCCTTGGAAGTAGAATGTAAATATTTTTGTAGTGAAAATAAATTGCCCGGGAAATTTTTGGATTTATAAGTTAAAATTTTGAATTTTTTGCCCTTTTTCCTCTAGACCCATCCTTTATTAATGAAATCAGAAACTTTAGACTTTATTCTTTCCTCCTATTTCAGTGGAATGCTTTAGTAATTGTCTTCTACCCAATCGATTTTCATGTATTTTAACTAAAATTTATAAAGAAAACCACTTATGAAGTTTTCTAATCACTAGCATTTAATTGCACCAGAAAAAACTGTCACCATTATCTATTTAATGTATCTGCTTATTATTAATGCTTTTGTTAATGCCTGGATTCCCACAGTAGCCTTTGACTATTACCTCTGCATTATGCATATTATAGTAAAATGTCCAATCTAAAATAGTTTTTAACCTGAGTCCTATGAAATCACCAGATGAAACAATGTGGATGGTATAGTCTGTCTGCATATACAATTTAATATACTCTTGTGCAGTATGATTAAACTGTAGCCTTCAGAGCATTCATCATTAACATAGCCTTGGGGGCAAGTGTAAATAGACTAGTATCTACAAAAACACTTTCAGACAAAGAGGGAAACAAGACAGCAGGCAATAAAAAGCCTTATGTGTTTCATTGTTCTGTTCCTGCTAGAACATTATTTTTCCTAGGTCAAGGGGCCAGCAACCTCCATAGTTCTGACTTCCACCAAGAAGAAGAGTTGGATCTCTGCTCGATTCTGTGAGGCCTCAAGCATACAAATAGAAAAATATGAAAGAGAAAAGAAAATTAAATGAAGGAGAAGTGTTGGCGAAAATGAATAAAATTTAAAAGGGAGGAAAAGAGGTGGGGAATGAGGATATATATGTTTATTTTTCTTAGTATGACAACTTTACTCAAAAGTCTAAGGTTGTATGTCCTGTTTTAGACAATGATTGGATGGAATCAAGCTAATGCGTAAAAGCAATGGATGCTTTCCATAAAAATGTTTGATGCTTTTCCTCTGTCATTTTGAGTAAATCAGGGAGAAATCCAGAGTGAACAACATTGAGCAGCATCCTCCCCTACTTTTTAAAAAAAGAAGATAATTGACAGTATATTTATTCTATCATAGGTTCAAAAAACCAAGTCAATGTTTAAAGGCAGGGATTTTCTTTGGTTCTGTGTTTCTCTTCTGCATACTCAAAGTTCTTGGCCCAATACAGTCGTAGCATTGTCATATCCTTCGTCAGTTTTTTTAGACTTTATACATTGATTTTGAATATATCAACAGTGCTAGATTCTTATCTTTACACAATTTGGGAAACAGGCAATGATTGTGGTAATAAAACAAGTCCACAAATTATACTATGATAAGTGAGAATGGTCTCTCTGGTTGTCTTTTCCTCTGGTGTGGTGCCATCCCTAGGCAGTGTTGTTTCTTAGCTTTGGGGGATTGTGTCGCTCTTATGGCTACAGTGAAACTTGCCTCTTTCCTATGCGTGTAACTCTGTGGAGTTGATTATGTGTTAGAATGCTCCAAAGTGGTTTTAGTGACGCTGAAAAATACAGTGGGACCCTGCCTACCACTTCCTGTCCCCTCAGTCCATTTACTCTGCTTGTCTCCCACACTGACAGTTCTTGGACCATTAGGACCTTGATATAGCAGCATACTACTTTGTTTTCAATCTCTTCTGTCCTCACTTCCTTCCTTACCTGGCTCAGATTTCATGGTCCAGCAGTAGAACCACCCCCTTCTAAACACCCTTAACTTATTTGTCTCTCTCGCTCTTCTTTCTACTTGCCTTGCAAAACCCCAGTCAAAAATCACACAGCTGTGCTGACTGATCTCACTTTAAATTTGTGGCCACATATCTCAAATGTGCTCCCAATTATACAGGCATTCTTAATACAAATGCCTATTAAATTTGATTTCCCATTCTCAGAGGGAAATTATGTTATACTCCTTCTCAAATTTACCCACATCCTACCCTCCCACTCAAAGCTGCTGACTTCATATTACATTGAGAAAATGAAAATAATTGGATGTTATCCACTGCATCTTCCCACCATTAAATCTACCAGTTTACATGCATCTGTACCTATGTGCTTGACCTCTTCTTTTGCAATCGTGTCAGTGCTCCTAAGTTCAATTCTATCACTTTTTCTCTTAATTCCATCTTAGTTCCCAGATTACGGGTGCTTCTCTCTCAATTATCCTTCTCTCCCTTCTATTTTCACAATCTTGCTCTCTCCTGGTTCATTATCACACGCATGCCTTAAAATTTCCACCTTCCATTTTAAAAAGTCCTTCCTTGATGTGATGATATCCCCTTTTAGCTGGCACCCCATTTCTCTCTTAACAAATCTTGCTAAAAGAAATGACTGTAATTGCTATCTGCATTTCCTTACCTTTGTTCAAGTTAATCAAATCGAGCTCCTGTTTTCATCTATTTTTAAAAATCTATTTTTATCACTTTTCTGAAACTGCTTTTGTCAGGGTTATCAGTAATATAAATGCACATATATATGTGAGGTGTGATCAAACAATATGGTGAATGTTTAAATAAAAAATTTTATTACAGTATTCTCCCTCAAATATGCCCCTTTGCTTCGAACACACTTATCCCATCGTTCTTGCCACTTTCTGAAGCAGATCTGGAAGTCCTCTTTTGTGAGTGTCTTTAGTTGCACTGTCATGGCTGCCTCCATGTCCCGAATCATTTTGACTTTGGGGAAGAGCCAAAAGTTGCACGGTACCAGATCCTGTGAATAAGTTGGATGAGGACACACCGTAATCATTTTAGTTGACAGAAATTGCCATACCAGAAGCGATGGGTGACACCCAGCGTTGTCATGATAGAGAATGACTTACGGCACACTTTAAAGCACACCTTTCAACCGTAGCTCACACTCAACTGACTGCACCGAACAAAATGAAACTTGTCACACACTGTTACTGAGGTTTGACGCGCTGCTTCCCATATTGAAGTTCCCTGCCTTTCTGTTGGATGGCACATGGCAGCAGCATTCACTGTATTTTGTGATCACAACAGAAAGGTTCTGTGTCAAACATCGCTTCTGCTACAGCAATTTCTGTCAAATAAAAACATTATGGTGTGTCCTCATCCACCTTATTCACCAGATCTGGCACCATGCAACTTCTGGCTTTTCCCCAAAGTCAAAATGACCACGAAAAGTAAACATTTTGAATTGACTCAGGACATGGAGGCAGCCATGACAGCACAACTAAAGACACAAAAGAGGGCTTCCAGAACTGCTTCAGAAAGTGGCAAGAACGATGGGATAATGGTGTTTGAAGCGAGGGGGAGTATTTTGAGGGGGATTAATGGCAATGTGTCTTCTACTGTAATATATATATATTTTTTAATTTAAACATTCATTGTATTGTTTGATCACACCTCGTAGGTAGTATTGTGAAGTTTTATATCTAAATTTTTATATTAAATGAATGTGAATGGAGTTATTCTTGGGACAGTAGAAGGAGAGGGAGAGACAGTATTGTGTGTGTACACAATGTATAAATTCTCTAATGTAACATTTAATACAGATGTTTATAATATAGATGTTTACATATAACATATACTTTAGCAATATCATTTTGCTTCTAGTTGGTGTATTTTTAGCTGTCTAGCTTAAACTTCTGTTCTCCAATTAAAACACAAATATCTGGGTCAAATTTGATATTTAGTACATATTTCTTTAAACTTGACAATAGTACTGTTCTATTTTTTTCTTAAATTTGTATGAGAGTTTTTTATAGTAGGGTAACATTACAAAAACCAAAACAGCCAGTGAAAGTGTAGTCTCTCTGACAAACATATTGATAGTTACTAGATAGAGTGAAAATAAGTTTTGAAGAAGGAAAAGAATAACAATTTCTTTCCCAGTTAATTTTCTTAGGTGTTTGAGAGATAAGGAGAGTATTCATTTTTCTATGCTTACATGGTTGTGGAATGTTAAACAAACTGTATTTTACTTCAGAGACATGTTTTGGGTAACTTTGTCAATAGAGAAGATACACTTTCCTTTTTGTGCATTTGTTCAACAAATATTTAATGAACATGTATACACTAGGACGAACTATGCTAAATATATCAGACATGGACCTTAAACTCTTGAAAGGCATTTATATAGGTGTAAGACGACGTGAACGTGGATCGCTCTAACATGGGGAGCAAATTAACATGTCATAAGATGTATTTAGTTACAGTGGTGTGGGAGTTGGAGGGGGCGGTCAGTAGGAGTTATGACCTAACAGATTCACCTAAATTTGCATTTGGATTTTAAGAGACAGAGGCTGGGGAAACATTACCAGAGCAAATCGGGGCAGGGCCTGCCAAACATAGCCTGTGTAGTAGACTGGTGCTTCTTAAACTTCAGTGTGCATTTGGTATCGCATGGAGATCTTGTTACAGTGCAGATTCTGATTTAGTAGATCTGGTGTGACCCTGAGAATTCCATATTTTTAACAAGCTCCTAGGTCATGCTGACATTGTGAGTTTATGTATTGCACTTTGAATAGCGAGATGGTGGACCACATTTTATAAAGCTTCTTGTGCAGAGACCAATAGAGATTAAACGGTTTCCTTTTCCATCTTTGCTTTTCTCTCTTCTTACACTTTAATTTATTCATACCTATGTGGAGAGAGTTAAATCTATTTATCATCATTTCATTGTTTATTATAATAGTGGGGAACTGTTGAGAGTCTGATTTTAAAGGATTAATTCATTTATGAAGCAGTCTCATTTCTCTACTTTTCCTTCTTGAAGAATAATAAAAGAGGTAAGTTTATTTTGAATTTAATTCAAATTAATTAATTCAGGTACAACAGAAGCCTGAGAGAGTTAAAAAAATATATGCTAAACCATTAAACCTTTTCTTTCTGGTAGCACTTTAGGTGTAGATTTACTCACATATTTTGATTTTCTTGTGAACTCAGTTTTAAATCAAATTACATAACGATCTATAAGTGAAGTGAAGGAAATTCCATGTTTCATAGATTCTAATGTCTCAGAATATTTGTTCTTAAATATATATATTCAAGAAACACCTCTCTCTCTCTTTTTTTTTTTTTTTTTAAGATTTTATTGGGGAAGGGGAACAGGACTTTATTGAGGAACAGTGTGTACTTCCAGGACTTTTTCCAAGTCAAGTTGTTGTCCTTTCAGTCTTAGTTGTGGAGGGCACAGCTCAGCCCCAGGTCCAGTTGCTGTTGTTAGTTGCAGGGGGCACAGCCCACCATCCCTTGCGGAGTCGAACCGGCAACCTTGTGGTTGGGAGGATGCGCTCCAACCAACTAAGCCATCTGAGAGCTCAGCGGCAGCTCAGCTCAAGGTGCCGTGTTCAATTTTAGTTGCAGGGGGCACAGCCCACCATCCCTTGTGGGAGTCAAACAGGCAACCTTGTGGTTGAGAGCCCACTGGCCCATGTGGGAATCAAACTGGCAGCCTTCGATGTTAGAAGTACGGACCACCAGGCCCTGAGCCACCAGGCCGGCCCCAACACCTCCCATTTTTATTATTATCATGTTTTGATGATACTGCCGTTTGTGTCCTTTCTCCCAAAACAAGCGTTGAAAAGGATGTTAGTGAGGCAAGAAAGTTGTGTGTATTCGTCTGCTGTAGTTCATTTGTGATTTCAGAACTATGTATGAATTCATGCTCACATGTGCACACACAGAATGCAAGGAGGTGGTGAAGCAGGAGAACAGGAGAGGGATTGACTTAATCCTCTCACAATTTTCTATACTTTTCTTGGTTGCCTGACTTAAATAAAATCATTTTATTTTAATATTTAATTATTCTTTAGTCTGTAGAATAAAAGTATAAAAATAATAGGCACAAAACTAAGTTGAAGAAAGGAAATTGAAACATGAAAAGAAAATGGATTAGGAAATGGAAAATTAAAAACCACAAAATATATATAAATAACAGAAACTCAAATGTGGCATTCTGGACTACTTTCTATTTAATCTGATATAGATGAAGATTCTATTTTGAGAGACAATCATGTCACTAAAAAAAAAAACAAAAAAAAACTTTAAAATATTAAAAAATACATATATTTTATGTCTATTGTAGAAAATGTAGGAACTACGGAAAATTATAAAAACTTAAAATCTTAATTTTTCCTATTTAATTTTTTATATTTCTTGATTATGCATGTGCGTATACATGAAATATGTTTAGGACCCTGCTCTGTATTCAGTATTACTGAGCATTTTGTCATGTCTTTTTGGAGTTGATGGAGGTAAGCATTAAAATTATATGCGCAATATTGTGAAGATCAAAACAATCATTTTTAAAAAACCCACACACACAACTTGGGTAGTGGTCGGAATAGGACAGGGGCAATGGATTTTTTTTTTTTTTGACTTCCTAGTTTTTTGTTTGTTTTTATTGGGGAAGGGCAATAGGATTTTATTGGGGAACACTGTGTACTTCCGGGAATTTTCCAAGTCAAGTTGTTCTTTCAATCTTAGTTGTGGAGGGCGCAGTTCAGCTCCAGGTCCAGTTGCCGTTGTTAGCTGCAGGGGGCACAGCCCACCATCCCTTACCAGGAGTCGAACCAGTAACCTGTGGTTAAGAGCCCCTGCTCCAACCAGCTGAGCCATCCGGGAGCTCAGTGGCAGCTCAGCTCAAGGTGCCGTGTTCAATCTTAGGTGCAGGGGGCACAGCCCACCATCCCTTGTGGGACTTGAGGAATCGAACTGGTAACCTTGTTGTTGAGAGCCCGCGCTCCAACCAACTGAGCCATGTGGCTACCTGGGATCTGAACTGCAGCTCATTGACTTCATTCTAGTTGCGGAGGGCACAGCTTGCTGGCCCACGTGGGAATCAAACTGGTAGCCCCGTTGCCCAGAGCTCACGCTCTAACCAACTGAGCCACCTGTCCGCCCCGGGGCAATGGATTTTTAAATTCTCTTTCCTGAAACACAACTAAAAACACTGGCCTAATTCTATGAATGGGGGGTAAAGTTAAGATTTAAAAAAATCATTCACTCTCACATATAATTATGATAAAAAATGCTGAAGAATGAAGTTGGCTTTAATTGGATTAAGTTTAGCCTACAATATTTGCCTTTTGCCATAAAATAGTCAAGTGTTTTTAATTAGGTTCCTTACTCCTTGTGTCCTACTGCTGCGAACAACCAGGCTCTGCTGGTTGCCAGCACCATCTGGAATAATTCACAAATGCAAGGTGAAAAGAATTTATACACTATTAAATTTTTTCTCTCTCTTAAAACAGAACAAAATCTTTGCATGTAATAAACCAATGTTCTGAGGAATTTAATTTTGAAAAAGAGCAGTTTGATTCATGAAAACAATATTTTGTCTTTGTCTTTTTTAATGTAAGGATCCCAATATGTTTTTTCCATTGGTTGATATGATTGATATTAGATTAATAAAAATAGAATTATTGGCACAGAAAATTATGCAGTGAGGAGAATCAAATACAGACATTAGTTCCATGTTTATTTCTTCTAGTGGTAACTGGTTTTATTATATTCTCTGTGGCTAAAACTTTCTGCAGATATATTCAAGATGGCAGAAAGTAAAGAACTGAAATGTGCCTTTTTTTTTTTTAATTTATTTTTAATTTATTGGGGTGACACTTGTTAGTAAAATTACATAGATTTCAGGTGTGCAATTCTGTATCACATCATCCATAAATCACATTGTGTGTTCACCACCCAGAGTCAGCTCCCCTTCCATCACCATACATTTGATCCCCCTCACCCTCATCCCCCACCCCCCAACCCCTTTACCTTCTGGTAACCACCAAATTACGTTCCCCAGATTAATTTTCAAGCCCGTGGCCATCCTATGTGAAATGTGCCTTTTGAATAACCCACTTCCATCAGAGAATGACTTTTTATCTTACCATCTATGTCATTAATTTACTATTTGATTTTGAATAATTTCTCATATGTTAAAGAAATATTTATAAATTATTTTTAAAAAAAATCTTTTTTTCCCAGGTAGAATCATATCCTAATTACCCAAAACAGAATGTGTTTTCAAAACCTTATACAAAAGATTCCACAGTTTTGTTTTTGGCAGTATTAACTATATTCTCTATGAAACCTTTGTTACACAAAAGCCATACCAGTGCCAGATTTTTTCATTAAGTTTATAAATGTACAAGGTGTGAAAATTAAGTTCACGAACTCATCCTGTAAAAAGTGCTACATATCTCATTGCTGAATATCATATGGTCACCTTTGAAGACGCTTCCCACCCTTTGGGAAGCTATGCACCAATGCCAGCGCCTCGTCCACCCTTCAAAGAAATTTGGGAACTATTTTTCTAGAGTGGCCATCACAGCTGTCATCATATTACCCTTGATGTCCCGAGTGTCATCAAAATGTCTTCCTTTCAATATTTCCTTTATCTTCAGGGAAAGAAAGAAGTCATGGGGGCCCAGATCAGGTGAGTAGGGAGAGTGTTCCAGTACAGTTATTTTTTTACTGGCTAAAAGCTCCCTCACTGATAGATAGTGCTGTGTAAGCTGGTACATTGTCGTGATGCAAGAGCCACAAATTGTTGGCAAAAATTTCAGGTCGTCTAATTATTTCATGCAGCCTTTTCAGCACTTCCAAATAGTAGACTTGGTTAACTGTTTGTCTATTTGGTACAAATTCATAACGAATAATCCCTCTGATATCAAAAAAGATTAGCAGCATCGTTACAACAAATTGGCAAACTAAATTGTCAGATTTCGTAGATACTTGAAGGATTTAACAAACAGCGCTGTAGATTGTGTTTCAAATCATTTTTGGATTCGGATTCAAACAAGACAAGTGTACAATGTTTTTTGAGACAACTGGGGAAACTTGAATATGGACTCGCTATTTCATGATAACAATGAATTACATGTTGTTAATTTTGTTGGTATTTACAGGGTTGAAAGAATACTTTTTTAAGAGTACTTAGTTTATGTAAGGAACAATGTGTAAGACATGATGTCTGGAATTTAAAATGACAACAAAACATATAAGATACCTGCGAATGAAATAAAATCAATTCTTTCACTGAGAAAATTTTAACACTTTGTTGAAAGCCTTTTTTTTTTTTTAAAAGATTTTATTGGGGAAAGGGAACAGGACTTTATTGGGGAACAGTGTGTACTTCCAGGACGTTTTTTCCAAGTCAATTTGTTGTCCTTTCAATCTTATTTGTGGAGGGTGCTGTTCAGCTTCAAGTTGTTGTCCTTTCAGTCTTAGTTGTGGAGGGCGCAGCTCAGCTCCAGGTCCAGTTGCCATTGCTAGTTCCAGGGGGCGCAGCCCACCATCCCTTGTGGGAGTCGAGGAATCTAACTGGCAACCTTGTGGTTGAGAGCCTGCGCTCAAACCAGCTGAACTATCTGAGAGGCAGTTCAGCTCAAGGTGCTATATTCAATCTTAGTTGCAGGGGGCGGAGCCCACCATCCCTTGCGGGACTCGAGGAATTGAACTGGCAGCCTTGTGGTCAAGAGCCCACTGGCCCATGTGGGAATCGAACCGGCAGCCTTTGGAGTTAGGAGCACGGAGCTCTAACCACCTGAGCTACCGGGCCGGCCCTGAAAGTCTTTTAAGGAGAACTAAATAACTAGAGGGAGATGCCATGTTAAGAAGTTGGAAGATTCAAGAGCATGAAAATGTCCTTTCCTCCCAAATTGATAAATAGATTTGGCATAATAGCAATCAAAATCCCAAAAGGCTGCTGTTGAGTTTTGGTTGCGTTGGTTGGTTGGTTTATTGGTTGGGTTAGTGGAACTTGACAAGCTGGTTCTGAAATTTATAGAAGTGTAAAGGGCCGAGAATAGCCACGAGTGTTCTGAGAAGACCAAGGTAGGTAGGCTTGAATTAGTAGATATTGAGACTTCTTATAAAGCAGTAGTAATTAAGGTAGTATAGATTTGGCACAGAAATGTACAAGCAAAGATACCAGAGAGACACAAAACAAGCGAACATGTATATAGAAACTTTATATGTGACAGGGTAGCAATGCATGTAAGTACTGCTAGGACAGTTATCAGTATATGTAAAAAATGAAATTTTTTCTTACCTGATACCATACACCAACAATGAAGTTATATTTCCGCCTCATACCATACAGAATATCAGTTACAGGTGGATTAATGATTTCAGTGTAGAAAACAAAGTTACAGAATTTTCAAGGAATATCTTTAGGAACTTGGGATTGGGAAGTATTTGTGAAAAAGTCGCAAAGTGGCAAACCATAAAGGAGAAGATTGATATACTTGAAGCAATTAAAAATATTAAATTTTGTAAATGAAAACATATCACAAAGCAGTTGAACTAATTCATAGACTGGAAGAAAATATTTGTGTAACATATAACAAATAAAGGATTAAGATCCGGAATATATAAAGACTACTTATACGTCATAAAGAAAAAGATATCCTAATTGAAAAATGGGCAAAACACTTAAGTAGCTATTTTACAGAAGCAGAAACAGAAATGGCCAAATACTCTATGAAAAGATGTTCAACCTCAGCAGCCAGAAGCATGCATTTTAAAACTATAATGACATATATTTGTATATATATCTACCAGATTGGCTACTCATGTAAGTATAAATTAATACAACCTCCTGGAAAATAATTAGTCAAGTTGAAGGTATACCTACTATATGGCCTCACGATTCAGTTTGTAGGCCTGTACCTTCGAGAAACTCTTGCACAGGTATGTCAGAATGTACCTAGCAGCATTATTTGTAATAATAAGAAAAACGAAACAACCCAGTTGTTCATCGACTTGTGAATGGGTTAAAACAATTGCTGTATGCTATTTTATACTGCAGTGAAAACGAAGGGGATAAAACAACAACAACTACGTTATACTCATTGATCAGTATGAGTCTGAAAACATATTAAAAAGAAAAAATAGTTTATTAATAAACTATAAATTTCAAAAACGTGCAAAATAAGTAAAGGATTCATATATGTAGCAAAACAATAATAAAAGCAAGGAGATTTTAAACACAAAATTTTTCGGATGTAGGTTATTTTTAGTGTGGATGCAGTGGAATAGGGTGGGGAGCTTCAGAAATAGATATATAGTTCTGTTGCTTAAGCTGGATTCCGAGATCTTTATATCATTGTTTTCATTTACATAATGCATGGCATATAGCCTTTTGAACATTTGAAAGATTTAATAGTCATAAAATTAGAGTTGTATTACAAAACCTTTCTTAATCATCCATTCTCCTGTTTCATAGCATTGATGTCAGGAGACTTTCCGTATTTCCAACATAAATCTCTGACCTTTTTCATGTCATTTCAAACTACCTCATACCCTTCTTTTGTTTTATGATTTCATTGAGCTTCATAAAGTATATGCTGAAATACATGTTCTTAAAACATCAATTTGCCACTATTAGGAGAGCATTTGCAAGTGTTGGAAAATTTTTGCAGCAGGAATTCTCTGTTGGTTTTCAGGCTATTCCTTGGTGGCGGCAGTGTAAGTCTGTAAATAAACATATTTTTTTCTATGCATATGTGTGAATAGCTTGATTTTTCTCTCCGTTATCCACAGGCAGGTGAAAGACCAGAATAAGAAGGTTGCAAATCTGAAGCACAAGGAACAGGTGGAGAAGAAGAAGAGCGCGCAGATGCTCGAGGAGGCGCGGCGAAGGGAGGACAACCTCAATGACAGCTCCGCACAGCTGCAGGTTAGAGCCCAGAGTCTGCAAGGGGTGGGTGAAGGCCTCTGGCCCCCCGAGGGCGTGTTGTGTGTCTCTTCACCTTTATGCTCCTCTTTTTCTCTTTCTAATCCTGCTTGCTGCTTTCCTCTCAGACCACCTATTTAGCAATAAAGGAATGGCTTTAAGTAGAAAAGGCAAGTTTTATTCCACAGCTTTGTGAGGACATCTCAGCATAGGAGAGAGTTCATCTGGCTTCAAGTTGATCACACTTAATTGGTAAGTTCAATGTCAGTTTAATGAGTGGATCCTATTGAACTTTAGGGTGGTCAGTGTAACTGTTTGCTATTTTCCTCCATTAAAGTGCATTGCTAACCTTGGTTTGTGTCTGTGTTTTAACTTCTTTTATCCATTCTTCCTCCTCCCCCCTTTTTCTCCCCCACCTATCTTTTCTGTTTTTCCCTCCTTCCCTCTTTCTTTCCTTCCTTTTTAAAAATTCGGTTTAGAGAGTGTATTTCACAGTCATGCAGGATGTATAAACTATACTTTTTTTTACTTCAGTGGAGTGATAATTAATTAGTCAAACCAGGTTCGATAACAGTAGTAGCAGTGATCATATGATAAGTGCCAATTACGTGCCCGGTCCTTGATGGTGGCCCCGGGCATTCGTTATTTCTAACCTTCACCACTGTCCAGCAGGGTGGACGGCTATGTGCACGATGTACAGATGACAAAATAGACCCAGAGAAATCAAGTTAATTAACCTGAATGCACACAGCTTTCTCAGTGGCTCAGCCATGATTCTAACTGAGACTTCGGATTTTTAGCCTGTCAGAATGAAGGTTTGAGTGTTAGAGAATACCATAAACTTGCTAGAACCCTCTGAAACTTGCGCTGAGACTGTTAAGCCACTGCCAGATTGTGTTTCTCTCATTACAGCTTCTAACTGGGTATGATAGAGTGTGTAGAACACAATTGCATAATCCTGAAATCTTTACTGGAGAGATTTGGAGTAGTTAATATCTGGTATGTTGAAGCCAGTTTTAGGCTTTCAACACACTCATTTCAGGCATGAAAATTCGAATTAATTCCTTTTTATATAACTTTTACTGATTATAAAATACATACCCGTTATAGAAACAGTATAAATTTCCTCAAACATACCAACTTTTGAAAAAAGCAGCATACCAGTTTTCCCTCACTGTCAATTTTCTCTTCTTCCTCCTTTTTATTTTTTGTGCCAAATCTGATAGGTGGAAACTATTTAATGTTTGTTTTAATTTATATTTTTCTGATTCCAGTGAAGCTGAGTATTTATTCATATCTTAAATTTTCATTTGTTTATTAAGGAAATCAAATCTATCTCTCTTCCATGGTGGCTTTTTTCCCATGATTTTTTAGCTTTCATTTTCTGCTTTCATTTTCTGCTTTTACTTTCTGCTTTTACTTTCATTTTCTGCTTTTACTTTTTAATTTAAATTATTTTAAAGGTATTTTGTGTGGTGATGGTCGTAGCTTTTCGTCATTGCTGACAATTTCACTAGACTATAGGAAATTATTTCATTGCTTATAAGTTTGAATTGGCATCTTTATATTTTGTGAAATTGCTTAATAATGAAGGCTGTTTCTAGTATTTCAATTTAAGCTCCTTCTTGAACTAGGATCACATTTTTTTAATTATAGAAAATATTTATTTTATTATAGGATAAGCCCTTCTGTATATTAGTCCCTTCCTTAACTGTTTCGTTTGTCTTGTTTCTCCCTCAGCCTCCATTTTATTGTTTTCTACTACCAGTCTGTCTGTAAATGGAATGGCGCCTTTTTAATCTTTTATCAGTTGTTATAACACAAAAAGTGCTCTTGTATGTAATCTCTTACGTCCTCATATAATCCAAGAGATAAGTAAATCAAATTATTTATGTATATTACATATCTTTATGTAATTTTTGTAAAGAAATACATACCATTTTCTCTACATTACATATAGAGAAAACTAGTTTAGAGTGGGCCAATGACTTTGCCAACGTGTCTCAGAGTGGTAGATGTTTAAGATTAAAGTAATGAATAATGGGAACTGATGGCCACATGCAAGATACACATGCATGTCAGTCATTCAAATATCGTGCAAAGAGCTGGACTACAAATAGGATACTTTGGACCTGATTTCAGTTCTTTTACCAACCAGCTCTGTTATTTATTTTTTAACCGCCTTCCTGCAGATGACAGCCCAGTGGTAGTATCGCTGGCACCCAGACTGTGAGCTCTACATCTGACTCCCCGCTCAAAGATAAGCTAGCGACTCCTGGAGAAATGGCGCATAGGAGCATTCATGAGGCAGTAGAATCATAGAAAAGCAGTTGATTAAGGATTTATCATTTTTAAAATTCTTCTTCCTATTTCTTTTGTGTGTTTTTCTTTTTTGAATGTTCATTTGGGGCCATCTATTGATGTTTTCACGAAGTAGGAGAAGTAAAGGGAAGGAATTATTTTAGGATTTTAGTGTTTCTACTATAGAAATAATAATAATTCTTAGATTAAAATACATTCTTTCTCATGTTAAAAAGAAATACTTGATACTTAATGTTTTGAACTTTGATGGGTCATGAATATTTAATTTTTCCTTGGCTTCCAAAGGTTAATTCTACTTACCATGTTAACAAACACAATGTGTTTTCTTTTGTTTGTGAAGATGAAAACCTGATTTGGACTAGAAGGTTCATTTTTACCTTTTGTTACTCAGTGACTGCCAGTTATGGTGTTAAGTTCATCAATTAGCTTCACTCTTCCTGGTAGAAGTTACAGTTTGCTACAAAGATTCGTATAGGTAAATAAAGGTAAATAAAGAATTTATCTTTCTTTATTATGAAAAATAAAATACATTTTAAAATGTACATAAAGCACACACAGTGTAAATAATGCACATGAAGTGATTGTCTCAAGGATATCACTGGCATACCAGAAATCGTATGTGTATTTCTTCCCAGTCATTATTTCCTCCCTTCCTTCACATGAAATCATTATTTTGATTTTTATTGTTCTTTGTTTTTCTTTCGACCCGAGTACGTATTAAATAAAAAGTATAGGTTAGTTTTGCATGTTTTTATTTTGTGTAAATGGAAGCGTATTTGTTATTTTGTGACCTCTTTTGTTCAGCGTCATATGTGAGATTTATTCATGATAGTTGCGCGTAGCATTTGTACTTTTATTGTCCTTGCTGTACTGTGGCTTTTTTTTAATTCAAAATTCCATATTTTATTTTGAAAGTTTCCTGAAAAGATAACTATTTCTTTCCAATTTTCCATTTTTTTGAATTCTTGAGATAGAATCAAAAGTATTCATTTCTGGCAGAAAGTGAGTTTGGAAACAAATTGCTTTGTTCTTGGCTCTACACATTAAAAGAATTCTGAAGAAATTAAACAAATTCCTTACATATGAAATGAAAATGATACCCCAAATGGAGGGGATCTAGGGCTCCCATAAGCTCTAAACATTGCTTTTGTTTATCCTGGCCTCAGTTATGAATGCCCTGTCTTAAGATACCACCTTGCTACTCAGTTGTATCCTGTTTGTACCTTTGTCTTTTGGACAGTTATTACTATGAGCTATATTAACTAGTCTCAACCTTTTTTAGAAGTCCCTTGATACTCTTAAAAATTATTAGAATCCCCAAAGTGATTTTTTTGTGGGTTATAAATATTCTACACATAGGCAGTTACTTACTGACTTAGCTGTCCAACATCTACATGTATCTGAAGATACATCTCCAACAGGACAATGTACTTGTGCGCAAGATTTTTGCAAAATTGGTGGTAATTGGAGACAACCTAATTGTCCATAGGTAGGCGAGTGCTTGCGTCCACTGTGGTACATCCACTCATTGGAGACTGGCAGCTTTTAAAAAATAATGAGGAAGATCGCTAATGAACTGATAAGGAGTGATTTTCAGGACATTCTGTCAAGTGTAGAAAAGAAGCACAAAAGACATCTATTGTATGCTACTCTTGATGTAAGAAGTACAGCATATCTGATCATTTTTTCAAAAGAAAACAGGGAGAATAGTCTAGAAACTAAAGAGACCAGCTGTCTGTGGCAGTGGTTGGGAGAGGAGTGGAAAGAAGGGGAAATGGAATTGGGGAGTAGGTTTGAGGGGAAAGTGACACTTCTTTCAGCATATCTTTTTGTACAGCTCTGACTCAGTAAATTTCACATATCCTTCCTAAGCTTTAAAAACGAAACAAAACCAATCAAGCTGTGTGTGTGTGTGTGTGTGTGTGTGTGTGTGGCGGGGGGTGGGGGAGTGACCCAAAAAGTAATAGAAATGCTAACAAACGGACCTGTTTTATAAATGAATAACATAACCATCCTCAAAGGGGTGGGGAAGAAGGAAACTAACCTGAATAGTTTGGAAGACGTTTTCTTGACTGAATAAAGACAAAAAGAAGTGTACATAAATGTTGTAATCTAGTAGTAAATGTGTTTTTCACAGAGAATAAGTTAGGCATTCTGAAACCACATTATATGTATGCTAGAATTCAGCAAATAAAAGTGTCTCGTAGATAATGAGGGCTGAGTTTTTTTATTGTTTGGAACAGAAGTTGCAAACAAGTGGGAAGGCTTAAATGAACCCTGTGGTTTTGTACTTGAATCAGAGGTAGTAGTGTGAACTCATGGTATTTAATTTACATGCAGATAGATATAGGGGATACTGATGTGTATATGTGCATGTGGTTATTATACCACATGCATATTATACCACTGATGTGTGTATTATGCATGTATTTCCTAACTCTTCCATTAAGAAGGCTTGGAAGCAATAAGCATAGTTAACAACCAGATACTTTGTGCACCTTTCTACAATCAGATGAAACAAAGTCTCTTGGAAAACAGGTTGATTCCAGGACTGGGGCAGGGAAATTACACAGTGAGCCCAGGCCACCTTGTGGTTTCAGATAGTAGAAACCTACGAGCTCTACAAAAGGATCTCTCACAAAATCTTTTGATCTTACAATATATTAGGTACATTCACGACTATTGTAGGACTTGATTGTACAGTAGTTGTTAAAAGTGTTTCTAGCCTGGTCCAGACATAGTCACACTTAAACTGTTTTACAGTTCCATTTGATATTCACACATAAAGGACATGAATGATAAAAACAGTGAGAATGATAAAAACATATTTGTAATTATCGTGTTTTGCCATTCTGGTGCCTCTTCTTTTGATATTCTGCATTTAGTTTTGCCCAATTTTCTGTTTCCCGTACTCAAGAATTTAGCTCTCTATAGTTAAATTCAGTTCTGAGTTTTCATGAATGTTTTCTATAAGCCATATTTCAATTTAATTGGGTAAATCAGATTTCAGAATAATCTGTAGTTGTCTTCCATAAATAGTTATAGAGTGCCTGTTATGGAACTGTCACTCTAAGGAGTACTGTGAGGATAGAGATCAATAAGAGATGTTTTTTTTCTCTCTCTGAACATTACATATGTTTATTATAACCTTTTTTGTGTGGATATGTCAAAAGATGTGTTACAGTGCAATTCAGAGTAATGGCTGTATGAAGAACTGAAATTAGGTAAATCCCAGCAACAAGAGCCTCCCACACAAACATTATATGGAAGCATCATCTCAGCTGATGTGACTGATGCTGATTTGGGGATTAGAAAAGCTCCCTGTGGAAAGCCTACTCATCTTTTAAGGTGCAGATCAGTGCTCCCTCCTTTGAAGTCTACCTAAATTCTCACGGTTGGAATTAATCACAATTCTCTGTTGTAATTCCACTAGAGTGTATTTCTGCTTTGGTTTCAGGCATTATTTTATCTTACTTTGTATTATATGCTAATGATTTTCTGTGTTGTTTTCTCTATTTACTTGAGTTTGGGAACCATGTCTTGGTGCTTTGTACATAGTTGGTTCTCTGTAAAAATGTTTATTGATTTTAATTGCATTGACAGATGTCAGGAACTCTCATTCACAAGCATCTTAGCCTGGCCTTTGGAGTCTCCCATCATCCAAACCCTTCAAGTATAAATGACCCTTGCACAATGCAGGGGTTAGAGGTGCATTGCCCCCTGACCCCCCTGCAGTTGGAAATCCTCATATAACTTCTGACTCCCCAGAAACTTAACTTACTAATAGTTAGCCTACTCTTGACGGGAGGACTTACCGATAGTATAAACAGTCAATTAACACATATTTTGTATATGTATTATATACTATATTCTTACAATAAAATAAGCTAGAGAAAAGAAAATGTTATTAAGAAAATCAAAAGAAAAAATATTTACAGTACTGTACTGTATTTACAGTACTATAGACTTATGTTGTCTGCTTACAAGATGAATTGCCTGTGTATTCATGACATACCTAGCCTTTTCTTAATTATTTTTGCTATTTCTAGGATATGCAGTTCATCTGCAAGTTTTTACAAATTGTCACAAATCTCCAAAAAATTTTCTAGTATATTTATTGGAAAAAATCTGCATATAAGTGGACGTGCACAGTTCAAACCTGTGTTGTTCAAGGTCAACGGTATTTCTAACCTCATTTCTAGGTGAGATCCTTTCTAGTGTTGCTGCCCTAGTCTAGGCAAGCTGTAGTGCTGGGAGTCCTTAAATACAGCTTGTTGGTTTCCTCATCTGTGCTCTTCTATTGATGCAGAATCCTTTTCCTGTTGATTTCCACTTTTGCCACCAAAAGATCCTGGCTTACAATTAGCCTTTGTTGATGAGTTCTACCCTGTTCTCATGATTGTCTTATCCATTGTTCCTCAGCCTTATGTTTAATTGTACTCTATTGTTTTATACTTTTCAGCACGTCGATTCATAACTGCTCCTGTGTGATTTAATCATGGTTTCCCCCTTCTCTACCAGCTTATATCGGCTTTAGGATAAGGGCTATTTTTTAAATTGCTCTTTAGCCTTTCTTAAACAATATTTTGCATAGGTAGCTAGCTGTTCCTTAATTGCAGTGATAATTGTTATAAATAATGACGCAATTTAAAACTTGAGTTACAAATTTAGAAAAAACTTTATATTATGATACTATTTTTAACATCCTAATACTCTCTAAAATTTCATAGAGTACTCTTCAAAGGCCTCACATATTTTAGCAAAGGAAATGTCCTCTTCTCTCAGTTGAGAATATTTACCTTGTATATTTTCATTCTTTAAACAATAACACTTTGTCTTTTGACAAAACTACAAGTTTTAGTTTTAGTCACATTCTAATAAGGCAAGGTAGACTGGACTGGAAAGGGGGCTCATACTAACAGTGGTTTGGTGCTTTGTTTTTATTTATAACAAAGATAAGTATCTGAATTTAACCTTGAGAAAGGGGACTGTCAGAGAGATTAATGGGTCTGCTGAACGAACACTGGATCGTATGTGAGTCAGCTCTCCTGAGACCAATAAATATTAAGAATAAAGTTCAAAGAAAATGAAAACAATAGAAATAGAGATAGGGAAAAGCATTTTAGGCATATTCTCTCTTAGCTGCAGAATTACTGAAATGTTTTTCTTTCAAATTTGATTTGATTTGCTCTATTTACAAACAAAGTTTCTTCCATTTTGGTAAGACATTTTTTTTTTACTTTCTGAAATGAAGACTACTTATCCTTGGTTTTCACATTGATCATGGGGATAATTATTTATGAAAACCTTATTTAAAAATTAAGATTCCCTCACATCTTTGTAGAAATAGTATGTGATGTGTCACATGCTAGATACCTCTAATATATGAATGTTCTTGTTTTTGTCAAAATAAATTTTGGTTTTTTCTTGATAGATGTTCTCCTTGGCCTATTTAAAGATCTAATCCTATATAATTTCTTCCTTTTTAATTATTTTTTTCTTGGTAAAACAGGATTTTTTTCTAGCTGGAATATGGGCATGGGTGAGTTTTTATGGTGTTCTTGACAGGGTATTAAATGGGGTTAGGATTACACTGAAAGAATGTTTATGATAGCACTAATATGTAGAGTGTTTAGCCATTTCCTAGAGTTAAGGTTAGCCCTGTTGTATGGGAAATTTGGCCACATCCTTTGAGCTTATTATAAGAATGTTCACCGTAAAATGATGAGAGGTTAATGTTACGTTTGGCACTAAATTTTTATCAGTAAGTACTGTGTTTTCAACCTCAGCGAAATGAGTGGTTTAATCCTTTCCTTTGTTATTGTGGAAACTCCTTCTTTGCATTTGGAAAGTGAAGTCTCCAATAAGATTCTTTTCATTTTTAAAAAAGAGAGAGCTGAGGCAGACGTACAATATAGGCCCTTTGCCAAGACCTCAAATGTGACAGTCAGCCTCTTATGGACCACATCAGTTGTTATTATTTTAAGTAAAAGATTACCTTTGGGATTTTTGGTAAAGACTTTGAAAATTTATGCTTGTTCTTTTTATAAGCATACCAATCAGGGAAGACATGTGCTAGGATTAGGTAAACCCCATGTCCTTGCCCAAGTTTCTGATAACCAACTACCATAACCAACTACCAGCATTTTCAACATGAGAACCTGGCCAATAATACCTGGGATGCCAAAAAAGTGTGTACACGTGACTTGCATTCATATTTTGTCATCCATATATTTTGAGTATTACAATTTTAATAGTTTTTTTCTTTCTTAACATTTGTATACATTTTTTTGACACCCTCTGCATATATGGGATTTTCGTACTAGATGCTCTGTAAAAGTTATTTACATAAAACAATATTTCCATGTCTTTAATGAAATGCATCTGCTTTTGTTTTGACTTTGATTTTTAACAATTGAGGCTATATCAGAGTTCTGCTGTAACTGGGGGAGATATTTGAGAGACTTTAGAAGAGAAGGGGAAAGAAAATATCTTTAAATTTTAATCCAAAGCATTTCCTTAAAATAAAAAGTAGTTGGTATGTAACCAAATTCTGTCTCTGTGTTAGGCTAGCTTTCTTTTCTTAAAATTGACTGCATCAGTGCAGCTGGCTTCAATTATTTTCCCCACTAAACATCTGAACAGTTGGTAATTGAATTCTGACATGTTGAATGATTTTAATGAAATTTTCTGCATGTGTATGTATACTTGGGGGATGGGGAAGAGGGAGAAAGAATAGCAGTGGGGTTGAGGGTGATAAAGAATTACTGTCTCTTTACATTAAGGATAACGGATAGCAGTTAACATTAATATCTTTCAGAACATGTTAAAGTCTCTCTGGTAAGTGGTGTTTACTCCAAAGGAAGCAGCTCTTAATATTAATCCAAATAAATGACCTCCATAACCATGGTAGAGTCAGAGTTGAGAAAGGGATGAGTGAATGTGAGAGGCTGTGTTATCTTGGATAATCTAGGAGAAATCTGCAATGACCTTTCTACTGCTGCTGAAAAAAGGAAAAGCTTAATAAGATCTACCATTATTAAGTGACTTCTTTTATGTTACTGTATTATGGAGCCTTTTTCTTTTAATTTTGAGAGAGATGTTTGAAGAGAACAAAAGATTAATTTTAATTGCTGTGTTTTGCTTTTTTTCTTTGCTTTCCTTATTGAGTGTTTGATTTGAAAGATGGCAGTGAAGACTAGAGTCTTACAGCTGCAGTGTTGTATAGCTTAATGGTCAGAGAGTTGATGGCAAGAAGCAAAGTTCAGAGGAATGTATTAGGGAAGTAGTATTATGGGATTTGCTAAAGAGTCCAGTCTTCTTGTTAATTTCCCTGGGTGAAATTACAGTTACAGCTGTCACAGCTTTTGCCTTAATTTCGTCTGAATATAGAAGTCATCTTACTTAAGGATATTAGGAATTACTTGGTAGTTTCCAGTTTCCTCTCTCTCACCCTCTGCCATGCCCCCCAAACTAGTCACATAAACCTCCTGTTTGAACCCTATACTCTGTGAATGAAGTGGTTTCATTTGATCTCAGTTAATATTAGTATAGTTGGCACAGGAAGTTGGCTTCGGTACCTAATTCAGTGGTAGGAAAACTGGTGTGTTAGTTTTGATGAGTGCAAACATAATTTATAGCAGTTGAAATAAAATTCTAAAGACACTGCTGTTAAATGATTTAATTACTGAATGATTTAGATGTAATGAACTATTTAAAATGGTAAAGCACGTTCCTTTGCTGTCACCAGCTAGATGGTAAAGGAGTTCTCTGTGGCACACACTGCATGTCTAAGTTTTGGGTTGCTTGAATTGGTTAAACAGAGTGAAACTTACAAGTTAGAGCAGGTCAGTAAAATGGAAGTCTCTTTTTCTACTTAGTCTTTTCCCTCCAGGCTGCCTATTTAATACTTTTCTTCCAAATAATGAGTACTACAAAAGTCGATTAACACCAAACAGTGCAAATAATTCCTGTCTTTGTAATTTTAAATTAGACTCTTGTTTTTGGCTAAATTTTGTGACACGCGCCACCCCCCCACCCGCCTCCTGCCCTTTCCCAGTCTAACTTAAGAGTAGAATCACTATGATGAAAATTCATGAGAGAACAGGAGTCTCAGTGAAGGCCAATAAGACTGAATATTTCATTTCATATTTTCTTAAAAAATGGGTTGATTCCCAAAAGAAAGAAGTTCACTAAAATATGAGGACTAAACTGATTAATAAACCTCTGTTGTATTTAGCATTCTTAGTATTGAGCTATTAATGAATTGAGTCGGATTGCTCTAATTTTTACTATAAGCATAAGAAAACATCTCTCATTAGAACTCAATCCAGAGGCAAATTTTATTCTGAATAATTCCTGACAGAATATGCATTTTGATGAACTGACATCCAGTGATATGCTGATCCTTATCTCAATTTTATTAAGTCTCCTTAATATGTATCTGCCTTTTACATTTTAGGTATGTTTGGGTTCCGTCATAACTCAGTGTCATTGTGTTCCGTTTTCTTATAGTCGCAAAGCAAAAGCTGTGTCTTTGTAGTAAAGGCCCTACTGTCCTAACAGATATCTCCCTCTCAGAAGCAGTTTTGATAATCACTGCTTTCATTCTTCCTTGGCTCATCGATAGTTCAGTTCTCTTGTACTGGAGCTAACGTTGGGTACTGTGATAACCATCTTCCAAGATGGCCCCAATCATCCTTACCTTCTGACATTCATTCTCCCTTGTGTAGCCCTGTCCTGCATTGTGTCAGGATTGATCTGTGTGAACAACAGAAAATGTCAGAAGTGGTGGCTTGTGACTTCTGACGCTAAACCATAAAAGACATTGATGCTTCTGCCTCACCTCTTGGATCACTTGCTCTGAGGAAAGCCAGGGGACATGTCCTCCTGACACTCAGGCAGCCCTGTGCAGAGGAACAGGCCCTGTGCCAAGAGCTGTTTCCAGCTGCCAGCCACGTAAGTGGAAGCAGAACACCGAATCCTGGCTGACGTCTTCACTATAACCCACAGAGACCCTGGAACCAGAACTGTTTGGCTCAGCTGCTTTTGAGTTCCTGACCCACGAAACTGTGTGAAATAAAAAATGTTCACTGTTGTTTTAAGCTGCTAAGTTTCAAGGTAGCTTGTTAATATAACAATAAACAACTAATACAGGCACTTTATACCCTAGGTATTAAAGTGTTCTGCCATATGCCTGTATTTTTTTCTTTTAAATCCACAGCTTGGTTTTCCCTGTTGGCAGAAGAGTAAGTGCTTTTGAATTAGATTTATTAATGTTATCACTGCAGTAATTTTCAGTGCTAAGGATTGTTAGTGGTTTTGGCAGTGTTTGCGGTAAGGATTCTCACCTATGTCACTCATATTTGTGTGTTAATAGGCTATGAGCTAAGAAAAGTTATGAATTTATATAAATCATGATGTGTTGTATAGCCTTTTATGGGTACATTTCGTATGTAAAAACTGTTCTAGCCATTGCAATGCTATCCAGTAGAAATATAATGTGAGCACATACATAATTTTGAATTCTCTAATAGTTTCATAACAAACTAATTTTAATAACGTATTTTTTAATCCAATATATCCAAAATATGTTAACATATGATCAATGTGAAGATTATTAATGAAACATTTCACCTTTTTTTTTTTGGTAGTAAGTTTTCAAAATTTAGTGTGTATTTACAGCACATTCCAATTTGCACCATCCACGGTTTAAGTGCTCTGTGGCTATGCACACATAATGTATTTAGCTGAAGATGTTTAGAAGACTTTATTGCAAGCCAGCAGCAAATCAGTACTACATGTAAACAACAGGAATAATTTTCTCAAACTAAAGTGTGACATGTTACATCTTAACTTTAATCTGTATCGATGTGTGGTTCCAGTAAGTAAGTCATCCTTCTATTGGCTTAATGCCTCAGATCCTTCAACCTGTGGAATATTCTGGGGATAGAAGGGGTTGGGGATATCAGAGGTTCTGCACAGATTTCTCCAGGATTATAGGCTTATAACAGCATAACTGCCTCATGGTTTCACTTCAGGACTGTGTGTATGGACTTTCTGAAAGAGAAAGTGTAGTTAAGACTATGGAGCACATATTCAGGGCCTTAGGCTGTCCCTGGGGTAATCACTGTCACTGTTTGAGTCACCAAGAAGCACTTCCCAGGACTTTCAGCACACCCCTGACATCCTCAATCCTGGGCCTGAGAGCAGAAGTATACCAAGTCTGTTGTTTCACAGTTTCTGAAGTCCAGTGCTTTACCAGCTGACATTTTGTGGGCTCACAGGTATTCAGAGAAGCTGGTGATAACTGCCACTTCCACTCAAAGTTCAGGCATTAAACAGAGTAGAGATTTTTCTCTTCCTCCAAGCAAAAATAGACCATTAAGTATACGCAGTGTGATTAAAAGATACTGTGAATGTTTAAATTAAAAAAAATTATTACAGTAAAAGACACTGCTATTAATCCCCCTCAAAAGACTCCCCTTTGCTTCGAACATACTTATCCCATTGTTCTTGCCAGTTTCTGAAGCAGTTCTGAAAGTCCTCTTTCGTGAATGTCTTTACTTCATCCTCCATCATGACAACGCTTTGTGTCACGCATCGCTTCTGGTTTTGGCAACTTCTGTCAAATAAAAACATTGTGGTGTGTCCTTATCCAGATTCACTGGATCTGGTACCATGCAACTTCTGGCTCTTCCTCAAAGTCAAAATGATGTTGAGGCAGCCACGACAGTGCAACTAAAGACACTCATGAAAGAGGACTTCCAGAACTGCCTCTGAAAGTGGCAAGAATAATGGGATGTGTGTTCGAAGTGAGGGGTAGTATTTTGAGGGGGATTAATGGCAGTGTGTCTTTAACTGTAATAATTTTTTTAATATTTACCATATTTTATGACTACATCTCATATATAGTGTAGATGAACAGTTTTGTCACTAGAATTCTGTGTCAAGCTATCACTAAAATGAACTCACTAGCATTTTTGTAGTAGTGAAGGAAAAAAAGGAACTATTTGCACAGCAGAAATGGGGTCCAGGGCCAATTTTGAAAGCTATTGTTTTGGTGCTGTGTCTCAGACATATACTATTGGGATATTTGAAGCTTTAGCTATCTTCACAATAATAGCAGAACTTACTGTAATATATCGTCCTTTTAAAAAATGTTATTTGGAATATCCCACAGTTACCTAAAGTCTGGAAAGGAATTTCCCTTCATAATTATGACTCACTCATGCAAATTATTGGCATGAAGGAACTCACGATTTTTGAATAAAAAACTGAAGAGCACAATGACTTAAAATTTACACATCTTTTCCTTAAACTTTTTTTTTGCCATTAGTGCTATCTTTTTCAATTATTTATTTTTTCAGTTACAGTTGACATTCAATATTATTTTACATTAGTTTCAGGTTTATAGCGTAGTGGTTAGACATTTATATAATTTATGCAGTGATTTTCTGATTAGTCTGGTACCCACCTGGCACTATACATAGTTGTTGCAACACTACTGACTATATTCTCTATGCTGTACTTTATATCCCCGTGACTATTTTCTAACTACCAATTTGTATTTCTTAATGCCTTCATCTTTTTCACCCAGCTCCCCAAACCCCTCTCCTCTGGCAACCATCAGTTTGTTCTCTGTATCTATGAGTCTGTTTCTGTTTGTTGACTTATTTTGTTCTTTAGAGTCCATATATAAGTGAGATCATGTGGTATTTGTCTTTCTCTGCCTGACTTATTTCACTTAACATAATACCCTCTAGGTTCATCCATGTTGTTGCAAATGGTAAGATTTCATTCTTTTTATGGCTAAATATTATTCCAATATATAAATGTAGCATATCTTCTTTATACAGTTGTCTATTGACGAGTGCTTGGGTTGCTTCCATACTTGGCTGTTGTAAATACTGCTGCAGTGAACAAGGGGTGCATATATGTTTTCAAATTAGCATTTTGGGTTTCTTTGGATAAATACCCTGAAGTGGAATTGCGGGGTCGTAAAGTAGTTCTGATTTTAATTGTTTGAGGAACCACCAAACTGTTTTCCATAGTGGCTGCACCAATTTGCAGTCCCACCAACAGTGCACCAAGGTTCCCTTTTCTCCACATCTTCGCCAACACTTGTTTGTTGATTTATTGATGATGCCATTCTGACAGGTGTGAAGTGATATTGCATTGTGGTTTTTATTTGCATTTCTCTGATGATTAGTGACATTGAGCATCTTTTTATATGTCTGTTGGCCATCTGTATGTCTTCCCTGGAGAAATGTTTATTCAGGTCTTCTGCCCATTTTTTTTAATTGGATTATTTGTTTATATTAGTTCTTTATAAATTTTGGATAGTAACCCTTATTGGATGCATTATTGGCAAATATCTTTTCCCATTTAGTGGATGTCTTTTTGTTTTGTTGGTGGTTTCCTTTGTTGTGCAAAAATTTTTTAATTCGATGTAATCCCATTTGTTATCTTTTTCTTTTGTTTCCCTTGCCTGAGGAGATATATCAGAAAATATATTACTGAGAGTAATGTCAGAGAGTTTGCTGCCTATGTTTTTTTTTAGGAGTTTTGTGGTTTCAGGTCTTACATTTAAGTCTTTAATCTGTTTTGAGTTTATTCTTGTACATGGCATAAGAAGGTGGTCCAGTTTCAATTTTTTACATGTATCTGTCCAGTTTCCCCAACACCATTTATTGAATAGACTGTCCCACTCTGTATTCTTGCCTCTTTTGTCATAGATTAAAGTGACCGTACAGGTGTGGGTTTATCTCTGGGCAATCTGTTCTGTTCCATTGATGTGTCTATTTTTATGTCAGTATCATGCTGTTTTGATTACTATAGCCTTGTATTATAGTTTGATATCAGTTAGCGTGATACCTCCAGCTTTGTTCTTTCTCAAGATTGCTGTGACTATTCAAGGTCTTTGGTGGTTCTATATAAATTTTAAGATTATTTGGTCTGGTTCTGTGAAAAACACGATTGCTATCTTGATAGGAATTGCACTGAATCTCTAGATTGCTTTGGGTAGTATGGGCGTTTTAACGATGTTAATTCTTCTTCCTATCCATGAACATGGTATATGCTTCCATTTGTTTGTATCCTCTTCAGTGTGTTTTAGTTTTCCAAGTACAGGTCTTTTCCCCCTTGGTTAAATTTATTCCTAGGTATTTTATTTTTTTGATGCAGTTGCACATGGGATTTTTTTTCTGAATTTCTTTTTCTGGCAGTTGATTCTGGGTGTATAAAAATGAACCCATTTCTGAATATTAACTTTGTATCCTGCTACTTTACTGAATTCATTTATTAGTTCGAATAGTTTTTTTGGTAGAGTCTAGGGTCCTCTCTGTATAGTATTATGTCATCTGCAAATAATGACAATTTTACTTCTTCCTTTCCAGTTTGGATGCCTTTTATTATTTTTTTCTCTCTCTCTAATTGTTTGTGGCTAGGGCTTCCAATACTGTGTTGAATGAAAGTGGTGAACAAGGCCCTTGTCTTGTTCCTGATCTTAAGGAGAATGCTTTTAGCTTTTCCCCACTGAGTATGAGGTTAGCTGTGGGTTTGTAGTATCTGGCCTTTATTATGTTGAGGTATGTGCCCTCTTTTCCCACTTTGCTGAGAGCTTTTATCATAAATGGATGCTGGATATTGTCAAACACTTTTTTTGCATCAATTGATGTTATCATATGATCTGTCTTTCATCTTGTTTATGTGGTATATCACATTAATTGATTTGCAGATATTGATTCAACCTTGCATCCCAGGAATAAATTCTGCTTTATCATGGTGTATGATCTTTTTAATGTATTGCAGAATTCGGTTTGCTAATATTTGGTGATGGTTTTTGCATCTGTGTTCATCAGGGATATTGGCCTATAATTTTCTTTTTTTGTAATGTCTTTGTCTGGTTTTGGAATTAGGGCAATGGTCTCATAAAATTGGGAGTATGCACTCCTCTTGAAATCTTTGGAATAATTTGAGATGCATAGGTGTTAATTCTTTGAATATTTGATGAAATTCACCTGTGAAGTCATCTGGTCTAATACTTTTGTTTGTTGGGAGTTTTTTGATTAGTGATTCTATTTCGTTAATAGTAATTGGTCAGTTCAGATTTTCTATTTTTTTCTTGATTCAGTCTTGGAAGATTGTATGTTTTTAGGAATTTATCCATTTCTTCCAGATTCTCCAATTTGTTGGCATATAATTGTTCATAATATTTTCTTACAATCATTTGTGTTTGTTTGGTATCAGTTATTCTGTTTCATTTCTGATTTTATTTGGGCCCTCCCTTTTTCATGATGAGTCCAGTTAAAGTTTTATCAATTTTATTTATCTTTTCAAAGAACCAGCTCTTGGTTTCATTTATCTTTTGTGTTCTTTTTTAGACTCCATTTCATTTATTTCCACTCTGATCTTTATTATTTTCTTCCTTCAGGTCACATTGGGCTTTGTTTGCTGTTCTTTTTCTAGTTTTTTTAGGTGTTAAGGTTAGATTGTTTTTATGAGAGTTTTCTTACTTCATGAAGTAGGCCTACATTACTGTGAATTTCCCCCTTAGGACTGCTTTCACTGTGTCCCACAGATATTGGGTTGTTGTATTTTCATTTTCATTTGTCTCAAGGTATCTTTTGATTTCTTCCTTGATCTCTTGTTGACCCATTCATTATTTAGTAACATGTTACTTAGTCTCCATGTATTTGTGTGTTTTTCATTTTTTTTCATGTAATTGGTTTCTAATTCCATACCATTTGTGGTTGGAGAAGACACTTGATATGATTGCAGTCTTCTTAATTTTATTGAGACTTGCTTTGTGGCCTTAGAATATGGCCTATCTTGGAAAATGTTCCATGTGCACTTGAAAAGAATATATATTCTGCTGCTTTGGGGTGAAATGCTCTAAAAATATCAATTTAATCTGTCTGATTTAGTGCATCATTTAAGGCCGCTGTTTCCTTGTTGCTTTTCTGTCTGTAGCATCTGTCCATTAGTGTCAATGTTGTATTAAAGTCCCCTACTATGATTTTATTACTGTTGCTCTCTTTATGTTAGTCAATTTTTGCTTTATATATTTAGGTGCTCCCATGTTGGGTGTATAAATGTTTATAAGGGTTATATCCTCTTGGTGGGTTGATCACTTTATCATTATGTAATGTTCCTCTTTGTCTCTTATTATAATCTTTGTTTTTAAGTCTATTTTGTCTGATATAAGTATTGCTTCCCCATCTTTTTTTTTCATTTTCATTTGCATGAAATATCTTTTTTTAATCCCTTTACTTTCAGTCTGTGTATGTCTTTTGATCTGAAGTGGGTCTCGTGTAGACAGTATATGTATGGGTCTTGTTTTCTTACCAATTCAGTTACCTTATATCTTTTGATTGGATCATTTAATCCATTTACATTTAAAGTGATTATTGATAGATACATAGTTATTGCCATTGTATTACTCATATTTATGTTCTTTCTTTTTCCTCCTCCTTTTTAAGGAAGTCTCTTTAACATTTATTGTAGTACTGGTTTGGTGGTCATGAACTCCTTCAGCTTTTTTGAGTTTAGAGGCTCGTTCCCCTTCAATTTTAAGTGACCTTGCTGGGTACAGTAGTCTTGGTTATAGGGCCTTGGTTTTTATCACTTTGAATATTTCGTGCCAATCCTTTCTTGCCTGCAAGTATCTGTTGAGAAATCAGCTGACAATCTTGCGGGAGCTTCCTTGCAAGTAACTAGATTGCCTTTCTTTTGCTGCTTTTAGGATTCTTTCTTTGTCTTTCACCTTTGCCATTTTAAGTATAATGTGTCTTGGTGTGGGCCTCTTTGGGTTCATCTTGTTTGGGACTCTCTCTGCTTCCTGGACTTATATGTCTATTTCCTTTTCCTGGTTAGGAAAGTTTTCAAATATTTTATTAATCCCTTGTTGTCTCTCTCTCTCTCTCTTTTTTTTTTTTGGTACCCCTATGATGCAAATGTTATGCTTAGTGTTGTCCCAGAGGTTTATTAAATTGTCCTCAATTTTTAAATTCTTTTTTTTTGTGTGCGGTTTCATTTGGTTGTTTTTCTGCTACCTTGTCTTCCCAGTTTCTGATCCAGTCCTCTGCTTCATCTAGTGTGGGTGGTGATTTCTTCACTTCAGTTATTGTATTTTTCATTTCTGATCTGACTGGTTCAGTTTTATGGTTTCTGTGTCCTTTTTTATGCTTACTATCTCTTCGTTGAAGTTCTCACTGAGTTCATCTGTTCTTCCCCTAGGTTCATTGAGTGTCCTTTTAACCATTGTTTTAAACTCGTATCTGGTAGGTTGCTTGCCCCAATTTTGTTTAGTTGTGGGGTTTTTTTCCTGGAGTTTTCTCCTGTTCTTTCATTTGGGAACTATTTGTTTGCTTTCTCATTTTGGCTCCCTCTGAGTGTTTATTTCTATGTATTAGGTGTATCTGCTATGTCTCCCAGTTTTGGCCCAGTGGCCTTATGTAGCAGGTTCCATGTGGGGCCTAATGGCACAGTCTTCCTGCTCACTTGCACTGGGTGCTCCAGGAGAGTCCCTTGTGTGGGTTGTGTGTGCCCTTCTGTTATATTTGAGCCTTCATTGCTGTTGGCACATCAGTGGGTGGGATTGACCCTCAGGCTGACTGGCTGTAGAGTTTAGCCTCATCCACAGCTTACGGGCTGTTGTGAAGGGGGCTTATCCCACTGAGCTGGATTTGCCCCAGTGGGCTCTTGTGCCTGCTGAGACCACCCTTTGGGTGTGGTGCTTGTGGGGCTAATTGTGTGGTACTTTGCTGTGGTCTGAAGCTGTCCTCCACGTATGTTGGTTCTGGGGCCTCTTGGGAAGGGCTCTGGTGCAGGCCCAGGTCAGCCACTGCCTGTGACTGGCCAGGGACTACGTGGTAGGAGCTACAAAGGGATTTGCAGTTGGTTGCTCCCTGTGCTGGACGTCGGAGAGGCACGTGGGAGACGCCATAGGTGAACTGAGGACAGCTGCTTCCAGTTCCAGGCCTGGAGTAGGTCTGCAAAAAGCCCAGGGCACCCTGAGGCCTGCTGTTGCCTGCTGTCTCCCGCTATCTCCCGTAAGGCTCAGCTGCTTATAGAGTCTCCTGTGGTACACGAGTTGGGTGAGGCAGGGTCTCGGGGTGGGACAAGTTTTGTTCACCAGGTTAATGTAAATTCTGGTTTTGTGCCAGTGCTGAGCCTGGAGCTACTCAGCCAAGTCTCAGAGCACACTGAGGCCAGCTGCTGCCTGCCTGGGGTCCAGAAACCCCTGAGAGTTGTCCAAGAAATAGTGCAGTGCAGATGTGGCTTGCTGTTGGCCAAAACAGTGCCTCCAGGGTTGCGTGAATTGGGTGGGGCAGAGTCCCAGAGAGTCACCAGAGTGGAGTGGATTGAGCGGAGTCACCAAGCCATTGAGATTTAGATTTGGCTGTGTGGGGAGGGCTCAACACAGAAATGATGGTGACCCCGTGCTGGGTGCAGGGGAGGAGAATTCTACATGGGGGAAATGGCACCTGTCCCTCCAGTCCTCACCCTGGAGCCTCACAACTCAGTTTTCCCCTGTATGTCTCTGTTAATTATCTGTTAACTTCTTATTACGAATGATGAGGAATTAGCTTTTTTATATAAGCCACCACACATATTTCCTTTTTTTTATCTTTCTAATATAGTAATACCAAGTTTTACATTATTGTGTCTAAGGCACAGAGTATATTATGATTACACTTCCTTTATAGTACTTTTAGTTTTTTCTTGTGGTAATAATTGCTTTGGGGTTTTTGTTTATTTTATTAGTTATTTGTATACATATCACTAGTGTTTTCCAAACTTCCTATCTTGAACTCTAGCATTCCTCCCAATATTATTATTACTGTAAAGTATATTATCCCTTATTAGTTAATCCTTGTATCTATACATCCACTCTTTTTTTTCTTGGAAGCACCTTTCCTCGAGTTTCTATTCTGTGCTCCTAACTGTACTTCTTCTCTAGCCTTGCTGCCACCCTCAAGGCTTCCTCCTTCACCACTCACGTGTGGTAGATCCCCTTTTTTCTGGATCCCAGGTCTTTCTCTTTCTATGTTTACTTCTTCAGTTTGATACCACACATTCTTAGTAGATTTCTGTGTCTGTAATGTGATACAAATTTTTTCAGACTTTGCATTCTACCCTCATGTTTGGATATAGAATTCTAGATCAGAAATCATCTTTTCTTCAGAATTTTGAAAACATTACCTCATTGTCTTCCAGTTTTCTGTGTGGTCCTTAAAAATTCCAGTGCCTTCCAATTTTTTATTCTTTATGGGTGAGCACTTTGGGCCTTTCTAAAACTAAACAATCTTTTCTTTTCTCTAATATTCTAAACTTAAAAAAAAAATAGAGTACATATAATCTAAGTACAGAAAAATGCATTTAATCTTTATGAAAGTGTGAGGACAAGAAAGAATAATTATAAATATTACCTAAGAGTGTGGTTAGGACTCTGGTGTTTGTAGAACTAAAAGATTCTGATTATTTCTGGCATTGGCTCAATATTTTATTAAATGAAATAGATTCAAGGTGTAGTTCAGTAGAAAGGCAACTTCCTTGGTTTACCATAACAGATATCTATTAAGATTCCAAAAATATAACTGAGCCAAATTTTACACGCTAGATGGATTAAGTAGTTGTAGACTTTGTTGACGAAGGTGATGGGGGTATTTACTCTCTTCATTTTCTTGTTACCTGGATTAATACAGTTACCTTAGTTACTTTAGGTGGTTCCATGTTTAGTTTTACGTTGAGATGTTATGTAACTTTAATATCTCATAAATATTATTCAACAGTCTTCTCCATTTCTTTTTATTTGTGGTTTCACTTGACTTTTATTCTTCATCCTTATTATACAGAAAGATTTGAACCAGACTTTGCATGAAGCCCAGATAACTTTGCTTAAGTCAGTGGTCTTGCTCACGGAGCCCATCTGGTAGATTGGTTTGACCACTGGTTTGAGGAAACTGTCAGTATAAAAACCTGCACTGACCATCTGCATTATGACAAATTACTAATCATCTTCTCTCTCAAAAAAGTTTTACTGATAAAGCCACAGAGCTGTTTTTAGGTCCATGCAGGAGTACAAGTAAACCTGTTTGCTTGAAATTGGGTAGTTATTTAGAATAACTTTTTCAATTTAGGATGAGGATAGATTAATAGTTTAAGAATGAAGGACATAATAGACTGGACGACGATAACATAGTACTGAGTTATTCACAGGTTGATAATGGGAAACATTAGTGTTTCTTTTTGCTTACACCAATTTAATTCAGAATCCCAGGTTACTACAAATATGGTTATTTATGAGAGTATTTGAGAGGACTGAATGAACTAATCATTGCATGCATCCCTTTCTGCATGCAATAATTCTTCTGTTACGTTTCGTTTTCTTTAAATCATAAGAAACTACCTTGGACTTTATTTTTACTGGCATCATTCCTTGTCTCCCTGTGCTTGGCATCGTTTAGAAACCCTCATTGTAGTCTGCTGTCCATGGCAAGTAAGCTAGAAACATTAAGATTTCAACAAAACATTTTCTGATACAGCTCAACTGCTTTACATAATACAGAACCTTACTATGGCGCCCAATCAGTTATTTTATAACATTATTTCTGAAAAGAATGAAAACTTTTTTTAAAAAAATGAACATAACATACATTATTGAAATGTGAATATTCTTTTTTTAATATCTCATTTAAAAAAACTTTTTTTTTTAATTTTATTGGGGAATATTGGGGAACAGTGCGTTTCTCCAGGGCCCATCAGCTCCAAGTCATTGTCCTTCATTCTAGTTGTGGAGGGCGCAGCTCAGCTCCAAGTCCAGTTGCCATTTTCAATCTTTCGTTGCAGGGGGTGCAGCCCACCATCCCATGCAGGAATTGAACCGGCAACCTTGTTGAGAGCTCGCGCTCTAACTAACTGAGCCATCCGGACGTCCCTAAGTCTCATTTGTTTTTAAATTGAAAAAAGTTAGAGCAACAGGTTTATCAACTTTTTATTAGGACAGATACTGAATGAGAGATGCCATTCCTTCAAAGTTGGGAGAAAAATCTAACATTTCCAAATTGGACAGATTTTAAGTTCTAGGTTTATGAAGACAATGCTGTTAAGAAGGACTTTCTCAGACCTTGCACCTATGAAAGTGAACTGCAGTGTAATTAAACGGGAGTCGCATAGAGAAAAGACAAATTTCTTTGATATCTTGCTGATATGAGTATGCTGAAAGTTAGAGAATGGTTTAGCAAATCTTGTTCTTTTGTTTCATACGTTATCTTAATCTTCTGATCTATAAAAATCGAAAGAGAAAATTCTTACAATAACTTGATAAATTCAGTTCTGCATCCAACTTGAATGTTGCTTCATGTATCCTTCTGATCCTAAGATCTCCTGTCTTACACAGTTTAAAAATCCTGTAGGACTTTGTTTGTCTTTCTGATAGAAATTCCTATTCACCGCTCCAGAATTGGCTTTTGAAAGTTGTGTAGAGTATCAGGACAGTGTACTTGGTTGGCTATCTAAATTGCTTATCTTTAGCCAGACCAGTCATTTATATCACTTACTTTTTTCAGTTTTCTCATGTAAGATTAAAAGAAACTTGCTTTCTTGAATCGTTAGGAAAAACTTCTTTTTCATTTCTCTTTTTCAAAATTAGTTTGCCAGTAATTGCCTATATGAAGAATATAACCTGAAAGATTGAGCTGTTTACTTAACTTTTTCATCTAGGCTTGACTTTGCAGGGAAAGAGAATATTTTGGCATTGAGTCTTACTACTTAGGCTTCATCAAAGCTGGTTTTAAGCCAGTTTACAGAGTAGTTCAAAAACAGCTTTGTGTTTCTAAATAATCACGCCCTTGCTACCTATGCTGCCTACCACGAACAATTTTATTCTCTGTTGTGGAGAACAAGTCCATCACACATTTCTCTTGGCTTAACTAACTTGACCCTTTGTTCTTACTAATATACTTATTCAACCTCCTTTACTTCTTTCTTCCCTGTTTTACTCTTTCCTCTATGG